>NC_069501.1:1152464193-1152777722 GCF_027579735.1 Bombina bombina | reverse complement strand
GTCTCTCTCCAACTGACTGCTTGGAGATTGAACGCTTGATTTTATCAAAGCGTGGGTTTTCAGATTCTGTAATAGATACTCTGATTCAGGCTAGAAAGCCTGTAACTAGAAAAATTTACCATAAGATATGGAAAAAATATATCTGTTGGTGTGAATCTAAAGGATTCCCATGGAACAAGATTAAAATTCCTAGGATTTTATCCTTTCTACAAGAGGGTTTGGAGAAGGGATTATCTGCAAGTTCTCTGAAGGGACAGATTTCTGCGTTATCTGTTTTACTTCACAAAAGGCTGGCAGCTGTGCCAGACGTTCAAGCGTTTGTTCAGGCTCTGGTTAGAATCAAGCCTGTTTACAGACCTTTGACTCCTCCCTGGAGTCTTAATCTGGTTCTTTCTGTTCTTCAAGGGGTTCCGTTTGAACCCTTACATTCCGTAGATATTAAGTTATTATCTTGGAAAGTTCTGTTTTTGGTTGCAATTTCTTCTGCTAGAAGAGTTTCTGAGTTATCTGCTCTGCAGTGTTCTCCGCCCTATCTGGTGTTCCATGCAGATAAGGTGGTTTTGCGTACTAAGCCTGGTTTTCTTCCGAAAGTTGTTTCCAACAAAAATATTAACCAGGAGATAGTTGTACCTTCTTTGTGTCCGAATCCAGTTTCAAAGAAGGAACGTTTGTTACACAATTTGGACGTAGTCCGTGCTCTAAAATTCTATTTAGAGGCCACTAAAGATTTCAGACAAACTTCTTCTTTGTTTGTTGTTTATTCTGGTAAAAGGAGAGGTCAAAAAGCAACTTCTACCTCTTTCTTTTTGGCTTTAAAGCATTATCCGTTTGGCATATGAGACTGCCGGATGGCAGCCTCCTGAAAGAATCACAGCTCACTCCACTAGGGCTGTGGCTTCCACATGGGCCTTCAAGAACGAGGCTTCTGTTGACCAGATATGTAAGGCAGCGACTTGGTCTTCACTGCACACTTTTGCCAAATTTTACAAATTTGATACTTTTGCTTCTTCAGAGGCTATTTTTGGGAGAAAGGTTTTGCAAGCCGTGGTGCCTTCCGTTTAGGTAACCTGATTTGCTCCCTCCCTTCATCCGTGTCCTAAAGCTTTGGTATTGGTTCCCACAAGTAAGGATGACGCCATGGACCGGACACACCTATGTTGGAGAAAACAGAATTTATGCTTACCTGATAAATTACTTTCTCCAACGGTGTGTCCGGTCCACGGCCCGCCCTGGTTTTTTTAATCAGGTCTGATGAATTATTTTCTCTAACTACAGTCACCACGGTATCATATGGTTTCTCCTATGCATATTTCCTCCTGTACGTCGGTCGAATGACTGGGGTAGGCGGAGCCTTGGAGGGATCATATGACCAGCTTTGCTGGGCTCTTTGCCATTTCCTGTTGGGGAAGAGAATATCCCACAAGTAAGGATGACGCCGTGGACCGGACACACCGTTGGAGAAAGTAATTTATCAGGTAAGCATAAATTCTGTTATTTTAGATGCCTCTTTGCAATTAGCTAGATTAGCGGCGAAAAATTCAGGGTTTGCAATCGTGGCGCGCAGAGCGCTTTGGCTGAAGTCTTGGTCAGCGGATGTGTCATCCAAGACAAAATTGCTTAACATCCCTTTCAAAGGTAAAACTCTATTTGGACCAGAATTGAAAGAGATTATCTCAGACATCACTGGGGGAAAGGGCCACGCCCTTCCACAAGATAGGCCTTTCAAGGCCAAGAATAAGTCTAATTTTCGTTCCTTTCGCAATTTCAGGAACGGACCGGCCTCTAATTCTGCATCCTCTAAGCAAGAGGGTAATGCCTCACAACCCAAACCAGCCTGGAAACCGATGCAAGGCTGGAACAAGGGTAAGCAGGCCAAGAAGCCTGCTGCTGCTAACAAAACAGCATGAAGGAGTAGCCCCCGATCCGGGACCGGATCTAGTAGGGGGCAGACTCTCTCTCTTTGCTCAGGCTTGGGCAAGAGATGTTCAGGATCCCTGGGCACTAGAAATAGTTTCTCAGGGTTATCTTCTGGAATTCAGGGAACTACCCCCAAGGGGAAGGTTCCACATTTCTCACTTATCCTTAAACCAAATAAAGAGACAGGCGTTCTTACATTGTGTAGAAGACCTGTTAAAGATGGGAGTGATACACCCAGTTCCAATAAAGGAACAAGGAATGGGATTTTATTCAAATCTGTTCGTAGTTCCCAAAAAAGAGGGAACTTTCAGACCAATTTTGGATTTGAAGATCCTAAACAATTTTCTCAGGGTACCATCGTTCAAGATTGAAACCATTCGAACGATTCTACCCACTATCCAGGAAGGTCAATTTATGACTACCGTGGATCTAAAGGATGCGTACCTACATATTCCTATCCACAAAGAACATCATCAGTTCCTAAGGTTCGCCTTTCTGGACAAACATTTCCAGTTTGTGGCCCTCCCATTCAGGTTAGCCACTGCTCCAAGGATTTTCACAAAGGTACTAGGGTCCCTTCTAGCGGTTCTAAGACAGAGGGGCATTGCAGTAGTACCTTACTTGGACGACATTCTAATACAAGCGTCGTCCCTGTCAAAAGCAAAGGCTCATACAGACATCGTTCTGGTCTTTCTCAGATCACACGGATGGAAGGTGAACATAGAAAAAAGTTCTCTGTCTCCGTCAACAAGAGTTCCCTTCTTGGGAAAAATAATAGATTCCTTAGAAATGAGGATTTTTCTGACAGAGGTCAGAAAGTCAAAACTTCTAAGCACTTGTCAAGTTCTTCATTCTGTTCCACGTCCTTCCATAGCGCAGTGCATGGAAGTAGTAGGGTTGATGGTTGCAGCAATGGACATAGTTCCTTTTGCACGAATTAATCTAAGACCATTACAACTGTGCATGCTCAAACAGTGGAATGGGGACTATACAGACTTGTCTCCAATGATTCAAGTAGATCAGAAGACCAGAGATTCACTCCGTTGGTGGCTGACCCTGGACCATCTATCCCAGGGAATGAGCTTCCGCAGACCAGAGTGGGTCATTGTCACGACCGACGCCAGTCTAGTGGGCTGGGGCGCGGTCTGGGAATCCCTGAAAGCTCAGGGACTATGGTCTCGGGAAGAGTCTCTTCTCCCGATAAACATTCTGGAACTAAGAGCGATCTTCAATGCTCTCAGGGCTTGGCCTCAACTAGCAAAGGCCAGATTCATAAGATTCCAATCAGACAACATGACGACCGTCAAGGAGTTCCCTGGCGATGAAAGAAGTGACCAAAATAATTCAATGGGCGGAGGATCACTCCTGCCACCTATCTGCGATCCACATCCCAGGTGTGGAAAACAGGGAAGCGGATTATCTGAGTCGTCAGACATTCCATCCGGGGGAGTGGGAACTCCACCCGGAGATCTTTGCCCAACTAACTCAATTATGGGGCATTCCAGACATGGATCTGATGGCGTCTCGTCAGAACTTCAAGGTTCCTTGCTACGGGTCCAGATCCAGGGATCCCAAGGCGACTCTAGTAGATGCACTAGTAGCACCTTGGACCTTCAACCTAGCTTATGTATTTCCACCGTTTCCTCTCATTCCCAGGCTGGTAGCCAGGATCAAACAGGAGAGGGCCTCGGTGATCTTGATAGCTCCTGCGTGGCCACGCAGGACTTGGTATGCAGACCTGGTGAATATGTCATCGGTTCCACCATGGAAGCTACCTTTGAGACAGGACCTTCTTGTTCAGGGTCCATTCGAACATCCAAATCTGGTCTCCCTCCAGCTGACTGCTTGGAGATTGAACGCTTGATTCTATCAAAGCGTGGGTTTTCAGATTCTGTGATAGATACTCTGGTTCAGGCCAGAAAACCAGTAACTAGAAAGATTTACCATAAAATATGGAAAAGATATATCTGTTGGTGTGAATCCAAAGGATTCCCATGGAATAAGATAAAGATTCCTAAGATTCTCTCCTTTCTACAAGAAGGTTTGGAGAAAGGATTATCTGCAAGTTCTCTAAAGGGACAGATCTCTGCTTTATCTGTCTTACTACACAAAAGACTGGCAGCTGTGCCAGATGTTCAAGCTTTTGTTCAGGCTCTGGTTAGGATCAAGCCTGTTTACAGACCTTTGACTCCTCCCTGGAGTCTAAATCTAGTTCTTTCAGTTCTTCAAGGGGTTCCGTTTGAACCTTTACATTCCATAGACATTAAGTTACTATCTTGGAAAGTTTTGTTTTTGGTTGCTATTTCTTCTGCTAGAAGAGTTTCAGAGTTATCTGCTCTGCAGTGTTCTCCACCCTATCTGGTGTTCCATGCAGATAAGGTGGTTTTGCGTACTAAGCCTGGTTTTCTTCCAAAGGTTGTTTCTAAAAAGAATATTAACCAGGAGATAGTTGTACCTTCTTTATGTCCGAATCCAGTTTCAAAGAAGGAACGTTTGTTACACAATTTGGACGTAGTCCGTGCTCTAAAATTCTATTTAGAGGCTACAAAAGATTTCAGACAAACATCTTCTTTGTTTGTTGTCTATTCTGGTAAAAGGAGAGGTCAAAAAGCGACTTCTACCTCTCTTTCCTTTTGGCTTAAAAGCATCATCCGATTGGCTTATGAGACTGCCGGACGGCAGCCTCCTGAAAGAATCACAGCTCACTCCACTAGGGCTGTGGCTTCCACATTGGCCTTCAAGAACGAGGCTTCTGTTGACCAGATATGTAAGGCAGCGACTTGGTCTTCACTGCACACTTTTGCCAAATTTTACAAATTTTATACTTTTGCTTCTTCGGAGGCTATTTTTGGGAGAAAGGTTTTGCAAGCCGTGGTGCCTTCCGTTTAGGTAACCTGATTTGCTCCCTCCCTTCATCCGTGTCCTAAAGCTTTGGTATTGGTTCCCACAAGTAAGGATGACGCCGTGGACCGGACACACCAATGTTGGAGAAAACAGAATTTATGCTTACCTGATAAATTACTTTCTCCAACGGTGTGTCCGGTCCACGGCCCGCCCTGGTTTTTTAATCAGGTCTGATGAATTATTTTCTCTAACTACAGTCACCACGGTACCATATGGTTTCTCCTATATTTTTCCTCCTGTCCGTCGGTCGAATGACTGGGGTGGGCGGAGCCTAGGAGGGACTATATGACCAGCTTTGCTGGGACTCTTTGCCATTTCCTGTTGGGGAAGAGATATTCCCCACAAGTAAGGATGACGCCGTGGACCGGACACACCGTTGGAGAAAGTAATTTATCAGGTAAGCATAAATTCTGTTTTATTTTTGTTTTTATTGTTATTACTGTGGTTGAATACCTTATGCCTATTCAAGTAATGTAGTTTCCTGTTCCAAACATAAACCATATTAGTTGCATAGTCAGTATTTGTTGTGTTTATTTTCCATAATTTCTGACTTTTTAACTGCTGTGGTATCAATTAACAAACCATCACATTTGGCAAAATTTGACTCGCTGCTTCTCTTATTCATTTCACACTGTACTTCGTCAATTTCTTTTCTAATATCAACTAGCAATTTAGTCTTTATAATTATTAATAGTAGCATAAGCCTAGATGAACACTCAGACAATACCTGATTCCAGGACTCAACAAAGTCATTATCTTTACTGTCCACTTCAAATGTTGAACATTTACTCAAGAGTGCCAATTCTTTTATTTGTGATGCTGTATTTGATATTATGAAGATTAATGTCAAAAGCATGTCTTTGGCAGGCCTTGCCAGGAGAGCCTTATGGCTTAAGTCCTGGTCTGCTGATATGGTGTCTAAATCTAGACTATTATCTTTTCCTTTCAGAGAAAGAAGCTATTTGGTTCTGATTTAGATTATATTATATCTACTGTTACTGTAGGTAAAGGGGCTTTTCTTCCTCAGGACAGATAGTCTAGAGGGAAATCCAAAGCTTCTAATCGTTTTCCTTCCTTTCAAATGTCTTCATTGTTCCAAAGAAGGAAGGTACTTACAGATCAGTTCTAGATCTGAAGGCTTTGAACAGGTTTGTAAGGATTCCATCTTTCATAATGGAAACCATTCCGACTATTCTGCACGGCTTTTTGAAAATGTTCTGGGTGCCCTTTTGTCTGTAATCAGGTCTCAGGGTATGGCAGTGTTTTCATACTTGGACAACATCTTGGCTCAAGCTCATGATTGCAGCCTCAGATGCAATTCTATTTGCTGAATTTCACATGAGGTCTCTTAAGCTTTGTGTGCTGCGTCAATTGTCCAGGGATTATACTCAGCTGTCTCAAAAGATATTTTTGGATCCCAGTAAAAGTCCGTCTCTAACTTGGTGGCAGGATGATTATCAAGTTATTATTCAGGGGGCTTCTTTTGCTCATCCTATCTGGACTGTGATCACTACAGATGCAAATCTCTCAGGTTGGGGAGCTGTTTGGGATCTCTGGCAGCACAAGGAGTTTGGGATCCTTGGGAGTTGAGGTTACCAATCAATTTTCTAGAAGTCAGTGGAATTTTCAGGGCTCTTCCAGCTTGGCATCTGTTGAAAAGGGAGTCTCATCTTTGTCTCCAGACAATGTCACAGTTCCCTGGCAACGATGGGGGTGTCTCGGATTCTCACATAGGCAGAAACAAATTCTTGTCTATTCTCTGCAACGCATATTCCATGAGTGAAAAATTGTGAGGCAGACTTTCTCATTAGTCAATCTCAGCATCTAGGGGAGTTGTCTCTTCACCAGGATGTGTTCAATCAGATTGTGGATCTTTGCGGTCTTCCAGAGATAGATCTGATGGCCTCTTGTTTGAACAACAAACTTCCCAGGTACTTTGCGAGGTCCAGAGATCCTCAGGCCTTTTCAGCCTGCTTATCTTTTTCCACCTCTAGTACTTCTTCCCGTAGTAACTTCCAAGGTAAGGCTAGAGAAGTTGTCTGTAATCCTGATTGCCCCTCAGGATTTGGTATGCATATCTATTTCAGATGTGCAGTGTCCCTTTATGGCCTCTGTGGTCAGACATTCTGTCCCAAGGTCCATTTTTCCATCCGGATCTTAAGTCTCTGAACTTGATGGCATGGAAATAAAAGCACTTAGTCCTTTGATTCTGTGATTGAAACCTTGATTCAGGCTCGTAAGCCTGTAACTAGGAAATCTATCAAAAGGTGTGGAAAGCCTTTATTTCTTTGTGTATATATGTTTTTTCTTTGCATTCTTTCAATATTCCTACGATTTTGCAGTTTTTGCAAGATGGTCTAGATAAGTGTCTAGCTGCCCGTTATTTGAAGGGGCAGACTTCTGCTCTTTCAGTCTTGTTCCACAGAAAGATCTTTAATCTTCCTGATATTCATAGTTTTGTTCAGGCTCTGGTTTGTATTAAACCTCTTATCTATTTCTCCTCCATGGAATCTTAACTTGGTGTTAAGGGTTTTGCAGGCTCCTCCTTTTGAACCTATGCATTAAATGGACATTAAACTACTTTTCTTTCATGTCCATGAGCTAGTGACGTATGGGATATACATTCCTACCAGGAGGGGCAAAGTTTCCCAAACCTTAAAATGCCTATAAATATACCCCTCACCACACCCACAATTCAGTTTTACAAACTTTGCCTCCTATGGAGGTGGTGAAGTAAGTTTGTGCTAGATTCTACGTTGATATGCGCTCCACAGCAGGTTGGAGCCCGGTTTTCCTCTCAGCGTGCAGTGAATGTCAGAGGGATGTGAGGAGAGTATTGCCTATTTTGAATGCAGTGATCTCCTTCTACGGGGTCTATTTCATAGGTTCTCTGTTATCGGTCGTAGAGATTCATCTCTTACCTCCCTTTTCAGATCGACGATATATTCTTATTTATATACCATTACCTCTGCTGATTTTCGTTTCAGTACTGGTTTGGCTTTCTACAAACATGTAGATGAGTGTCCTGGGGTAAGTAAGTCTTATTTTCTGTGACACTCTAAGCTATGGTTGGGCACTTTGTTTATATAGTTCTAAATATATGTATTCAAACATTTATTTGCCTTGACTCAGGATGTTCAACATTCCTTATTTTCAGACAGTCAGTTTCATATTTGGGATAATGCACTTGAATCAATTATTTTTCTTACCTTAAAAATTTGACTTTTTTTCCCTGTGGGCTGTTAGGCTCGCGGAGGCTGAAAATGCTTCATTTTATTGCGTCATTCTTGGCGCAGACTTTTTTGGCGCAAAAAATCTTTTCTGTTTCCGGCGTCATACGTGTCGCCGGAAGTTGCGTCATTTTTGACGTTCTTTTGCGCCAAAGATGTCGCCGTTCCGGATGTGGCGTCATTTTTGGCGCCAAAAAGCATTTAGGCGCCAAATAATGTGGGCGTCTTATTTGGCGCTATAAATTAAGGGCGTCGCTTTTGTCTCAACATTATTTAAGTCTCATTTTTTTCTTTGCTTCTGGTTGCTAGAAGCTTGTTCATTGGCATTTTTTCCCATTCCTGAAACTGTCATTTAAGGAATTTGATCAATTTTGCTTTATATGTTGTTTTTTTCTCTTACATATTGCAAGATGTCTCACGTTGCATCTGAGTCAGAAGATACTTCAGGAAAATCGCTGTCTGGTGCTGGAACTACCAAAGCCAAGTGTATCTGCTGTAAACTTTTGGTAGCTATTCCTCCAGCTGTTGTTTGTATTAATTGTCATGACAAACTTGTTAATGCAGATAATATTTCCTTTAGTACTGTACCATTACCTGTTGCAGTTCCATCAACATCTAATGTTCAGAATGTTCCTGATAACATAAGAGATTTTGTTTCTGAATCCATCAAGAAGGCTATGTCTGTTATTCCTCCTTCTAGTAAACATAAAAAATCTTTTAAACCTTCTCTTTATACAGATGAATTTTTAAATGAACATCATCATTCTGATTCTGATGACTCTTCTGGTTCAGAGGATTCTGTCTCAGAGATTGATGCTGATAAATCTTCATATTTATTTAAAATGGAATTTATTCGTTCTTTACTTAAAGAAGTACTAATTGCTTTAGAAATTGAGGATTCTGGTCCTCTTGATACTAATTCTAAACGTTTAGATAAGGTCTTTAAATCTCCTGTGGTTATTCCAGAAGTTTTTCCTGTTCCTAGTGCTATTTCTGAAGTAATTTCCAGAGAATGGGATAAATTGGGTAATTCATTTACTCCTTCTAAACGTTTTAAGCAATTATATCCTGTGCCGCCTGACAGATTAGAATTTTGGGACAAAATCCCTAGAGTTGATGGGGCTATTTCTACCCTTGCTAAACGTACTACTATTCCTACGTCAGATGGTACTTCGTTTAAAGATCCTTTAGATAGGAAAATTGAATCCTTTCTAAGAAAAGCTTATCTGTGTTCAGGTAATCTTCTTAGACCTGCTATATCATTGGCTGATGTTGCTGCAGATTCAACTTTTTGGTTGGAAACTTTAGCGCAACAAGTAACAGATCATGATTCTCATAATATTATTATTCTTCTTCAACATGCTAATAATTTTATCTGTGATGCCATTTTTGATATTATCAGAGTTGATGTCAGGTTTATGTCTCTAGCTATTTTAGCTAGAAGAGCTTTATGGCTTAAAACTTGGAATGCTGATATGGCTTCTAAATCAACTCTACTTTCCATTTCTTTCCAGGGTAACAAATTATTTGGTTCTCAGTTGGATTCTATTATCTCAACTGTTACTGGTGGGAAAGGAACTTTTTTACCACAGGATAAAAAATCTAAGGGTAAAAACAGGGCTAATAATCGTTTTCGTTCCTTTCGTTTCAACAAAGAACAAAAGCCTGATCCTTCATCCTCAGGAGCAGTTTCAGTTTGGAAACCATCTCCAGTCTGGAATAAATCCAAGCCTTCTAGAAAAGCAAAGCCAGGCTTCTAAGTCCACATGAAGGTGCGGCCCTCATTCCAGCTTAGCTGGTAGGGGGCAGGTTACGTTTTTTTCAAAGAAATTTGGATCAATTCTGTTCACAATCTTTGGATTCAGAACATTGTTTCAGAAGGGTACAGAATTGGTTTCAAGATGAGACCTCCTGCAAAGAGATTTTTTCTTTCCCGTGTCCCAGTAAATCCAGTGAAAGCTCAAGCATTTCTGAATTGTGTTTCAGATCTAGAGTTGGCTGGAGTAATTATGCCAGTTCCAGTTCTGGAACAGGGGATGGGGTTTTATTCAAATCTCTTCATTGTACCAAAGAAGGAGAATTACTTCAGACCAGTTCTGGATCTAAAAATATTGAATCGTTATGTAAGGATACCAACGTTCAAAATGGTAACTGTAAGGACTATCTTGCCTTTTGTTCAGCAAGGGCATTATATGTCCACAATAGATTTACAGGATGCATATCTGCATATTCCGATTCATCCAGATCATTATCAGTTCCTGAGATTCTCTTTTCTGGACAAGCATTACCAGTTTGTGGCTCTGCCGTTTGGCCTAGCTACAGCTCCAAGAATTTTTACAAAGGTTCTCGGTGCCCTTCTGTCTGTAATCAGAGAACAGGGTATTGTGGTATTTCCTTATTTGGACGATATCTTGGTACTTGCTCAGTGTTTACATTTAGCAGAATCTCATACGAATCGACTTGTGTTGTTTCTTCAAGATCATGGTTGGAGGATCAATTCACTAAAAAGTTCATTGATTCCTCAGACAAGGGTAACCTTTCTGGGTTTCCAGATAGATTCAGTGTCCATGACTCTGTCTTTGACAGACAAGAGACGTCTAAAATTGATTTCAGCTTGTCGAAACCTTCAGTCACAATCATTCCCTTCGGTAGCCTTATGCATGGAAATTCTAGGTCTTATGACTGCTGCATCGGACGCAATCCCCTTTGCTCGTTTTCACATGCGACCTCTTCAGCTCTGTATGCTGAATCAATGGTGCAGGGATTACACAAAGATATCTCAATTAATATCTTTAAAACCGATTGTACGACACTCTCTAACGTGGTGGACAGATCACCATCGTTTAATTCAGGGGGCGTCTTTTGTGCTTCCGACCTGGACTGTAATTTCAACAGATGCAAGTCTCACAGGTTGGGGAGCTGTGTGGGGATCTCTGACGGCACAAGGAGTTTGGGAATCTCAGGAGGTGAGATTACCGATCAATATTTTGGAACTCTGTGCAATTTTCAGAGCTCTTCAGTCTTGGCCTCTTCTGAAGAGAGAATCGTTCATTTGTTTTCAGACAGACAATGTCACAACTGTGGCATACATCAATCATCAAGGAGGGACTCACAGTCCTCTGGCTATGAAAGAAGTATCTCGAATTCTGGTTTGGGCGGAATCCAGCTCCTGTCTAATCTCTGCGGTTCATATCCCAGGTATAGACAATTGGGAAGCGGATTATCTCAGTCGCCAAACGTTGCATCCGGGCGAATGGTCTCTTCACCCAGAGGTATTTCTTCAGATTGTTCAAATGTGGGAGCTTCCAGAAATAGATCTGATGGCGTCTCATCTAAACAAGAAACTTCCCAGGTATCTGTCCAGATCCCGGGATCCTCAGGCGGAAGCAGTGGATGCATTATCACTTCCTTGGAAGTATCATCCTGCCTATATCTTTCCGCCTCTAGTTCTTCTTCCAAGAGTAATCTCCAAGATTCTGAAGGAATGCTCGTTTGTTCTGCTGATAGCTCCAGCATGGCCTCACAGGTTTTGGTATGCGGATCTTGTCCGGATGGCCTCTTGCCATCCGTGGACTCTTCCGCTAAGACCAGACCTTCTGTCGCAAGGTCCTTTTTTCCATCAGGATCTCAAATCCTTAAATTTAAAGGTATGGAGATTGAACACTTGATTCTTGGTCAAAGAGGTTTCTCTGACTCTGTGATTAATACTATGTTACAGGCTCGTAAATCTGTATCCAGAGAGATATATTATAGAGTCTGGAAGACTTATATTTCTTGGTGTCTTTCTCATCATTTTTCTTGGCATTCTTTTAGAATTCCGAGAATTTTACAGTTTCTTCAGGATGGTTTAGATAAAGGTTTATCCGCAAGTTCTTTGAAAGGACAAATCTCTGCTCTTTCTGTTCTTTTTCACAGAAAGATTGCTAATCTTCCTGATATTCATTGTTTTGTACAAGCTTTGGTTCGTATAAAACCTGTCATTAAGTTAATTTCTCCTCCTTGGAGTTTGAATTTGGTTCTGGGGGCTCTTCAAGCTCCTCCGTTTGAACCTATGCATTCATTGGACATTAAATTACTTTCTTGGAAAGTTTTGTTCCTTTTGGCGATCTCTTCTGCCAGAAGAGTCTCTGAATTATCTGCTCTTTCTTGTGAGTCTCCTTTTCTGATTTTTCATCAGGATAAGGCGGTGTTGCGAACTTCTTTTGAATTTTTACCTAAAGTTGTGAATTCCAACAACATTAGTAGAGAAATTGTGGTTCCTTCATTATGTCCTAATCCTAAGAATTCTAAGGAGAAATCGTTGCATTCTTTGGATGTTGTTAGAGCTTTGAAATATTATGTTGAAGCTACTAAGTCTTTCCGAAAGACTTCTAGTCTATTTGTTATCTTTTCCGGTTCTAGAAAAGGCCAGAAAGCTTCTGCCATTTCTTTGGCATCTTGGTTGAAATCTTTAATTCATCATGCCTATGTCGAGTCGGGTAAAACTCCGCCTCAAAGGATTACAGCTCATTCTACTAGGTCAGTTTCTACTTCCTGGGCATTTAGGAATGAAGCTTGGGTTGATCAGATTTGCAAAGCAGCAACTTGGTCCTCTTTGCATACTTTTACTAAATTCTACCATTTTGATGTATTTTCTTCTTCTGAAGCAGTTTTTGGTAGAAAAGTACTTCAGGCAGCGGTTTCAGTTTGAATCTTCTGTTTATGTTTTTCATTAAACTATTTTGGGTGTGGATTATTTTCAGCAGGAATTGGCTGTCTTTATTTTATCCCTCCCTCTCTAGTGACTCTTGCGTGGAAAGATCCACATCTTGGGTAGTCATTATCCCATACGTCACTAGCTCATGGACTCTTGCTAATTACATGAAAGAAAACATAATTTATGTAAGAACTTACCTGATAAATTCATTTCTTTCATATTAGCAAGAGTCCATGAGGCCCGCCCTTTTTTGTGGTGGTTATGATTTTTTTGTATAAAGCACAATTATTCCAATTCCTTCTTGGCTATTCGTTAAACTGAATTGTGGGTGTGGTGAGGGGTGTATTTATAGGCATTTTAAGGTTTGGGAAACTTTGCCCCTCCTGGTAGGAAAGTATATCCCATACGTCACTAGCTCATGGACTCTTGCTAATATGAAAGAAATGAATTTATCAGGTACGTTCTTACATAAATTATGTTTCTTGGATAAGGCTGTTTAACCGTCATCATTTGATTTTTTGTTTCTTCTGACAACAGTAGCAGAGGGATTGTTGTTCTTTCTTTGTGTTCTAATCCTAAAAATGCTTTCCAGAGATCTTTGCATTCTTTGGATGTTGTTAGGGCATTGAAATATTACATTGATACTACTAGGGACTTTAGACAAATTTTTCGTTTGTTCATTCTTTTTACTTGCGCTAGACAGAAAGCTTCTGCTTTTTCTTTGGCCTCTTGGTTGAAACTTTTGATTCATGTGGCTTACTTGGAGTCAGTTCAGCCTCCACCGGAGCGGATTACTTGGGCTTTCAAGAATGAGACCTCAGTTGATCAGATTTGCAAGGCAGCTTCTTTGCATACTTTCACGAAATTCTGCCATTTTCATATTTTTGCTTCTTCTGAAGCAGCCTTTGGTGGAAATATTCTTCAGGCAGCTCTGTCTGTTTGATTGTTTGCCTGTTTGATTTATTTTAAGTGCATAAAAAAAAAGAAAATTATTGGGTTTATGGATTTAATTTCTTAGGGGAAAAAAGATGTTTTAAAACCCCTCTCTTTATATTATTATTACTTCTAGCTTTTTTTCTTCAGCACATCTTTTACCCCTGCTCATTTTGTGGCTCTTATTCCCTTTTCTTACCTCACTTTGCTTGGCTATACTTTAGACTAAGGTATATGTGAGGTGGGAGGGGTTTTACAGAGCTCTTTGGGTTTGGGAATCCTTGCCTCCTCCTAGTGGTAGAGAAGAGTAATTCCCAAGAGTAATGGATTGTGGACTCTCACCATTATGAAATAAATTAATTCATTGGGTAAGCATAAATTATGTTTTTTTGTTACTACTTGTTATTGAACATTTTCTATGAAATTAAATGTTTTCTGTATTGTCCCTTTAGCATTAATGCTAGTAGAAAGGCAATAGGCTTTTCATTCCAGTGTTCTGCTTTATTTCTTAAACCAAGTAGCAAGTGTTGCTTACATTTTATTAAGCTCTGTTTTATGTTATGTGAGTGCTAGGAACAGACAATAACTGTGCCTTTGTTTTTAATGGTGCTATGATCCAAAAATGATTTTTCTTCTAACAATTCTTTATTCTTTTATATACAGGCTATTCCAGGATATTAAATCTCAGCCCCTTCCTCTTAAACCACAACAAAAAGCTTTTGATAATGTGTATTTGAAGGTGCAAGAAGGAATGCGCTACTTGGTACTTGAGTCTTTATCATAGCTTTTTTAAGCAATTAAAATATATGGAATTGTTTTAGTATACTGGTGTATAGTATACACACTGAAAATGACCTCATGTTTTTGTAGTCACGTGCTGGCCATGACCCGGATGAGCTCCTGGACGAACAATATAACAGGAAATCTACTTTGCTAATGCTGATATCTGTAATCATGCGTTGTAGCGCTGTTTGTGAGAAGCAGGCTCTTTTTGCTATCTGTCAGTCAGTGAAGGAAAATGGACTGGAGCCTCAACTCATCAAAAAGGCAAGTACCTCTCAACTTCTAGGGTGACAGTTGCAAACAGTGAATTATAATGAGTCTTCGATCATTTATCTAAGATCACGTGTGTTAAAACTATATCTTAACAGCATGCTGCGCAGGTAATCAGAATGTGGCACTCATAAACAAGTAAGCAGGGGTGCAGGAGAACTTGTAGGCTGTTGCCATGTTTGGCTACATTATTGTGTGCTGCAACAGATTCTAGAATTATCTGCAAAATATCCTTGACCTTCTATGGCATCTGTATATGGAACTTGTAGATGTTGTATAAGCTGTTTTTACTTCTTTTGATCTGTATCTTGCAAATAGCTGCAGTATTCTGGGGATTTTATTGAGGCAGTTCTGACCTCCCACCATAACTCCCGCATAGCCGCCATGGGACTTTGTTGCATTGCAGTATGGCACTGTACTTTTGGCTTCTTCTTCTGAGTTGCCAGCAATTACGTTTTCCGCGGTTCAGATCAATATTCCAGACCTACATTGCATTTTGAGGTGTGCACTGAGAGCAGCTGAACTCCATGGCAGAAGCAAGATCACTCAGTGGACGTGGCAGTGCACAAGGATTCATTTCCTTGGGCTTTATTGGTTAGAGTGGTTGCAAGGACTCCTGGCATTGTATCCTCAGAGCTCATTATGCAACACTATGCTGATCTTTTTTACCTTTCTATACTAAATGCACTGACAGGACAAGTTGGCTGTCAGTGTTGCACTGTGTGGATCACTTGCTCATCTAGATGCCTTGTTAATGCTCTGTTATATTGGTGTGCCTGGATGTTGGGATAGGCTGACACTAAGCTAGCCTCTGCATTCCTGATAATTTAAGTGTAAACAAAGGAGAAGCAAAGTGGGCTAAGGTCAGTAAATGGGATATTATCTAGAAAATGTTCTATCACTAATGGCACCAGACAAGGATGCCTTTTGTCTCCACTTTTGATTGCACTTGACATTTGAGGTTCTTGCAACGCAAATGAGAGCTAATCCTGAACCTAAAGGAATAACTGTTGGTACCTTGTCTTACAAATGCTTTCTTTATGTTGACAAATTGTGTCCCTCCCCACCTTATTGAAGATTCTTCAGGGTTATGAATGGGTTTCTAACTTTTCCAATTATATTAATAAATCAGTTCTTATGAATATCAATACTGCCCCTACAGAAGTGAGTTATGCTAAATCTAATACTAACTTTATAATCTCAGACAGTATTCATATGTTACAGTCCTCGCATCAGAAGAGACATTTGTCCTGGATGGGACTTATTAATGCTGCTAAAATGATGATTTCTCCTGTTAAGTGTGGTCAGTCCACGGGTCATCATTACTTCTGGGATATTAACTCCTCCCCAACAGGAAGTGCAAGAGGATCACCCAGCAGAGCTGCTATATAGCTCCTCCCCTCTACGTCACACCCAGTCATTCTCTTGCACCCAACTAATAGATAGGATGTGTGAGAGGACTGTGGTGATTATACTTAGTTTTTATATCTTCAATCAAAAGTTTGTTATTTTAAAACAGCACCGGAGTGTGTTGTTCCCTCTCAGGTAGAATTTGAAGAAGAATCTACCTGAGTTTTTTGTATGATTTTAGCCGGCGTAGTTAAGATCATCTTGCTGTTCTCGGCCATCTGAGGAGTGAGGTAAACTTCAGATCAGGGGACAGCGGGCAGGTTCACCTGCAAAGAGGTATGTAGCAGCATATTATTTTCTGAGAAATGGAATTGACTGAGAAAATACTGCCAATACCGATATAATGTAAGTTCAGCCTTAAATGCAGTAGTAGCAACTGGTATCAGGCTGTCATGTATGTATATTTACACTTCAGTATTCTGGGGAATGGCACTTCACTGGGATAATACTGTATGCATAAGACTCTTAGCCTAACTTGCAGTGGGAACGACTAGCAACAGGCTTTCTAATGACATTTCATTTATTTGATGTTAAACGTTTTGCTGGCATGTTAAATCGTTTAATTATCTGAGGTACTGGGTGAAAAATTGTTTTGGGCACTGTTTTTTTCCACTTGGCGGTCGTTTTATTTAATTTAAGACAGTTTACTGATCTTCCTCACTGTTGTGTGTGAGGGGGAGGGGCCTATTTTGGCGCTTTTGCTACGCATCAGAAAATTCAGTCACAAGTCTGTTTTCTTCCCTGCATGATCCGGTTCGTCTCTACAGAGCTCAGGGGTCTTCAAAAGTTATTTTGAGGGAGGTAATCACTCACAGCAGACCTGTGAGATTGTGCTTGACTGTGATAAAAAACGTTATATTCTGTACATTTTTTCTGCTATTTAAGGGTTAGTTATCCATTACTAATGGGGGCAATCCTTTGCTAAATTGTGTTTTTACCGGAAAGAATTTGATGTTATAGTTTCTCCGGTTTATTGTTTTCTCAACTGTCATAACTTTTTTTCTGTGCTTCTTAAAGGCACAGTACAATTTTCATATTATTTGTAAATTGCTTTGAAAAGTATTTCCAAGTTGCTAGTTTAATTGCTAGTGTGTTAAACATGTCTGACTCAGAGGAATATCTCTGTGCTATATGTGCTAAAGCCAAAGTGGAGCCCAATAGAAATTTATGTACTAATTGCATTGATGCTACTTTAAATAAAAGTCAATCTGTACAAATTGAACATCATTCACCAAACAACGAGGGGAGAGTTATGCCGACTAACTCGCCTCACGTGTCAGTACCTGCATCTCCCGCTCGGGAGGTGCGTGATATTGTAGCACCGAGTACTTCAGGGTGGCCATTACAAATCACATTACAAGACATGGCTAATGTTATGACTGAAGTTTTGTCTAAATTACCAGAACTTAGAGGTAAGCGTGATCACTCTGGGGTGAGAACAGAGTGCGCTGATAATATTAGGGCCATGTCAGATACTGCGTCACAGTATGCAGAACATGAGGACGGAGAGCTTCATTCTGCAGGTGACGGTTCTGATCCCAATAGAGTGGATTCAGACATTTCTAATTTTAAGTTTAAGCTCGAAAACCTCCGTGTACTGTTAGGGGAGGTATTAGCAGCTCTGAATGATTGTAACACCGTTGCAATTCCAGAGAAATTATGTAGGCTGGATAGATACTATGCGGTACCGGCGAGTACTGACGTATTTCCTATACCTAAGAGGCTTACAGAGATAATTACTAAGGAGTGGGATAGGCCCGGTGTACCCTTTTCCCCCCCTCCTGTATTTAGAAAAATGTTTCCAATAGACGCCACCACACGGGACTTATGGCAGACGGTCCCTAAGGTGGAGGGAGCGGTTTCTACTCTGGCTAAGCGTACCACTATCCCGGTGGAGGATAGCTGTGCCTTTTCAGATCCAATGGATAAAAAATTAGAGGGTTACCTTAAGAAAATGTTTGTTCAACAAGGTTTTATATTGCAACCCCTTGCATGTATTGCGTCTGTCACGGCCGCGGCCGCATTTTGGTCCGAGTCCCTGGAAGAGACTCTTGACTCAATAACTATAGATGAGATTTCAAACAAGCTTAAGACACTTAAGCTAGCTAATTCATTTATTTCGGATGCCGTAGTACATTTAACTAAACTTACGGCTAAGAATTCCGGATTCGCCATTCAGGCACGCAGAGCACTGTGGCTAAAATCCTGGTCAGCTGACGTTACTTCTAAATCTAAATTACTTAACATACCTTTCAAAGGGCAGACCTTATTCGGGCCCGGGTTGAAAGAAATTATCGCTGACATTACAGGAGGTAAAGGCCATGCCCTGCCTCAAGACAGAGCCAAACCTAAGGCTAGACAGTCTAATTTTCGTTCCTTTCGTAATTTCAAGGCAGGAGCAGCATCAACTTCCTCTGCACCAAAACAGGAAGGAGCTGTTGCTCGCTACAGACAAGGCTGGAGACCTAACCAGTCCTGGAACAAGGGCAAGCAGGCCAGGAAACCTGCTGCTGCCCCTAAGACAGCATGAATTGAGGGCCCCCGATCCGGGAACGGATCTAGTGGGGGGCAGACTTTCCCTCTTCGCCCAGGCTTGGGCAAGAGATGTCCAGGATCCCTGGGCGTTAGAGATCATATCTCAGGGATATCTTCTGGACTTCAAATCCTCTCCCCCAAAAGGGAGATTTCATCTGTCAAGGTTGTCAACAAACCAAATAAAGAAAGAGGCGTTTCTACGCTGTGTACAAGATCTTTTACTAATGGGAGTGATCCATCCGGTTCCGCGGTCGGAACACGGACAGGGGTTTTACTCAAATCTGTTTGTGGTTCCCAAAAAAGAGGGAACCTTCAGGCCAATCTTGGATTTAAAGATCCTAAACAAATTCCTAAGAGTTCCATCTTTCAAAATGGAAACTATTCGGACAATCCTACCCATGATCCAAAAGGGTCAGTACATGACCACAGTGGATTTAAAGGATGCTTACCTTCACATACCGATTCACAAGGATCATTACCGGTATCTAAGGTTTGCCTTCCTAGACAGGCATTACCAGTTTGTAGCTCTTCCATTCGGATTGGCTACGGCTCCAAGAATCTTCACAAAGGTTCTGGGTGCTCTTCTGGCGGTACTAAGACCGCGAGGAATTTCGGTAGCTCCGTACCTAGATGACATTCTGATACAAGCTTCAAGCTTTCAAACTGCCAAGTCTCATACAGAGTTAGTACTGGCATTTCTAAGGTCGCATGGATGGAAGGTGAACGAAAAGAAGAGTTCTCTCTTTCCACTCACAAGAGTTCCCTTCTTGGGGACTCTTATAGATTCTGTAGAAATGAAGATCTACCTGACAGAAGACAGGTTAACAAAGCTTCAAAATGCATGCCGTGTCCTTCATTCCTTTCAACACCCGTCAGTGGCTCAATGCATGGAGGTGATCGGCTTAATGGTAGCGGCAATGGACATAGTACCCTTTGCACGCCTACATCTCAGACCGCTGCAATTGTGCATGCTAAGTCAGTGGAATGGGGATTACTCAGATTTGTCCCCTACTCTGAATCTGGATCAAGAGACCAGAAATTCTCTTCTATGGTGGCTTTCTCGGCCACATCTGTCCAGGGGGATGCCATTCAGCAGGCCAGATTGGACAATTGTAACAACAGACGCCAGCCTGCTAGGTTGGGGCGCTGTCTGGAATTCCCTGAAGGCTCATGGACCATGGACTCAGGAGGAGAGTCTCCTGCCAATAAACATTCTGGAATTGAGAGCAGTTCTCAATGCCCTTCTGGCTTGGCCCCAGTTAACAACTCGGGGGTTCATCAGGTTTCAGTCGGACAACATCACGACTGTAGCTTACATCAACCATCAAGGAGGGACAAGAAGCTCCCTAGCAATGATGGAAGTATCAAAGATAATTCGCTGGGCAGAGTCTCACTCTTGCCACCTGTCAGCAATCCACATCCCGGGAGTGGAGAACTGGGAGGCGGATTTCCTAAGTCGTCAGACTTTTCATCCGGGGGAGTGGGAACTTCATCCGGAGGTCTTTGCCCAAATACTTCGACGTTGGGGCAAACCAGAGATAGATCTCATGGCGTCTCGACAGAACGCCAAGCTTCCTTGTTACGGGTCCAGATCCAGGGATCCGGGAGCGGTTCTGATAGATGCTTTGACAGCACCTTGGACCTTCGGGATGGCTTATGTGTTTCCACCCTTCCCGATGCTTCCTCGATTGATTGCCAGAATCAAACAGGAGAGTGCATCGGTGATTCTAATAGCGCCTGCGTGGCCACGCAGGACTTGGTATGCAGATCTAGTGGACATGTCATCCTGTCCACCTTGGTCTCTGCCTCTGAGACAGGACCTTCTGATCCAGGGTCCCTTCAAACATCAAAATCTAATTTCTCTGAAGCTGACTGCTTGGAAATTGAACGCTTGATTTTATCAAAACGTGGTTTTTCTGAGTCAGTAATTGATACCTTAATACAGGCTAGGAAGCCTGTTACCAGAAAGATTTACCATAAAATATGGCGTAAATACTTATATTGGTGCGAATCCAAAAGTTACTCATGGAGTAAGGTTAGGATTCCTAGGATATTGTCCTTTCTACAAGAAGGTTTAGAAAAGGGTTTATCCGCTAGTTCCTTAAAGGGACGGATTTCAGCTCTGTCCATTCTTTTACACAAACGTCTGTCAGAGGTTCCAGACGTTCAGGCTTTTTGTCAGGCTTTGGCCAGGATTAAGCCTGTGTTTAAAACTGTTGCTCCACCATGGAGTTTGAACTTAGTTCTTAATGTTTTACAGGGTGTTCCGTTTGAACCCCTTCATTCCATTGATATCAAATTATTATCTTGGAAAGTTCTGTTTTTAATGGCTATTTCCTCGGCTCGAAGAGTCTCTGAGTTATCTGCCTTACATTGTGATTCTCCTTATCTGATTTTTCATTCAGACAAGGTAGTTCTGCGTACTAAACCTGGGTTCTTACCTTAGGTGGTCACTAACAGGAATATCAATCAAGAGATTGTTGTTCCATCTTTGTGTCCTAATCCTTCTTCGAAGAAGGAACGTCTTCTTCACAATCTAGATGTAGTCCGTGCCCTGAAATTTTATTTACAGGCAACTAAAGATTTTCAACAAACGTCTTCCCTGTTTGTCGTTTATTCTGGTCAGAGGAGAGGTCAAAAAGCTTCTGCTACCTCTCTCTCTTTTTGGCTTCGTAGCATAATACGTTTAGCTTATGAGACTGCTGGGCAGCAGCCTCCTGAAAGAATTACAGCTCATTCTACTAGAGCTGTGGCTTCCACTTGGGCCTTTAAGAATGAGGCCTCTGTTGAACAGATTTGCAAGGCTGCAACTTGGTCTTCTCTTCATACTTTTTCCAAATTTTACAAATTTGACACTTTTGCTTCTTCGGAGGCTGTTTTTGGGAGAAAGGTTCTTCAGGCAGTGGTTCCTTCCGTATAAAGAGCCTGCCTGTCCCTCCCGTCATCCGTGTACTTTAGCTTTGGTATTGGTATCCCAGAAGTAATGATGACCCGTGGACTGACCACACTTAACAGGAGAAAACATAATTTATGCTTACCTGATAAATTCCTTTCTCCTGTAGTGTGGTCAGTCCACGGCCCGCCCTGTTTTTTATAGCAGGTCTAAATTTTTAAATTATACTCCAGTCACCACTGCACCCTTTGGCTTCTCCTTTCTCGTTGGTTCTCGGTCGAATGACTGGGTTTGACGTAGAGGGGAGGAGCTATATAGCAGCTCTGCTGGGTGATCCTCTTGCACTTCCTGTTGGGGAGGAGTTAATATCCCAGAAGTAATGATGACCCGTGGACTGACCACACTACAGGAGAAAGGAATTTATCAGGTAAGCATAAATTATGTTTTTGGCCAAACTCCTTTATTTGTTTCAGGGGTTACCAATTGGCATCCTAGTACAATATCTTACCTCCTTGCAATGATTATTTAACAATTCATATGAACCAGTAATTCGAAATTGCTTATATTTGAGCAATGATAACGGTAATTGGGTGTTCCTAACCTCTTTAATTTTATTGGGTTGCACATTTGGAACGTATAATAGCCTGAAATTAGGCCAGTGAATCTAAACCTTGGCACAACTTTTATTGACAACATTTGTTGTCTTCCTAAGAGATTAAGGACTTGCTGAGATAGATTTAAATAATCTTATCTCCGACACATAAAGGGTTTCGAAACAGCAAGTAAAATATCTAGTACTATTTCAACACTTACACCACTCATGATTATTCTTTTTCAATTTATAACAATGTTGCTAAGATTAATATCTCATTGTAAAATAAGGGCCTTATTAAAACACAGAATGAGATCAAGGCAGAAATTGGTCCTCCACTAGACAAATGGTTTACATACTTCCATGTCCGACATTTGATTTTACACGATCATTAAAGAGAACACGTTACAAGAGCTTGGAGCCCTTTTGAAAATATCTGCATTTCACCTGAAATAACCAGAAAGCATATTCTGTTGTTTATAAATGACTGAGGTAGTTACCCAGATGTAAACCCCACCTTCATAGCTAAATGGGAACATGAGTTTAATAATACACTAGAAGTAGTGGGTTGGAAAAAAGAATCCAAAAAATCATTAATCCACAAATGTGTGTACAATATTTCCTTTAGCTTCTAATTTCTGGAGACAATGTGGAGAGACTGGAACCTCACACATACCTGGTGGACTTTCCCTTATGTTAGATCACATATTAAATTGTATTAATACAACTTAAGGTAAAGATATTCCATTAAGACAGTGATGGTGAACCTTTTGCACGTGTGCCAAATCTGGCACACAGATGCCTCTCTTGGCATGCAAGCCCAGGGCTGCCATCAGGGGATGATGGGCATTGCTGGTGTCAGAGGCACAGTGGATCCGTTGGTCTTGCCCGCTCCCTGACTGCCAGAGAAGCGGTGCTTCCCGTATTGAGAGTAGTGTCCCTTACATCTTGCAGAGACGGCGTTCCTCCTCAAATGTGAGTGCTTGTGTGTAGATTAAGGGTCCTGCGCAGCTATTTTAGTGAAGTATGGGGTTAATGAAGTTGGAAGCAGCAAAGGTAAATGATTCCACTGAGTACATTGGTCTTCAAACAGTGCAGTGAGGAAATACTTAATTTATGTTTATTTAGCTCTCTTGTGAGCTTATTTTACTTTTTTATTCTACTGCTACTTATTTCCTATGATCCCACTTACAAATGCCACTGGTGAGTGAGGCAAAAATCTCAACTGATCATTAAAATGTTTGTGAAATATATACATAAAATGCTTGTGATTTTGTACAAAAGGGCATTTAATAAATTCTGAAATCTCATTTGTGTATTGTTTCATGATGTTATCAGATAACACTTTTGGCTCGATTTATCAAGCAATCGTGGACTGGGTTGTACATATTCGCCTCTTTTCTCCCCAGCCCACCTCTGGCAAGCAGCAATCCGCTGCCGGAATTTAGCATTGCATGTGAGCACTATTTTGCACTTTAGACACAATGTCTCTTTAAAGGGACATGAAACCCAAAATATTTCTTCCATGATTCAGATAGAGAATAAGATTTTAAACAACTTTCCAATTTACTTCTATTATTTAATTTGCTTCCTTCTATTGTTATACTTTGCTGAAAGTTTTATCTAGGCAAGCTCCTGAGCAGTAGGGAATCTAGGTTCTAGCTGTTAATTGGTGGCTGCATATATATATCGATTGTGATTGGCTCACCTATGTGTTTAGTTGGAAACCATTAGTGTATTGCTGCTCCTTCAACAAATGATACCACGAGAATGAAACAGATTAGATAATAGAAGTATTAGAAAGTTGTTTAAAATTGTATTCTCTATCTGAATCATGAAAGAACATTTTTGGGTTTCATGTCCCTTTAAGCTTAAGAGATGATAAAACCTCTTGTAACTCATGATATGTGAGACACATTAGATCTAGAACTCCATTGCGTTAAGAAGATTTTTTTATTTTTCCCTGTAACTATTTATATATACATATTTCTGTTAAGGGTTGCAAGTATTGTATTTTGCTAAATAGTTATTAAATACAGCTCTCATTTAGTATCACATTCAGATTTGTTCTTTATCAAAACTAAAAAAAAAATGTAAGAATGCTTACTTTCTAGTGTATCCAGCTGTCTATATATCTTAAAGAGACAGGAAACATTCTCTTGGTATTTATTTTGGAAAGGAGCAGCAATGCATTACTGGGAGCTAGCTGAACACCTCAGGTAAGCCAATTGCAAGAGGCACACGTGCAGTCATCTATTAACTGCTAGTTCCCAGTATTTCATTGCTGCTCCTAGGTATGCTTTTTAACAAAGGAAACTAAGTGAAGAAAGCAAATAAGATGATAGAAGTACATTGGAAAGTTGCATGTTTTATCTAAATCACTAAAGTTTAATTTTGACTTTACTGACCCTATAAGCACTGTTTCCTTACTATTTTGGCCCATTCTCTGTTACAAGTAATCCTATGGCTACCACTAGGGGGTAAATGTTTGTATTTCCATCTTAATGGGAGGAGACTCCACTGCTTCATTCCTTACTTGTGGGACTTAAGAACCTGGCCACCAGGAGGAGGCAAAGACACCCCTGCCAAAGGCTTAAATACCTCCCCCACTCCCCTCATCCCCCAGTCATTCTTTACCTTTCGTCACAGGAGGTTGGCAGAGAAGTGTCGGAAGATTCGGAGTAGTATCTTATGGAGGGTAGTACTCTTCGAAATGGGACTGGAGTTTTAAGTAGTCTTGTCAGCCTCTCAGTGAGAGCATGGGTGAAAGTTAGAGTCCGGAGATGCAGGGAGAGTCTTTCTTCAAAAACATCCCGACTTAGATTTAACAGCTCCTTAAGCAATCAGCGTTGACGAGTTTCGCTGCCTGCTTTATGCACTCAAGTCCATGTCAGGAGCAATGCTACTAACCTGTCGCACTTAAAGGGCCGTGTTCCTGTTCCACGGCATAGATTCTGGTAAGATCGTTTCATTTATACATATATCGTAACGCAAGAAGACAGGGTCACAGTGTGTCTCCTTTTATCCTTTTATAGAATCCAGGGTTAATATCCCTAGAAAGGGGATTATTGAACAGGGGGCATTTATGCATAATATCTTTATTGTGTTTAATGCTTCGTCATGTGTGAGATGAGGCTCTAGCAATGTGTGAACAGTTAGGTGTAGATCGGCGCGGCCTTTTTTTTTGGCGCGTTTCTCTATAGTGCAGGGGCGGTCCTGCATGGCAATCCATGTGACCGGGTGTGGCCTCTTCAACTTCCTCTTTCCTGATTGGCAATTGCGGGAGACGTAACGGTATTTCTGTGGTCCGTGTCATAGGAGGTGGTGAGTGCCCTGGCCATTGGCTTATAAAGGTGCCATTTAATCTATCTAGTCCATATTAAAGACGCAAGCTATGGAAGACTCTGATATGCTATAGGATACCCCCTCTTTAATTAAATCTAATACCTGTGTTTATTGTGAGGAGGTGCAAGTTGATCCGCCTGCTCAACTGTGTTCCACATTATTTTATAAGATTGCAAGATCTAAAAAGAATAACATATTTAGCGCTACTGAGCTGTCCACCTCTGAGGGTTCTCCATCCTGCGAGGTGCGTTCCCTACATTCATCTCCGATCACATATGCAGCTCCCCAGGGCCCAACTGATCCTCTTGCGGGAGGGGCCTCTTGGCCGACAGATTTCGCTGCTCAGCTGCAAATGGCGGTTTCTGCGGCCTTCCATGCATTACCACACCTTGCCAAGCGCAAGCGAAGGGAAAGACATAGCCTTTCGTCCCAGGGGTCATCTACTCTGTTGGATATCTCTGCTGATGAGGACGCCTCCAACTCTTCGGAGGGCGCTCTGTCTGGGACGAAATTGGCATCTTCTAGACCTCCAGCTGCGGAGGAGCCAGATTTTAAGTTTAAGATGGAGCATTTGCGCTTTTTACTGAATTAAGTGCTTGCTACGTTGGAGGTTCTGGAGCCCAAACTTCCGGAAAAAACATCGATCCATAAACTAGATAGGGTTTACGAGGACAGGGTGGTGCTTAAGACCTTCCCAGTTCCCGTGAAGATAGCTTCTATTATTAAGAATGAGTGGAGAAAACTTGGCTCATCCTTTTCTCCCTCTACCTCTTTTAAAAAGCTGTTCCCCCATTGCGGACTCTCGGCTTGAGCTATGGGGGCCATTTCTATGGTGGATGGAGCTATCTTCACGTTGGCGAAGCAGACGACTATTCCACTCGAGGATAGCTTGTCCTTCAAAGAGCCCATGGATAAAAAATTAGAATCCATGTTGAGGAAGATGTTTCAACTCACAGGGTTTGTCTTTCAACCTGCAGCTGCGATCACTGCTGTGGCGGGAGCGGCTACCTACTGGTGTGACACGCTTTCAGCTATGGGCGAGGTGGAGACTCACCTCGAGGAGATACAGGAAAAGATTAAGGGTATCTAATTCTATTATCTGTGATGCTAATATGCAGGTTATTCCCATGAATGCCAAGACATTAGGTTTCTCGGTTCTAGCCCCAGGGCTCTGTGGTTAAAGTCTTGGTCTGCGGACATGACTTCCAAGTCTAGATTACTATCCCTTCCTTTTCTAGGGAAACTTCTTTTTGGTCCAGGGCTGGACTCTATGATATCCACGGTCATGGGAGACAAGGGTGCTTTCCTTCTGCAGGATAAGAAGATTAAGCCTAAGGGCTCTGCTTTTCGCCCCTTTCGTTTGGACAAGTCTCAACGCCAGCAGCCTGCTGTGAAAACCGAGCAGTCCAAGGGATCCTGGGAGCCAGCTCAATCTTGGAACAAATCCAAGCAGAGCGAGAAGCCCGCCGAGACAAAGTCGACATGAAGGGGCGGCCCCCGATCCGTCTCTGGATCGCATAGGGGGCAGACCATCTCTACCCCCTATGGATGCGAGATGTACAGGATCCTTGGGTTCTGGAGGTTATCACCCAGGTTTACAGGATAGGGTTTAAGACTCATCCGCCCAGGGGCAGATTCCTTCTACAAACCTATCCTCAAGACCAGAGAAGAGAGAAGCCTTCCTAGAGTGCATGAGGGATCTCTCCTCTCTCGGAGTAATAGTTTTAGTACCTCTAGCAGAAAGGTGTCTAGGGTACTATTCAAACCTTTTCGTGGTCCCACAGAAGGAGGGCACGTTCTGCACAATTCTGGACCTAAAGTGCCTAAACAAGATTAATTCTGCCCCTAGTTCAAGAGGGGCAATTTATGACAACAATAGACTTGAAGGATGCTTACCTTCACGTGCCAATCTACATGGACCACTTCAGGTTCCTAAGATTCACTTTTCTGGACCAACACAGTTTGTAGCCCTACTGTTTGGTCTGGCGACTGCCCCAAGAGTCTTTACGAAGGTTCTGGGAGCGCTGCTAGCGGTGGCGAGAGCCAGAGATATTGCAGTGGCTCCTTATCTGGACGATATCCTGGTTCAGGCTCTGTCCTGAAGTCTTGTGGAGGGCCACTCGAGGGCCCCTCTTCTTCTCCTTCAATCCCACGGATGGAAGATAAACGAGGGAAAGAGTTCTCTGGTTCCCAGTAACAGGGTGGAGTTCCTGGGTATGATAATAGACTCCATATCTATGAAGATATTCCTGACAGATCAGAGACGTTCCAAGATTGTGTCCAGCTGTCTTGTCCTTCAGACCTCCTCAAGGCCATCTGTGGCCAGGTGTATGGAGGTGATAGGGCTCATGGTTTCCAGTATAGATGTCATTCCTTTCGCCAGGTTCCATCTAAGACCTCTGCATTTTGAGACAATGGAACAGCGATCACTCAGATCTATCCCAGCAGATTTCTCTGGACAATCGAGCGAGGGAATCCCTCTCTTGGTGGGTCCGTCCGGGACAGCTGTCCCAGGGGACATCCTTCTTGAGACCATCTTAGGAGATTGTGACCACGGATGCAAGTCTATCAGGATGGGGAGCTGTTTGGGGTGCCAGATCATCCGGCGGAATGTGCTCTCCATCCCGAGGTGTTTGCGGAAATCTGCAACAGATGGGGGACACCGGAGATAGATCTCATGGTGTCCAGACTCAACTTCAAGCTACCCAGATACGGGTCACGGTTCAAGGATCCCCAGGCAGAGCTAATAGATGCCTTAGCGGTACCTTGGGAGTTCAACCTAATTTACATTTCCCCCCCGTTGCCACTTCTTTCTCAAGTGGTGGCCGGCATCAAACAGGAGCAAGCTTTGGCCATTCTGATTGCTCCCTTGTGGCCACGGAGGACATGGTTTGCGGATCTGGTGGGGGTGTCGTCTCCTCTATGGTGGTTACCCTGTCGCAGAGATCTGCTGGTTCTGGGTCCTTTTCTCCAAAATCTCGATTCTCTGATACTCTTATTCAGGCCAGGAAACCGGTCACTTGTCGCATCTATCATAAGGTGTGGAGGACCTATTTATCCTGGTGTGAGGAACGTGGATATCCCTGGCACAAGGTTAGGGTATCCAGGATTCTGGATTTTCTCCAAGATGGTCTGGATAAGTGTCTTGCCGCCAATTCCTTAAAGGGACAGATTTCGGCCTTATCTGTTCTGTTACACAAGAAGCTAGCGAAGCTTCCTGATATTCAGTCCTTTGTTCAGGCTCTGTCTAGAATCAGACCGGTATTTAGAACTTCTGCTCCTCCTTGGAGCTTAAATTTGTTTTTCAAGGTTTTGTAGAGGGCTCCGTTTGAGCCTATGCATGCGATTGACATTAAGATTCTTTCCTGGAAGGTTCTATTTCTTCTTGCTATTGCTTCGGCTCGCAGAGTCTCTGAGTTAGCCGCCTTGCAATGTGAGCCCCCTTACCTGTTTTTTCACACTGATAAGCGTGCTTCGCACTGGGTTGGGGTTTCTTCTCAAGGTGGTGTCAGATCATAACACCAATCAGGAAATAGTAGTTCCTTCCTTGTGTCCTAACCCTTCTTCGTCTAAGGAAAGGTTACTTCATAACTTGGATGTAGTTCGAGCCTTGAGGTTTTATCTTCAGGCCACAAAGGATTTCAGACAGACTTCGTCTTTATTTGTCGTGTATTCAGGGAAGCGTAGAGGGCAGAGGGCCTCTTCCACTTCACTGTCTTTTTGATGAGCGTTATCCGTTTGACCTACGAGACAACGGGACGTAAGCCTCCTCAGAGGATTACGGCTCACTTACCTAGGGCTGTGGCATCTTCTTGGGCCGTTAAGATGGAGGCCTCTGGAGCAGATTTGTAAGGCGGCTACTTAGTCCTCCTTACATAATTTTGCAACATTTTACAAATTCAATGTTTTTTCTTCGGCGGAAGCTGTTTTTGGGAGAAAGGTTCTGCAGGCTGTGGTGCCCTCATTATAGGGTCCGCCTCCTTTTACCCTCCCGTTTTGTTCATTCAGTATCCTCTAGAGCTTGGGTATTTGTTACCACAAGTAATGAATAAAGCAGTGGACTCTCCTCTCATTAAGATGAAAAACATAAATTTTGCTTACCTAATAATTTAATTTCCATCTGTTGGAGGAGAGTCCACTGCTCCCGCCCGTTTCTCCTGTGGACGGACCTAAATTTAATTTTATTCTTCTGGCACCATTTATACCCTGATATTTCTCCTACTGTTCCTTGTTCCCTTGGCAGAATGACTGGGGGGGAGGGGAGTGGGGAGATATTTAAGCATTTGGCTGGGGTGTATTTGCCTCCTCCTGTTGGCTAGGTTCTTAATTCCCACAAGTAATGAATAAAACAGTGGACTCTCCTCCCACAGATGGAAATTAAATTATCAGATAAGCATAATTTATGTTTTTTTTATTTATTTATTTTTGTACTTTCAAGGTGTTGGAAAACGTTTCAGTTACTTTAGGCTACAGGAGTGTAGAAGACTTCATGATGTGTCACTTAGATTACCTAGTTCTTGAATGGCTTAATATGAAGGATCCTGGATACAGTTTAGCAACTTTCCCTTACATCTTGTTAAATTATTCAACACTCCAAGACTTTTATAGGTATGTAAACTAGATTTACCTTTAAGCCATTATTTTGAATATACATTAAATATATATATAGCACTTGATAAGTTATTACATTGGGCTGTTATAATGTATAAATGTTTCTTGATCCTTCCACAGTCTCCCACTTCCATGTTCTTCCCCAATATAATATTGTGTCCAACATGTGTCTTGGTTGGGGTTGTCAGAATGTAATGAGTAAAAACTGCCTTGATGGTATATATTACCCAGTTTCATGTATATCAGAGATGGCAGCTTCCTACTACATGGGGGCCACAGATCAATATTTTAGAAGCCTTAATAGCCACATATACAATTATGCCATTAAGCAGACAAATAATCTTTCCTAAAAATGTTCAGTGGCAAATGGACAGATTAATGTAAGGTTGCTCATCCTTCAGAGGGCTCTTTTAAAGTTGTGGTCACCCCAGAGCGCACATCTTTAATTAATTTTTTTCCTAGGGCCACATAAACAATGGCACATGTTGTTTGTTCTGATTTTCCCAAAAGGCCGTCCCAGATGTGTATATGATGGAGCTGTAGTTGAACATATTAAGAATAATTGTTGCACAAAATATGGTTAAAGGAACATAAAACCCAAAGTCTTTCTCTCAGCATTCAGATAGAGCATACAAATTTTAAACTACTTTGCAGTTTACTTCTTTTAGCAAATTTGCTTTATTTTGGTATGTTTAGTTGAAGGTGCAGCAATGCACTACTGAGAGTTAGCCAAACACATTGGTTGAGCCAATGACAACAGGCCAGCAGCTAGCACCCAGTAGTGCATTGCCTACCTAGTTATGTTTTTCAACAAATGATACCAAGAGATCAAAGCAAATAATATAATAGAACTAAATTGGAAAGTTCCTTAAAATTGCATGTTCTATCTGAATGGTGAAAGAAACATTTTGGACACTAAACCCAAAATATTTCTTCATTCTCTTGCTATCTTTATTTAAAAAGCAGGAATGTAATGCATAGGAGCCGGCCTATTTTTAGTTGACAACCTGGGTTTGGATTATGCTTGGTTATTGGTGGGTAAATGTCAGCCTCCAATAAGCAAGCGCTATCCATAGTGCTGAACCGGCTGCTAAGCTTTACATTCTTGCTTTTTAAATAAAGATAGCAAAAGAACAAAGAAAAATTGATAATAGGAGTAATTTAGAAAATTGCTTAAAATTTCATGCTCTATCTGAATCATGAAAGAAAAAAAATGTGGGTTTAGTGTCCCTTTAATTAAAAGCTGATTACATTTAAGATGAAACTAACAGGAAGTGCATGATTATGTACAACTGACTCCTGTGAAACTATTGGTCTTTGGTTGATGGGGCAACTCCCACAGAAAATGATTGATTTATTTAGCACAGGAACATTAAATAAAAAAAAAAAAAAAAAAAAAGCATTAACACATTTTACTACATATCTCATTAATTTAAATTTGGATTTGAAAATGACCTTTTAACAGTTGCAGCAGCAGTTTTGTATGCACATATATTAACTTTTAAAGTACACCTTAGTATTTGTTAGTTTTTATTTCTAGTAAATCACGGGTTTTTTTGCAGCTGTTGTTACAAAGTTCTCATCCCACATTTGGTAATCCGAAGTGAGTTTGAAGTTGTAAAGTCCATTGCTCAATGCATTGAAAAAGACTGGAAGGCTCTGCTGGCTGATTGCTTCCCGAGAATTCTAGTTAACATTCTCCCATACTTCGCTTATCAATGTGCTGAGGATGCAGATATGGCAAAGAAAAGAGAAATTGCTACAAATGTTTATGATTTGCTGCAGGATGAAAACTGCTTGGGTAAACAGGTACACATATTTTCTTATATCTTTAGATAAACAATGTATTTATTTAATGGACAATAAATTAATGAGTAACTTTATTGCATTTCAAGCGTTGCAATATGCTGATGCAAGAGGTTCCTGGCTCCCTATCAAAAACCGAGATAAAGAACAGTTTGGCACCTGGTTAAGTGCCTTCTTACCGCTACTGTCGGCTATCCTCATCGATCACTATTTTAATAGAAAGCCAGGGGCCTTCTACTTAGCAATTGTTTGAATGTACTGCACATTAAAGAAAATACAGCATCAAATATAGATGGTGTATAGATACATTATAGGTCCTTTTATACAAATATTACTATAAAAATGTGAATGAAGGAAAAATGCTCTAAGCAGGTAAAAAAATAATGTGCAAACGTCTCAGTCACAAAGCAGAGGTTTTTTTTTTCAGAGTATGCTCAGCCCCTTTTACTTCTGAAATCTAAGAAAAGAACAAGTCCGTTAGATACTTACCCCAGCTGTGCACTTTCTTTTGTCACATGCACTGTTATGTGGTAGCCAAAAGAAATAATGAAAGTATACAGCAATGTTTATTTACGCTGCATAATTAAACATATTGGGCTAGATTAGATGGCGAAGGGTTTGTTATCTTTTGCTCGACCTCGTGCTACGAATAACATTACAATCTGGTATTGCAAATAACAGGTTAAAAAACATCTTAAAATGGACATAAAACCCAAAAAACATTTCTTTCATGATTCAGAAAGAGCACTAGATGGCAGCACTATTTCCTGCCATGACCGCTCCAGACATTTACCTTGGTACGTCTTCAAAAACAGAATATCATGGGAACGATGAAAATCTGATAATAGAAGTAAATTGGAAACTTTTTTAAAATGGTCTGTCTGTATCACAAAAGAAAAGTTATAGGTTTCATATCCCTTTAACGCTGCTTATTGCTATCAGCTTGCTCATTGCTCTCATATTACAAGTGAAGGCGTAATCCTAAATACCACTTTAATTTTTATTTTTTTTGGATACATGAAGAAAACCATTATCTTGTGCACAATCAGCTTAGTGCCTAAATGATATTTGCCATGAATTCTTCTGGGCGCCTCTATAGAAGTCTATAATGTGAGGGATTTAGCTCACCACATTATATGATGTGCAGGTGTTAGCGCACCCTAGACTATTGGTTAAGCAATAAAAAAAATAACTTTGGACTTATAGTATGAGCTAAAAAATAGAACCACTATTGATTGCACTTATGTGATGTCTGATATTTTTGCACTCTGTTTGTAATCTAGGTCTTCATATTAAAATCTCAGTGTTTACTGTTCCTTTAAACATATAATGATCTCTTTTGCTTCTCTAGTTATATTGTAAGTGGATAAAATATATAATAAATGTATGTTGCATTGTATTTTATTAAGTGTAATTAAAGGGATAGTAAGCCCAAAAAATGTATTTTATGATTCAGATAGAACATACAATTTTAAACATCTTTCCAATTTACTTCTATTATCAAATGTGTTTCATTCGCTTGTTATCCATTGCTGAAGGACAGCATTGCACTACTGAGAGGAAGCTGAACACATCTAGTTAGCCAATCACAAGAGACAAATGTGTGCAGGCACTAATTAGCAGCAGCTCCCACTGGTGTATGATATGTGTGTATTCTTTTTCAACAAGGGATACTAAGAGAACGAAGCACATTTGGAAATAGAAGGGAATTTAAAAGTGTCTTAAAATTACATGCTCTATCTGAATCATGCAAGTTGTATTTTGACTTGCCTATCCCTTTAAAACTGTTATGAGGTATTTGGACAGACAAAGTTAAAATCCTGCTGTATTTCTTTTGAAGCAAATAGACAACTTGTTCTTAAGGAACCTGCCTGACATTGTAGTGGAGCTGTTAATGACTTTACATGAGACTTCCACAAGTGACGCCACTAAAGGTCCTGATGCCACAGGGTAAGACGCCATGCATTTTCTTCTTTGTGCTTAACTCATTTATTATTAAATCTTATGCTTATGACATTGTTTCTGAAACAGAATATTCACAGAGAATAATAGATGACGGTGAAATAATTGCATTATGTTTGTAAGTAATGCAATATTGCCTATATATGTTTCTTAGTTAACAATATCTTGATTTGTTTTCATGGTTATGTAACATTAAAAAGGACATTAAACACCAAATAAATGCTAGATAGAATGATGCATTCAAAGAATAACCTGTAGATGTATTTTTTAAAGTGTCATTATCTATTTAAATATTGACAAAATAAGTTTTGGTGTCTATAAAACAATGGGAGCTGCCATGTTGTAAGTTAGGTTACCATCTCTGGTACAGTTATAAATAGGTCACTAGAGTGTGCAGCCAATGGCTGTGTGGAATATAATAGTGTTCTGCACTTCCATTTCAGAATGGAATTACAGGAAAAGGGGACAAAATAAATAATGAAAGTATAGTCCAGAGGTATTTATATGTACGATTTATCATTTTATATTACCCTCTCAAACGGCTAGATTATGATTTTTGCGTTAGAGGCTATGCGGTGCTAGCGACCAGTTTTCTCTCACCGCTCACTTGCCTGCAGCACTGGTATTACAGGTTTTTACAAAACCGGCGTTAAAAGACAAGAAGTGAGCGTTGAGCAAAATTGTGCTCCTTACCGCACTCCAATACCAGCGCTGCTTAAGTCAGCGGTGAGCTGGTCGTACATGCTCGTGCACGATTTCCCCATAGGAATCAACGGGGAGACCCGGCTGAGAAAAAGTCTGACACCTGCAATAAAGCAGCGTAAAGCTCCGTAACGCAGCCCCATTGATTCCTATGGGGAAATAAAATTTATGTTTACAACTAACACCCTAACATGAACCTCAAGTCTAAACACCCCTAATATTACACTTATTAACCCCTAATCTGCCGCCCCCAACATCGCTGACACCTACATTATACTTATTAACCCCTAATCTGCTGCTCCAGACACCGCCACCACCTACATTATATGTATTAACCCCTAATCTGCTGCCCCCAACATCGCCAACACCTACATTTATATTTATTAACTCCTAATCTGCCGCCCCCAACATCGGCACCATTAAAATAAACATATTAACCCCTAAACCACCACACTCCCGCCTCGCAAACATTAGTTAAATATTATTAACTCCTAATCTGTCGTCCCTAACATCTCCGCCACCTACCTACATTTATTAACCCCTAATCTGCTGCCCCAACGTCGCTGCCACTATACTAAATGTATTAACCCCTAAACCTAAGTCTAACCCTAACACCCCCTAACGTAAATATAATTACAATAAATCTAAATAAAAATTAATATTATTACCTAAATAATTCCTATTTAAAACTAAATACTTACCTATAAAATAAACCCTAAGCTAGCTACAATATAATTAATAGTTACATTGAATCTAGCTTAGGGTTTATTTTTATTTTACAGGCAAGTTTGTATTTATTTTAACTAGGTAGAATAGTTATTAAATAGTTATTAACTATTTAATAACTACCTAGCTAAAATAAATACAAAAGTACCTGTAAAATAAAACCTAACCTAAGTTACAATAACATCTAACCTAACCCTACAATTAAATAAATTAACTAAATTAAAAATAATTAAATAAATTAAAAATAATTAAATTAAATTAGCTAAAGTACAACAAAACCCCCCCACTAAATTACAGAAAGTAATAAACAAATTACAAGATATTTAAACTAATTACACCTAATCTAATAGCCCTATCAAAATAAAAAAGCCCACCCAAAATAAAAAAACTAGCCTAAGCTAAACTATCAATACCCCTTAAAAGGGCCTTTTGCGTTGCATTGCCCCAAAGTAATCAGCTCTTTTACCTGTAAAAAAAAAATACAAACAACCCCCCCAACAGTAAAATCCACCACCCACACAACCAACCCCCCAAATAAAATACTATCTAAAAAAACATAAGCTCACCATTGCCCTTAAAAGGGTAGTTAGCTCTTTTGTGTCCCAAACCTTAATCTAAAAAATAAAACCCACCCAATACACCCTTAAAAAAGCCTTCTGCTGCTTCCTTGAGGATGGATGTCCGGTCTTCAGAACAGTAAGTCGATCTTCAGGGGGGTTAGTGTTAGGTTTTTTTAAGGGTGTATTGGGTGGGTTTTATTTTTGAGATTATGGTTTGGGCCGCAAAAGAGCTAACTGTCCTTTTAAGGGCAATGCCCATCCAAATGCCCTTTTCAGGGCAATGGGGAGCTTAGATTTTTTTAGATAGTATTTTATTTGGGGGGTTGGTTGTGTGGGTGGTGAGTTTTACTGTTGGGGGGGGTTGTTTGTATTTTGTTTTACAGGTAAAAGAGCTGATTACTTTGGGGCAATGCCCCACAAAAGGCCCTTTTAAGGGCTATTTGTAGTTTAGTTTAGGCTAGGGTTTGTTTTTATTTTGGGGGGGCTTTTTCTTGCAAGGTGTATCCAGTCCACGGATTCATCCTTACTTGTGGGATATTCTCATTCCCTACAGGAACTGGCAAAGAGAGCACACAGCAAAGCTGTCCATATAGCTCCCCCTCTGGCTCCGCCCCCCAGTCATTCTCTTTGCCGCTCTAACAAGTAGCATCTCCACGGGAGGGTAAAGTGAATGTGGTGTTAGATTTGTAGTTTTTATATCTTCAATCAAAAGTTTGTTATTTTTAAATAGTACCGGTTTGTGCTATTTACTCTCTGGCAGAAATATGATGAAGAATTCTGCTGAGAGGAAAATGATTTTAGCATGTTGTAACTAAAATCCATTGCTGTTCCCATACAGGACTGAGGAGTACCAGAAAACTTCAGTTGGGGGGAACAGTTTGCAGGCTTAACTGCTTTGAGGTATGTTTCAGTCATCTTTTTTCTAGTCAAGGCAAGGTAATGCTAGAAGACTGACAAGATTCCCCTTGTGGGAAGGGTAAGCCATGTTCTGAAACTTAGTATAGAACTAGAGGCTTATTTAAGTGGGATCACAAGACCGGTTATCACTTTAACAGGGCAATCGATTATTTTGTTTAGAAAAATACTCTTTATTGACACTTTTAAGCACTTTTGATGTGTTTATTGGGGTTTTATTCCACATGGCATTATTTTTAGTCACCTAAATTGGGTTCTGAAGGCCCCACAGCTCCGGAGTGGAGTGGGAGGGGCCTAATTTTGCGCCTCAGTTGCGCAGTTTATTCTGACAAGTTTTCCCTGCATGCTGCTTCACATGGGTCCAGAGACTGCTGGAGGACTTCAGGAGGCTTGATTTTCACAAATTCAATCCTTAAGGGAAGGTAGGGCCACAGCAGGCTGCTGTGGCAAGGTGCCGTAGTTTATTAACCGGTTGTTTTGCTTTAGGCGGCTCCGGTTTGGGCATTAAAGGGTTAATCAGGCTGAAACTTGCTGTGCAATCATATCGAAGCATTAGGCACGTACTGTAAGAGATTTGGTTCATTTTTCACAGTTTTGTAAAATTGTGTGCGCTTTTATTATCTTAAAGGCACAGTACCATTTATTGCAAATTGTATTTTTTATTACATAAAATGTTTTTCCAAGCCTGCTTGTGTATAATACCAATCTGTTAAACATGTCTGACACTAAGGAAAAGCCTTGTTCTATGTGTTCAGAAGCCATTGTGGAACCCCCACTCAAAATGTGTCCCAAATGCACTAATGTGTCGATACACTTTAAAGATCATATTGCGTCACTTAAAAATTTAGCCCTAGATGATTCTTTGACTGAAGGTAATGAGGATAGTCCGCCGTCCTCTCCCCATGTGTCATCACCAGTTACGCCCGCTCAAGCGATACCTAGTACCTTTAGTGCATTAGCACCTATTACATTGCAACAACTGGCGGCAGTCATGGATAATTCCCTTGCGGCCTTTCTATCCAAACTGCCAGTTTTCCCTAAAAAGCGCGATAGCTCTGTTTTGAGAACAGATGAGGAGCAGTCGGAAGCTTTGGGAGGTTTATCTGATGTACCCTCACAACACTCTGAAGTAGGGGCGAGGGATGTTATGTCTGAGGGAGAAATTTCTGATTCAGGAAAAGTTTCTCAGCGGGCAGAATCAGATTCACTAGCATTTAAATTTAAATTGGAACACCTCCGCGTACCGCTTATGGAGGCCTTATCAACTCTGGATGATTGTGACCCTATGGTGGTCCCAGAGAAATTGTGTAAAATGGACAAATATCTAGAAGTCCCTGTATACACTGATGCGTTTCCGATCCCTAAGAGGGTGGCGGATATTGTTGCTAGGGAGTGGGAAAGACCAGGTGTACCTTTTGTTCCCCCACCTATCTTTAAGAAAATGTTCCCCATAACTGATCCCAGGCAGGACGCGTGGCAGACGGTCCCTAAGGTAGAGGGGGCAGTTTCAACACTAGCCAAGCGCACAACCATACCAATTGAAGACAGTTGTGCTTTCAAAGATCCTATGGATAAAAAATTAGGTTTACTAAAGAAAATATTTGTTCAACAAGGTTTCCTTCTCCAGCCTATTGCCTGCATTATTCCTGTAACTACTGCAGCATCTTTCTGGTTTGAGGCGCTGGAGGAGTCGCTCAAGACGGAGACCTCATATGACGAAATTATGGATAGAATTAAGGCTCTAAAGCTGGCTAATTCTTTTATCACAGATGCCGCTTTGCAATTAGCTAAGTTAGCGACGAAAAATTCTGGTTTTGCCATCATGGCGCGCAGAGCGCTTTGGCTTAAATCATGGTCAGCCGACGTGTCTTCTAAAACAAAATTACTGAATATTCCTTTCAAGGGAAAGACCCTTTTCGGGCCCGAGTTGAAAGAGATTATTTCGGATATCACTGGGGGAAAGGGCCATGCCCTCCCGCAAGATAGGCCTTTTAAGGCTAAAAACAAGGCTAATTTTCGTTCCTTTCGCAACTTCAGGAGCGGTCCTGCTTCAGCCTCTGCTACCGCAAAGCGAGAGGGTAACACTTCACAGCCCAAGGCAACCTGGAAGCCTTTGCAGGGCTGGAACAAAGGTAAACAGGCCAAGAAGCCTGCAGCTGCTACTACGACAGCATGAAGGGGTAGCCCCCGATCTGGGACCGGATCTGGTAGGAGGCAGACTCTCTCTCTTTGCTCAGGCTTGGGCAAGAGATGTTCCCGATCCCTGGGCATTAGAGATAGTTGCTCAGGGATATCTTCTAGAATTCAAGGACTCTCCTCCAAGGGGAAGGTTCCACATTTCTCGTCTGTCTACAGACCAGACAAAGAAAAAGGCGTTCTTACGCTGTGTAGAAGATCTACTCAAGATGGGAGTGATATATCCAGTTCCAATTACAGAACAAGGACTGGGTTTTTACTCAAACCTGTTTGTGGTTCCCAAAAAGGAAGGAACTTTCAGACCAATCCTGGATCTAAAAATTCTAAACAAATTCCTCAGAGTTCCATCTTTCAAGATGGAAACCATTCGGACAATCTTACCGATGATCCAGGAAGGTCAATATATGACTACAGTGGATCTAAAGGATGCGTACCTTCATATTCCTATCCACAAAGATCACCATCAGTTCCTAAGGTTCGATTTTCTGGACAAGCATTACCAGTTCGTGGCCCTTCCCTTTGGGTTGGCCACCGCTCCCAGAATTTTCACAAAGGTGCTAGGGTCCCTTCTAGCGGTACTGAGAATGCGGGGCATTGCAGTAGCACCCTATCTGGACGACATCTTAATACAGGCGTCGTCTTTTCCCAGAGCCAAGGCTCATACGGATATTGTTCTGGCCTGTCTAAGGTCTCACGGGTGGAAGGTGAACACCGAAAAAAGTTCTCTGTCCCCGCTCACAAGGGTTCCCTTCCTGGCAACATTAATAGACGGAGGTCAGAAGGTTAAAGCTTCTAAGTACTTGCCGAGTTCTTTATTCCATTTCTCGGCCATCTGTAGCTCAGTGCATGGAGGTAATCGGATTAATGGTAGCAGCAATGGACGTAGTCCCTTTTGCTCAAATTCATCTCAGGCCACTGCAACTGTGCATGCTCAAACAGTGGAATGGAGATTATGCAGATTTGTCTCCTCAAATCCAACTGGACCAGAAAACCAGAGATTCTCTTCTCTGGTGGTTGTCTCAGGATCACCTGTCGCAGGGAATGTGCTTCCGCAGACCGGAGTGGATCATTGTAACGACCAACGCCAGTCTGTTAGGCTGGGGCGCGGTCTGGGGCTCCCTGAAAGCTCAGGGCCTATGGTCTCGGGAAGAGTCTCTTCTACCGATAAACATTTTGGAACTGAGAGCGATATTCAACACGCTCCAGGCATGGCCTCAGCTAGCGGCGGCCAAGTTCATCAGATTTCATTCGGACAACATCACGACTGTAGCATACATAAATCATCAGGGAGGAACAAAGAGTTCCTTAGCGATGAAGGAATTAACAAAGATAATCAGGTGGGCGGAGGATCACTCTTGCCATCTATCTGCAATTCACATCCCAGGAGTAGACAACTGGGAAGCGGATTTCCTAAGTCGTCAGACTTTTCACCCGGGGGAGTGGGAACTCCACCCGGAGGTATTTGCTCAGCTGACTCAGCTATGGGGCATTCCAGAGTTGGATCTGATGGCGTCCCGTCAGAACACCAAACTTCCTCTTTACGGTTCCAGGTCCAGGGACCCCAAGGCGGCATTGATAGATGCTCTAGTAGCGCCTTGGTCCTTCAATCTGGCCTATGTCTTTCCACCGTTTCCCCTTCTCCCTCGGCTGGTAGCCAGAATCAAACAGGAGAAGGCCTCGGTAATTCTGATAGCGCCTGCGTGGCCATGCAGGACTTGGTATGCAGACCTAGTGGACATGTCATCTGTCCCACCATGGACACTGCCAATGAGGCAGGATCTTCTAATACAGGGTCCATTCAAGCATCCAAATCTAGTTTCTCTGCAGCTGACTGCTTGGAGATTGAACGCTTAATTCTATACAAGCGTGGGTTCTCTGAATCAGTCATAGATACTCTGATCCAAGCTAGAAAACCTGTCACCAGGTAAATTTACCATAAGATATGGCGGAAATATCTTTGTTGGTGTGAATCCAAGGGTTACTCGTGGAGTAAGATTAGGATTCCAAGGATATTGTCTTTTCTAAAAGAAGGATTGGAGAAAGGTTTATCAGCTAGTTCCTTAAAGGGGCAGATATCCGCTCTGTCTATCCTTTTACACAAGCCTCTGGCAGAAGTACCAGATGTTCAAGCATTTGCACAGGCGTTAGTCAGAATCAAGCCTGTCTATAAACCTGTGGCTCCTCCATGGAGTCTAAATTTAGTTCTTTCAGTTCTTCAAGGGGTTCCGTTTGAACCTTTACATTCCATAGATATTAAGTTATTATCTTGGAAAGTTTTGTTTTTGGTAGCTTTCTCTTCTGCTCGAAGAGTTTCAGAATTCTCTGCTTTGCAGTGTAATTCACCCTATCTGGTGTTCCATGCAGATAAGGTAGTTTTGCGTACCAAACCTGGTTTTCTTCCTAAAGTTGTTTCTAATAAGAACATTAACCAGGAAATCATTGTTCCTTCTCTGTGTCCTAATCCAGCTTCTAAGAAGGAATTCTATTGACAAGCAACTAAGGATTTCAGACAAACATCATCTTTGTTTGTTGTCTATTCTGGTAAGAGGAGAGGTCAAAAAGCGACGGCTACCTCTCTTTCCTTCTGGTTGAAAAGCATCATCCGATTGGCTTATGAGACTGCTGGGCAGCAGCCTCCTGAACGAATTACAGCTCATACCACCAGAGCTGTGGCTTCCACTTGGGCCTTCAAGAATGAGGCTTCTGTTGAACAGATTTGTAAGGCAGCGACTTGGTCTTCACTGCATACTTTTGCCAAATTTTACAAATTCGATACTTTTGCTTCTTCGGAGGCTATTTTTGGGAGAAAGGTTTTGCAAGCAGTGGTGCCTTCCGTTTAGGTTACCTGTCTTGTTCCCTCCCTTCATCCGTGTCCTAAAGCTTTGGTATCGGTATCCCACAAGTAAGGATGAATCCGTGGACTGGATACACCTTGCAAGAGAAAACAGAATTTATGCTTACCTGATAAATTACTTTCTCTTGCTGTGTATCCAGTCCACGGCCCGCCCTGGCAATTAAGTCAGGTTAAAATTTTCTTGTTTAAACTACAGTCACCACTGCACCCTATGGTTTCTCCTTTTTCTCCTAACCGTCGGTCGAATGACTGGGGGGCGGAACCAGAGGGGGAGCTATATGGACAGCTTTGCTGTGTGCTCTCTTTGCCAGTTCCTGTAGGGAATGAGAATATCCCACAAGTAAGGATGAATTCGTGGACTGGATACACCGCAAGAGAAAGTAATTTATCAGGTAAGCATAAATTCTGTTTTTTTTATTTTGATAGGGATGTTAGATAAGGTGTGATTAGTTTAAATATCTTGTTATTTGTTTATTATTTTCTGTAATTTAGTGTTGTTTTTTTTTTTGTACTTGAGCGAATTTAATTTATGTAATTGCTTTTAATTTAGTTAATTTATTTAATTGTAGGGTTAGGTTAGGTGTTATTGTAACTTAGGTTAGGTTTTAGTTTACAGGTACTTTTGTATTTATTTTAGCTAGGTAGTTATTAAATAGTTAATAACTATTTAATAACTATACTACCTAGTTAAAATAAATACAAACTTGCCTGTAAAATAAAAATAAACCCTAAGATAGATACAATGTAACTATTATTTTTATTGTAGCTAGCTTAGGGTTTATTTTATAGGTAAGTATTTAATTTTAAATAGGAATTATTTAGGTAATAATATTAATTTTTATTCAGATTTATTGTAATTATATTTAAAGGGACAGTCAACGGTTTGTTGTTTTAAAAGATAGATAATCCCTTAATTACTATTTCCCCAGTTTTGCATAACCAACACAGTTATAATTATACACGTTTTACCTCTGTAATTACCTTGTATCTAAGCCTCAGCAGACTGCCCCCTTATTTCAGTTCTTTTGACAGACTTGCATTTTAGCCAATCAGAGTTGTCTCCATGGTAAATTCACGTGCATGAGCTCAATGTTATCTATATGGAACATGTGAACTAATGCCCTCTAGTGGTGAAAAACTATCAAAATGCGTTTAGATTAGAGGCGGCCTTCAAGGTCTAAGAAATTTAGCATATGAACCTCCTAGGTTTAGCTTTCAACTAAGAATACCAAAAGAACAAAGCAAAATTGGTGATAAAAGTAAAATGGAAAGTGGTTTAAAATTACATGCCCTATTTGAAACATGAAAGTTTTTTTGGGACTTGACTGTCCCTTTCAGTTAGGGGGTGTTAGGGTTAGACTTAGGTTTAGGGTTAATACATTCAGTATAGTGTCGGCGACGTTGGGGACGGCAGATTAGGGCTTAATAAATGTAGGTAAGTGGCGGCGATGTTAGGGACAGCAGATTAGGGGTTAATAATATTTAACTAGTGTTTGCGAGGCAGGAATGTGGCAGTTTAGGGGATAATATGTTTTATTATAGTTGCGGCGATGTCCGGAGCAGCAGATTATAATTTTGGAGTGTGACATAATTTCAGGAGCAAACTTAAGGTGCCCCATAGCAAAATAGACTTTGAACCACAGTTCTTTATGTAGGTCATCTCATTTTTTTAACCCATTTTTCTTGCAGAGGGACCTGAAAATTACCATATTGCAATATGCTGTTTACAAATGGACATAATAAACTAGAAATGTGTAGTAGCATTGAATTTCATTTAGTTAAGAAGCATTTTTACAAACTGGTTGTGTTATCAAAGAATGCTTCCAGTAATCACAGGTTTTGTAGAATATTTTCTTGGGTATGAAACATGCGGAACATAAGGTAGAAGACCAAATGCTTGTGCATTTGTCATACATCCTACATGTGCTATTGGCAGACACTTAGGGGATACCAGTACATACTCTGCAGATAAAAAAAATTCTCCTACATGAATTTTCATTTCTTTACAAATTTACTTTCACATCTCTTTGACCTGTCATATAGAACATGCAATTTTAGACAACTACAACTACTAATCTACTTTTTTTTTTTTAATCAAATTTGCTCCGTTCTCTTGGTATCCTTTTGTTGAAAACTATACAGAGGTAGGCAGGAATGGCCTACTAGGAACTAGCTGTTGATTAATGACTGCACGTAAATGTCTCATCACATGTGTTTAGGTAGCCCCAGTAGTGCATTGCTGCCCATTCAAAAGGGTATACAAAGAAAATGAAGCAAATTTGATAATAGAAGTAAATTGAAAAGTTGTTAACAATTGCACGTTGTATCTGAACAATAAAAGTTTAATTTTGACTTTACTGTCCCTTTATCGCTGGCAAGTAAAGTTGAGATACGGATCACTACACACAGTAGTAACTGCATGTTATTTAGCCCATTCTTTAGAATAGACTTTATCATAGACTATACCATATTTAGTCCATCACTGATGATTCTTATGGAGCGTAGTGTTCAGTTTCTGGTTTATAAGTATTAGACTATAATATGCTGTATTTTGTGAACTTAATGGCATACTAAAACCATTTTTTTTTTCTTTAATGATTCAGATTGAGCATGCAATTTTAAACAACCTTCTAATTTACTCCTACTATCAATTTTTCTTCGTTCTCTTGCTATCTTTATTTAAAAAGCAGGAATTTAAAGCTTAGAAACCAGCCAATTTACATATAGCAAACCAATAAGCAAGCATAACCTAGGTTCTCAACCAAAAATGGGCCGGCTCTTAAAGGGACAGTCAACACCAGAACTTTTGTTGTTTTAAAAGATAGATAATCCCTTAATTACTCATTCTCCAGTTTTGCATAACCAACACAGTTATAATAATACACGTTTTACCTCTGTAATTACCTTGTATATAAACCTCTGCAGACTGCCCCCTTATTTCAGTTCTTTTGACAGACTTGCATTTTAGCCAATCAGTGCTCACTCCTCGTTAAATTCACGTGCATGAGCTCAATGTTATCTATATAAAACACATGAACTAATGCCCTCTAGTGGTGAAAAACTGTCAAAATGTATTTAGATTAGAGGCGGCCTTCAAGGTCTAAGAAATTAGCATATGAACCTCCTAGGTTTAGCTTTCAACTAAGAATACCAAGAGAACAAAACAAAATTGGTAATAAAAGTAAATTGGAAAGTTGTTTTAAAATTACATGCACTATTTGAATCATGAAAGTTTTTTTTGGACTCGACTGTCCCTTTAAGCTTTACATTCCTGATTTTTAAATAAAGATAGCAAGAGAAAATTGTAAAAATGATAATAGGAGTCATTTAGAAAGTTGCTTAAAATTAAACGCTCTATCTGAATCATTAAAGAAAATATTTGGGTTTAGTGACCCTTTAAAGTTGAAAACATTTATAATTTGATTGCCTTGATATTTTAATTGTATTATTTACTGATATCACAGCTGAGTTTTCTCTTTCATTGCTCTCATTTATTTAACACAACACATGTAATTATTTTTATAGGGAACTAGATCCAGCACCAAACCCTCCCTATTTTCCTTCCTATGTAATAAAAGCAACATTGGATTATATCAGCAGCTGTCACAAAAGCAAACTCAAAAGTCTAGTCTCTATTCTTTCAAAGAGCCCGGTGAGTATGTGAATTTAAATACCCTGTTTAATATAGGAAGGATAGGACTTGTTTTATATCCAGTTCATGTATTCTTTTTAATAAATAATAATAATATAAGTAAACATTTACTTGGTCATGTGCTCATATAGGCCTAGATTCAGAGACTTTCGAGAGGCTTAATTGTTAAGGCGAGAGCATGTTCGAAATTCATTGAGTGCCACTTCACTTCCCAGCTTTATATTAAAGGACATTCTTGCCGTTATCATCTATGGTTGTGAGACATGCCCAATAGATGATATCTCTCTCATCAAACGAGAACCGCAAGAAAAACAATAATTACAACCGCAACACACTTGAAATACAATTTCTGTAAATGTTTTTAAAGTGAAGGTCAATTTTGATGAATTAGTGCCTGGTTTTTAATAAACCTATTAAAAACAAGGGCACTTTAATTCATCAAAATTGACATTTCACTCCTTTTCTTCAAAAACTTACCTTTTAATCCTGACAACCGCTGCAGCGCTTCCTCCGGCCGCCGCAAGCCCTCTTCGCGGATCCAAAATGACGAATCTGGCTTCCACCAATCATGGCGTTGCATCAGGCCATGATCCCCTCAAGGGTAAAGCCGTGATTGGAGGTAGCGGGATTCGTAATTTCTGACGTAAGAAGAGGAATCCGACGGCCGGGGGAATCGCTGGAGCGGTTTTCAGGATTAAAAGGTAAGTTTTTGAAGAAAAGGAGTGAAATGTCAATTTTGATTAATTAAAGTTCCCTTGTTTTTAAAAGGTTTATTAAAAACCGGGCACGAATTCATCCAAATTGACCTTCACTTTAAGTGTAAATTATTTTCATGTCTGCTTTGTTATAGTAAAGTAATCTCGCTTTATAGATTATAATTTGTAGTTGGCGTTTTTTGTCCCTTTAGAGCTGGGACAAAAAACAAATATAGTTTATATATGTATGTATATATGTTGGTTGATTTAAAAAAAAAAAAAAAAACTATTGTGTGAGAGAGAGAAGAATCGCTTGGTATAGATCCAATATTTCAACAATGTATAAAAGATATATATAGGTACCTCCGTAAATTATAAAAAGAAGGCTAGTTTTGAAAAAAGTTTGTCTTAAAAAACAAAAAATATTTATTTTCATAAAAACCTGTGATTAAAGCGATATATTCACTAGTAGAAATGATTGATAAATATAACAGTAAAACGTCATATGTTCTTTAGGGATAAAACAGTTGAAACATTTTGCAATACAAATATTTTGGAGGGGACGTCTCCCCTGATATATTGCCTTGGGTATAAAGGGACATTTTGTCTCTTAGGAGCGCCAACTACAAATTATAATCTATCAAGGTCATAAACTCTCTGCATTTGAGGGGCAGATCTTTTAGTTTGGCTGTATAGGGGCACTGTTTATAGCGCTGCTTATATCTGTATTTTTTTAAATAATCTTGCTTTATAGAATGAAAGGTGTTTCCAGGGGAAGCTGTAGTCATTTTTTTGCCTACACCTCGGCCCAGCATGAGAATTTCAGAAAGACTTTATTGTTCCTAGTAAAGTAGTTTTGTCTTGTGGTCAAGTCTCGCTGTTCCAAAGCTGACTATTTTATTTAATACTTATATTTCTTTTACTTCTTTTTAACTGTTTTTAAATGTACTCTTTTTGTGTATGTTAGCGTGAACTGTTTTTGAAGGCGTTTCTGTGATTCCGGTATCCTTTACTGTGGAGATTGTTCTATATGCCAAGAAGCGAATGGGTAGAAAGATGAGGCTCTATTGATTAAAATGGAGACTGACTTTCAACTCGGGGGAATGACAAGTGGTGGGGACAAATCAATTCTATGGTGTTTGTGGCGAGTTTTTTCTGTACAATATTAGTTTCACTATCAGGTTTTATTGAATCAAGGCCATTGTAACATACAGAACCTTAGCTGGAGACAGATTTCTGTGTGTTTGATCTATGAACTGCTTCTTACACTCACTGGGAGTTTAGTGATGATGTGTTTTATTTTACTTACAGGATTCATTTCAGAAGATTTTGCTGTCTATATGTAAGCAGGCAGTGGAAACGAGCAACGTTTACAAAAAGCTTCGTATTCTCAGAATATACCAGCTTTTTGTTAATTTGGTCCTACTTGAAATAAAGGAAGGCCTTGGAGGGGCATGGGCCTTTGTTCTAAGAGATGTCATTTACACTATAATACACTACTTAAACAGCAGGTATGTCCTCTAAATAGCAGGGTTCAGCATAAGTCGGGCAAACTTTAAGTGTTGTTAATTGTCGTTTGTAAGGAAAAACAGTGATTCTATCAATAATAATAAAAATGTAAAGGGTTTAAACATTTCATTAACCTGCTTCACCAGCCTTTCTGCTGACACAACTGGTGATTGCCAGCTACATACATTTGCCACTCTTGATTATCTTATTAGCTGTGACTTTAACTATTTGTGTAACCCCTTGCATTATTGCATTATGCCCCTTTAATTGGCAGACTAGACTCAATTTTTATAAATATATCAACTTTGTTTTGGTTTTTATTCTTTGACAAACTTCTGTCAGACTAAAATGAGTTCTATTTATTTAGATTATTTTCCTCTTTAATAATGTAGCAATAAACTCCACCATATAAAATGGGTATGTGTCTTTAACCCTTTCTGCTACCTGTGATATTATATCTATGTGCCTTGCAGAACCTCTCTAGCTATGGATAACATTTCCACACGCAGTGCCTTGCTCTGCCTTGACCTGTTATATCGTGTTTGCAAAACAGCAATTTCTTACTGCGAAGATGCTTTAGAGAGTCACCTCCATGTAATTGTCGGAACACTAATCTCTTTGGTTAACAGCAAAACAGAAATCCAAGAGCAAGTAAGTTCTTTTTGTGCCTATAATTCAAGCATATGAAAAAATATGTGACAGCACCACATTCCATTAAATGTGATATACTTTATTTGAGGATTAGAATCCCAACAAAATTAGCGTCCCCGTCTAATACATCATAAAAACCTCCATCTGATTGTTGTAATATTTCTTGTATATAATAATCTGTATCTAAAACAACAACCGCACCTCCCTTATATGCACTCTTGATAGTGATGAATTTGTTAGTTTGTAATTAATGTAGTGCCATTGTTTCTTCCTTCCTGTTCAATTCGGGCTCAGCAACTTTTCAATTTAGAGTTGGCCGATCATCCAAGTGACTTGCACACAATAAGTATTGGTTATAGAAGTGCTGGGCTCTAAACTTTTTTTTTTGCTTTTATCATTCAAACCTAACATAGTCTTTTGTATCAGGAATTTGGTTTTGTCTTTCAAGATAAAAAAAACCTTTTCAAATCGGTTACAGTGTGAGAATAACTTTAAAAAACTGGATCCTTCAGCTCCAGTGTAATGTTATCACTTAATGTGAGAATGTAATTTTATGTATACAGAACAACTTCTTTGTAAACTCACAAAATGATGCATGGGCTTGAGGTAGGTGCCACAACAAAGGAATTAGAATACTGCACCCACAGGTATCATTTCTCATAGAAGAGTACAGTAGCTAGTATGCACTGGGGCATGTTCACTAACCACTACAGACTTTACATTATCACAGATCCTGAGGGATTTAATAGAGCCCATTCACTGCTCCATTCCTCAGAGACTATTTTCCAATGAATCACATGTTTATTAGCCTCTTACAGAGCCATTTATAAATATATGAATTTCTCCAACATTGGTGTGTCTGGTCCACAGCGTCATCCATAACTTGTGGGAATATTCTCTTCCCCAACAGGAAATGGCAAAGAGCACAGCAAAAGCTGTCCATATAGTCCCTCCTAGGCTCCGCCCACCCCAGTCATTCTCTTTGCCGCTGAACAAGCAGCATCTCCACGGAGATGGTGAAGAGTATGTGGTGTTTAGTTGTAGTTTTTTATTCTACTATCAAGAGTTTGTTATTTTAAAATAGTGCTGGTATGTACTATTTACTCTGAAACAGAAAAAGATGAAGAGTTCTGTTTGTGAGAGGAGTATGATTTTAGCAGCATTAACTAAAATCGTTTGCTGTTTCCACATAGGACTGTTAAGATGAGATAACTTCAGTTGGGGGAAACAGTTGGCAGACTTTTCTGCTTAAGGTATGACTAGCCATATTTCTAACAAGACTGTGTAATGCTGGAAGGCTGTCATTTCCCCTCATGGGGACCGGTAAGCCATTTTCTTAGTCTCAAACAGAATAAAGGGCTTAATATGGGCTATAAAACTGGTAGACACTTTTATGGGCTAGATCGATTGCTTTATTTGGGCATTTTATACAGCTTGATGTTGAAATTCACACTTTATAAACTTTGGGGAACGTTTTTTTTACGTCAGGCACTGGTTTAGACACCTTCCCAGTCAGGAAGGGCCTTCTCTGTAGTAGGCAGAGCCTCATTTTCGCGCCATTACTGCGCAGTTACTTTTGAGAGCAGGACATGCAGCTGCATGTGTGTGGGTCTGAAAGTAGTTGAAAAGGTTCCTAGAAGGCTTCATTTGGTATCGTATACCCCCCTGGGTTTGGTAAAGTCGCAGCAAAGGCTGTAGCTGGGACTGTAGAGGGGTTAAAACTGTAAACGGCTCCGGTTTCGTCATTTTAAGGGTTAAAGGTCTGAAATTTGGGGTGCAATGCTTTGAATGCTTTAAGACATTTGGTTAAATTTGAACAATTCCTTCATAGTTTTTCACATATTCAGTAATAAAGTGTGCCCTGTTTAAAATTTAAAGAGACAGTAACGGTTTTGTTTTAAAACGGTTTTTGTACTTTATTGACAAGTTTAAGCAGGTTTCACATGTCTGTGCCTTCAGATAAACTATGTTCTGTATGTATGGAAGCCAATGTGTCTCCCCCTTCAAAATTGTGTGATAATTGTGTCATAGTGTCCAAAGTAAGGACAGTACTGCCACAGATAGTAAAGTTGCCCAAGATGATTCATCAGATGAAGGGAGTAGACATAGTTCTACATCATCTCCTTCTGTGTCTACACCAGTTTTGCCCACGCAGGAGACCCGTAGTACTTCTAGCGCGCCAATGCTTGTTACTATGCAACAATTGACGGCAGTAATGGATAACTCCATAGCAAATATTTTATCCAAAATGCCTGCATTTCAGAGAAAGCGCGATTGCTCTGTTTTAAACACTGTAGAGCACGAGGGCGCTGATGATAATTGCTCTGTCATACCCTCACACCAATCTGAAGTGGCCATGAGGGAGGTTTTGTCAGATGGGGAAATTTCTGATTCAGGTAGAATTTCTCAACAGGCAGAACCTGATGTTGTGACATTTAAATTTAAATTAGAGCATCTCCGCGCACTGCTTAAGGAGGTGCTATCTACTCTGGATGATTGTGACAACCTGGTCATTCCAGAAAAATTGTGCAAGATGGAAAAGTTCCTAGAGGTTCCGGTGCACCCCGACGCTTTTCCTATACCCAAGCGGGTGGCGGACATAGTGAATAAGGAGTGGGAGAAGCCCGGCATACCTTTTGTCCCCCCTCCTATATTTAAGAAATTATTTCCTATGGTCGACCCCAGAAAGGACTTATGGCAGACAGTCCCTAAGGTCGAGGGGCAGTTTCTACACTAGCCAAGCGCACTACTATTCCTATTGAGGATAATTGTGCTTTCAAAGATCCTATGGATAAAAAATTGGAGGGTTTGCTTAAAAAGATTTTTGTACAGCAAGGTTACCTCCTGCAACCTATTTCGTGCATTATTCCTGTCACTACAGCAGCGTGGTTCTGGTTCGAGGAACTAGAAAAGTCGCTTAGTAGAGAGACTCCGTATGAGGAGGTTATGGACAGAATTCACGCACTTAAGTTAGCTAATTCCTTTATTTTAGATGCCGCTTTGCAGTTAGCTAGATTAGCGGCGAAAAATTCAGGGTTTGCAATTGTGGCGCGCAGAGCGCTCTGGCTAAAGTCTTGGTCAGCGGATGTATCTTCCAAGACAAAATTGCTTAATATCCCTTTCAAGGGTAAAACCCTTTTTGGGCCAGAATTGAAAGAGATTATCTCAGACATCACTGGGGGAAAGGGCCACGCCCTTCCACAGGATAGGTTTTTCAAGGCCAAGAATAAGGCTAATTTTCGTTCCTTTCGCAATTTCAGGAACGGACCGGCCTCCAACTCTGCAGCCTCTAGACAAGAGGGTAATGCTTCACAAACCAAACCAGCTTGGAAACCGATGCAAGGCTGGAACAAGGGTAAGCAGGCCAAGAAGCCTGCTGCTGCTACCAAAACAGCATGAAGGAGTAGCCCAAGATCCGGGACAGGATCTAGTAGGGGGCAGACTCTCTCTCTTCGCTCAGGCTTGGGCAAGAGATGTTCAGGATCCCTGGGCACTAGAAATAGTTTCTCAGGGTTATCTTCTGGAATTCAAGGAACTACCCCCAAGGGGAAGGTTCCACATGTCTCACTTATCTTCAAACCAAATAAAGAGACAGGCATTCTTACATTGTGTAGAAGACCTGTTAAAAACGGGAGTGATATACCCAGTTCCAACCATGGAACAAGGAATGGGGTTTTACTCAAATCTGTTTGTAGTTCCCAAAAAAGAGGGAACTTTCAGACCAATTCTGGATTTAAAGATCCTAAACAAATTTCTCAGAGTGCCATCGTTCAAAATGGAAACTATTCAAACGATTTTACCTACAATCCAGGAGGGTCAATTTATGACTACCGTGGATCTAAAGGATGCGTATCTACATATTCCTATCCACAAAGATCATCATCAGTTCCTAAGGTTCGCCTTTCTGGACAAACATTACCAGTTTGTGGCTCTCCCATTAGGGCTAGCCACTGCTCCAAGGATTTTCACAAAGGTACTCGGGTCCCTTCTAGCGGTTCTAAGACCAAGGGGCATTGCAGTGGCACCTTACTTGGACGACATTCTGATACAAGCGTCGTCTCTTTCAAAGGCAAAGGCTCACACAGACATCGTTCTGGCCTTTCTCAGATCTCACGGATGGAAAGTGAACATTGAAAAAAGTTCCCTGTCTCTGTCGACAAGAGTTCCTTTCTTGGGGACAATAATAGATTCTTTAGAAATGAAGATTTTCCTGACAGATGTCAGAAAGTCGAAGCTTCTAAACGCTTGTCAAGTTCTTCACTCTGTTCCACGACCTTCCATAGCTCAGTGCATGGAAGTAGTAGGGTTGATGGTTGCAGCAATGGACATAGTTCCTTTTGCGCAAATTCATCTAAGACCATTACAACTGTGCATGCTGAAACAGTGGAATGGGGACTATACAGACTTGTCTCCAGTGATTCAAGTAGATCAGAAGACCAGAGACTCACTCCGTTGGTGGCTAACCCAGGATCACCTGTCCCAGGGAATGAGCTTCCGCAGACCAGAGTGGGTCATCGTCACGATCGACGCCAGTCTAGTGGGCTGGGGCGCGGTCTGTGGGACTCCCTGAAAGCTCAGGGGCTATGGTCTCGGGAAGAGTCTCTTCTCCCGATAAACATTCTGGAACTGAGAGCGATATTCAATACTCTCAGGGCTTGGCCTCAACTAGCAAAGGCCAGATTCATAAGATTCCAATCAGACAACATAACGACTGTTGCTTACATCAACCATCAGGGGGGAACAAGGAGTTCCCTGGCAATGAGAGAGGTGACCAAAATCATAAAATGGGCGGAGGATCACTCCTGCCACCTATCTGCAATCCACATCCCAGGAGTGGAAAACTGGGAGGCGGATTATCTGAGTCGTCAGACATTCCATCCGGGGGAGTGGGAACTCCCCCCGGAGATATTTGCCCAGTTGACTCAATTATGGGGCATTTCAGACATGGATCTGATGGCGTCTCGTCAGAACTTCAAGGTTCCTTGCTACGGGTCCAGATCCAGGGATCCCAAGGCGACTCTAGTGGATGCATTAGTAGCGCCTTGGACCTTCAACCTAGCTTATGTGTTTCCACCGTTTCCTCTCATTCCCAGGCTGGTAGCCAGGATCAAGCAGGAGAGGGCCTCGGTGATCTTGATAGCTCCTGCGTGGCCACGCAGGACTTGGTATGCAGACCTGGTGAATATGTCATCGGCTCCACCATGGAAGCTACCTTTGAGACAGGATCTTCTAGTACAAGGTCCATTCGAACATCCAAATCTAGTTTCCCTCCAGCTGACGGCTTGGAAATTGAACGCTTGATTTTATCTAAGCGTGGGTTTTCGGATTCTGTAATAGATACTCTGGTACAAGCCAGAAAACCTGTAACTAGAAAGATTTACCATAAGATATGGAAAAGATATATCTGCTGGTGTGAATCCAAGGGATTACCTTGGAATAAGATAAAAATTCCTAAGATTCTTTCCTTTCTGCAATAAGGTTTGGATAAAGGATTATCAGCGAGTTCTCTAAAGGGACAGATTTCTGCTTTATCTGTCTTGTTACACAAACGACTGGCAGCTGTGCCTGATGTTCAAGCTTTTGTTCAGGCTTTGGTCAGGATCAAGCCTGTTTACAGACCTTTGACTCCCTGGAGTCTGAATTTAGTTCTTTCAGTTCTTCAAGGGGTTCCGTTTGAACCTCTACATTCCATAGATATCAAGATGTTATCTTGGAAAGTTCTGTTTTTGGTTGCTATTTCTTCTGCTAGAAGAGTTTCTGAGTTATCTGCTTTGCAGTGTAATCAGCCCTATCTGGTGTTCCATTCAGATAAGGTTGTTTTGCGTACTAAACCTGGTTTCCTTCCAAAGGTTGTTTCCAACAAGAATATTAACCAGGAAATAGTTGTGCCTTCTTTGTGTCCGAATCCAGTTTCAAAGAAGGAACGTTTGTTACACAATTTAGATGTAGTTCGTGCTTTAAAGTTCTATTTAGAAGCAACAAAGGATTTCAGACAAACGTCTTCTCTGTTTGTCATTTATTCTGGCAAGAGGAGAGGTCAAAAAGCTACTGCTACCTCTCTTTCTCCAACATTGGTGTGTCCGGTCCACGGCGTCATCCTTACTTGTGGGATATTCTCTTCCCCAACAGGAAATGGCAAAGAGTCCCAGCAAAGCTGGCCATATAGTCCCTCCTAGGCTCCGCCCACCCCAGTCATTCTCTTTGCCGTTGCACAGGCAACATCTCCACGGAGATGGTTAAGAGTTTTTTGGTGTTTAAATGTAGTTTTTATTCTTCTATAAAGTGTTTGTTATTTTAAAATAGTGCTGGTATGTACTATTTACTCTGAAACAGAAAAGGATGAAGATTTCTGTTTGTGAGAGGAAGATGATTTTAGCAGACAGTAACTAAAATCGATTGCTGTTTCCACATAGGACTGTTGAGATGAAGTAACTTCAGTTGGGGGAAACAGTTAGCAGACTTTTCTGCTTAAGGTATGACTAGCCATATTTCTAACAAGACTGTGTAATGCTGTAAGGCTGTCATTTCCCCTCATGGGGACCGGTAAGCCATTTTTCTTAGTCAAACAAACAGAATAAAGGGCTTAATATGGGCTAAATAAACTGGTAGACATTTTTTTGGGCTAAATCGATTGCTTTATTTGGGCATATTATTCAGATTTAGGCTAACAATTGGCATTTATAATCTTGGGGAACGTTTATAAAACGGCAGGCACTGTGTTAGACACCTTTTTCAGTCAGGGGGCCTTTCTAGTTATAGACTGAGCCTCATTTTCGCGCCATTACTGCGCAGTTGTTTTTTGAGAACAGGGCATGCAGATGCATGTGTGAGGATCTAAAAATCACTGAAAAAGCTTCTAGAAGGCGTCATTTGGTATCGTATTCCCCTCTGGGCTTGGTTGAGTCTCAGCAAAGACTATAGCTGGGACTGTATAGGGGTTAAATTTAAAAACGGCTCCGGTTCCGTTATTTTAAGGGTTAAAGCTCTGAAATTTGGTGTGCAATACTTTTAATGCTTTAAGACACTGTGGTGAAATTTTGGTAATTTTTGAACGATTCCTTCATACTTTTTCACATATTCAGTAATAAAGTGTTTTCTGTTTGAAATTTAAAGAGACAGTAACGGTTTTATTTTAAAACGTTTTTTGTGCTTTGTTGACAAGTTTAAGCCTGTTTAACATGTCTGTACCTTCAGATAAGCTATGTTCTATATGTATGAAAGCCAATGTGTCTCCCCATTTAAATGTATGTGATAATTGTGCCATAGCGTCCAAACAAAGTAAGGACAGTACTGCCACAGATAATGATATTGCCCAAGATGATTCCTCAAATGAGGGGAGTAAACATGATACTACATCATCTCCTACTATGTCTACACCAGTTTTGCCCATGCAGGAGGCCCCTAGTACATCTAGTGCGCCAATACTTATTACCATGCAACAATTAACGGCTGTAATGGATAACTCCATAGTAAATCTTTTATCCAAAATGCCTACTTATCAGAGAAAGCGCGATTGCTCTGTTTCTCTTGTTAAGTGTATCCAGTCCACGGATCATCCATTACTTATGGAATATATTCTCCTTCCCAACAGGAAGCTGCAAGAGTCCACCCACAGCAAAGCTGCTATATAGCTCCTCCCCTAACTGCCATATTCAGTCATTCTCTTGCAAGCCTCAACATAGATAGGAGGTCGTGAGAGTCTGTGGTGCTTTCTACTTAGTTTATTCTTCAATCAAAAGTTTGTTATTTTTAAATGGCACCGGAGTGTGCTGTTTATCTCAGGCAGTATTTGGAAGAAGAATCTGCCTGCGTTTTTTTCTATGATCTTAGCAGACGTAACTAAGATCCATTTGCTGTTCTCACACATTCTGAGGAGTGAGGTACTTCAGAGGGGGAATGGCGTGCAGGTTTTCCTGCAGATAAGGTATGTGCAGTAAAATATTTTTCTAGGAATGGAATTGACTAAGAAAATACTGCTGATACCGAAGTAATGTAAGTAAAGCCTTAAATGCAGCGATAGCGACTGGTATCAGGCTTATTAATAGAGATACATACTCTTATAAAAATGTGTTTTAAAACGTTTGCTGGCATGTTTAATCGTTTTTTAACATATGTTTGGTGATAAAACTTATTGGGGCCTAAGTTTTTTCCACATTGCTGGCTTAAATTTTGCATAGAAACAGTTAACTGAAGCTTCCCACTGTTGGCTGTGGCAGTTTGTTGTGTCTGTTTTTAAAAACGTCTATGTCGTTTTTTTTTTTATCTGTTTTTTGCATTAAGGGGTTAATCATCCATTTGCAAGTGGGTGCAATGCTCTGTTACCTTATTACATGTACTGTAAAAATTTCGTTTGTTTTACTGCCTTTTTTTTTTTTTTCACTGTTTTTCAAATTTTGACAAAATTTGTTTCTCTTAAGGGCACAGTAACGTTTTATATATTTGCTTGTTAACTTGATTTAAAGTGTTTTCCAAGCTTACTAGTCTCATTATTAGTCTGTTCTAACATGTCTAACATAGAGGAAGCTCTGTGTTCATTATGTTTTAAAGCCATGGTGGAACCCCATCTTAGAATGTGTACCAGATGTACTGATTTCATGTTAAACAATAAAGATCATTTTTTGTCTTTAAAAACATTATCACCAGAGGATTCTGTCGTGGGGGTAGTTATGCCGACTAACTCTCCCCACGTGTCAGACCTTTTGACTCCCGCTTTAGGGACTCACGCTCAAATGGCGCCAAGTACATCAAGGGCACCCATAGCGTTTCTTTTACCAGGGGATTCTGTTGAGGGGAAAGTTATGCCGACTAACTCTCCCCACGTTTCAGACCCTTCGACTCCCGCTTCAGGGACACACGCTCAAATGGCGCCAAGTACATCAAGGGCGCCCTAGCGTTTATTTTACAAGACATGGCAAAGGTGGTGAATAATATTCTGGCAGCAGTATTAGTCAGACTACCTGAAATTAAAGGAAAGCAGTTAGCTCTGGGGGTAGATACAGAGCATACAGACGCTTTAAGAACCATGTATGATACTACCTCACAATATGCTTAGTCTGTGGGTGATTTTTTTTTTGACTCAGGGAAGATGATTTAACCTGATTCTGATATTTCTACATTTAAAATTTATGCTTGAGAACCTCCACTTGTTGTTCAGGGAGGCTTTGGCTGCTCTGAATGAATGTGTACAATCGCAGGGCCAGAGAAATTGTGTAGACTGGATAAATAATATGCAGTGCCGGTGTGTACTGATGTTTTTCCAATACCTAAAGAGGTTTACTAAAAATTTTTTTTAATAAGGAATGGGATAGACCAGGTGTGCCGTTCTCTTCCCCTCCTATTTTTTAGAAGAATGTTTTCTAATAGTTACCACCACACAGGACTTCTGGCAGACAGTTCCTAAGGTGGAGAGAAGAGTTTCTACTCTAGCTAAGCGTACCACTACCTCTGACGAGGACAGTTGTGCTTTTTAGATCCAATGGATAAAAAATGTTTATTCAACAGGGTTTTATCCTGCAGCCCCTTGCATACATTGCTTCTGTCACTGCTGCTGCGGCGTTCTGGGTTGAGTCTCTTGATGAGGCTTTACAGTTAAGCAACTCCATTGGATGAATATATTTGACAAGCTTATGCTAGCCAATTCCTTTGTTTTCTGATGCCTTGTTCATTTGACTAGACTAACGGCTAAGAATTCTGTTTTTTACTATACTGGCGCGCAGAGCGCTATGGCTTATATCATGGTCAGCTGTCGTGACTTTAATAAATAAGCTACTTAACTTCCCTTCAAGGGGCAGACCCTATTCGGGCCTGGTTTGAAGGAGATTATTGCTTATATCACTGGAGGAAAAGGTCATGCCCTTCCTCAGGATAGGTCCAAATCAAGGGCAAAAAAAAAAAAAAAAAAAAGTCTAATTTTCGTGCCTTTTTAAAAACTTCAGGGCAGGTGTGGCATCCTCTTCCTCTAAGGCAAAACAAGAGGGAATTTTTGCTCAGTCCAAGGCGGTCTGGAGACAATCGGACCTGGAACAAAGATAAGCAGGCCAAGGAGCCTGCTGCTGCCTCTAAGACAGCATGTAGAACGGCTCCCTATCCGGTAACGGATCCTATAGGGGGCAGACTTTCATTCTTCGCCCAGGCGTGGGCAAGAGATGCCCAGGATCCCTAGGCATTGGAATTTATATCCCAGAGATATCTTCTGGATTTCAAAGATTCCCCCCCAAAAAAAGGCATTCTTACATTGTGTACGAGATCCATCCAGTTCCAAGAGAGGAACAGGGACAGAGTTTTTACTTAAATCTGTTTGTGGTTCCCAAGGAGAGGGAACCTTCAGACCTATTTTGGATCTAAAGATCTTAAACAAATTCCTCAGAATTCCGTCATTTAAGATGGAAACTATTCGTACCATCTTAACTATGATCCAGGAGAGTCAATAGAGGACTACAATGGATTTGAAGGATGCTTATCCTCACATTGTGATGCATAAAGATCACCATCGTTTTTCAGGTTTGCCTTTCTAGACAGGCATTACCAGTTTGTAGCTCTTTCCTTTGGGATATCTACAGCCCCAAGAATCTTTATGGAGGTTCTGGGGTCGCTTTGGCGGTCCTTAGACCGCGGGGCATAGAAGTGGCCCCTTATTTAGACGACATCCTGATACAGGCGTCAAACATCCAAATTGCCCAGTCTCATACGGACGTAGTACTGGCATTTCTGAGATCACATGGGTGGAAAGTGAACAAGGAAAGAGTTCTCTATCCCCAATCTCAAGGGTTTCCCTCCTAGGGACTCTGATAGATTCTGTAGAAATGAAAATTTACCTGACGGAGTCCAGGTTGTCAAAGTTTCTAAATTTCTGCCGTGTTTTTTCATCCCATCCGCGCCCTTCGGTGGCTCAGTACATGAATGAAATCGGCTTAATTGTAGCGGCAAGGGACATAGTACCGTTTGCACGTCTACATTTCAGACCGCTGCAACTATGCATGCTCAGTCAGAGGAACGGGGATTACACAGATTTGTCCCCCTGTTAAACCTGGACCAAGAGACCAGAGATTCTGTTCTCTGGTGACTATGTCGGGTCCATCTGTCCAAGGGTATGACCTTTCCGCAGGTCAGATGGGACAATTGTTACAATAGATGCCAGCCTTTTAGGTTGGGATGCAGTCTGGAACTCCCTGAAGGCTCAGGGATAGTGGACTTAGGAGGAGACCCTCCTTCTAATAAATATTCTGGAACTGGGAGTGATATTCCATGCTCTTCAGACTTGGCCTCAGTTAGCAACTCTGAGGTACATCATACTCAGTCGGACAATATACACGACTGTGGCTTACATCAGCCATCAAGGGGGAACAGAAGTTCCCTAGCGATGTTAGAAGTCTTACAATAATTCACTGGACAGAGACTCACTCTTGTCTATCAGCTATCCATATCCCAGGTGTTGAGAACTGGGAGGTGGATTTTCTAAGTCGTCAGACTTTTCTTCCGGGGGAGTGGGATTTCCTCCGGAGGTCAAGACCAAGCAGGAGAGGGCTTTGGTGTTTTTGACAGCGCCTGCGTAGCCACGCAGGACCTGGTATGCAGATCTGGTGGACATGTCATCCTTTCCATCACGGTCTCTGCTTCTGAGACAGGTCCCTCTACCTCAGGGTCCTTTCAACCATCTAAATAGAATCAATCTGAGATGGACTGCCTGGAGACTGAACGCTTGATGTTATCAAAGCATGGCTTCTCCGAGTCAGTCATTGATACCTTAATACAGACATGAAAGCCTGTCTCTAGGAAAATTGAACATAGATATGGTGTAAATATCTGATTGTTATGAATCCAAGGGTTACTCATGGAGTAAAGTCTGGATTCCCAGGATATTATCTTTTCTCCAAGATGTTTTTGAGAAAAAGGTTGTCAGCTAATTCCTTAAAAGGGGACAGATTTTTACTCTGTCTATTTTTTTGCACAAGCGTCTGGCAGGTATTCTAGACGTTCAGGCATTTGGTCAGGCTTTGGTTAGATCCAAGCCTGTGTTTAAAACTGTTGCTCCGCCATGGAGCTTAAACCTGATTCTTAAGGTTCTTCAAGAAGTTCCGTTTGAACCTTTTTTGTTCCATAGATATCAATCTTTATCTTGGAAAGTTCCTTTTGGGTAGCTAATTCCTCGACTCGTAGAGTCTCCAAGTTATCTGTGTTACAATGTGATTCTCCTTATCTGGTCCTTCGTACGGATAAGGTAGTCCTGCGTACCAACCTGGTTTTTTTCCTAAGGTGGTATCTAACAAGTACATCACTCAAGAGATAGTTGTTCCATGCTTGTATCCTAATCCTTCCTCAAAGAAGGAACGTCTATTACACAATATTGGACGTGGTTTGTGCTTTAAAGTTTTACTTACAAGCTACTACAGTTTTCATCAAACGTTCACCTTGTTTGTTGTCTATTCTGGACAGAGGAGAGGTCAAAAGACTTCAGCAGCCTCTCTGTCTTTTTGGTTAAAAAGCATAATTCATTTAGCTTATGAGACTGCTGGACAGCAGCCTCCTGAAGGGATTACAGCTCATTCTACTAGAGCTGTGGTTTTCACTTGGGCCTTTTTTTTTAAATGTGGCTTCTGTTGAACAGATTTACAAGACGGAGTCTTGGTCTGCGCTTCATACTTTTCAAATTTAACAAATTTGATACCTTGCTTCTTCGGAGGCTATTTTTGGGAGAAAGGGTTTTTTACAGGCAGTGGTAACTTCCGTTTAAGTACCTGCCTTGTCCCTCCCATCATCCGTGTACTTTAGCTTTGGTATTGGTATTCCATAAGTAATGGATGATCCGTGGACTGGATACACTTAACAAGAGAAAACATAATTTATGCTTACCTGATAAATTTATTTCTCTTGTAGTGTATCCAGTCCACGGCCCGCCCTGTCACTTTAAGGCAGGTAATTTTTTCATTTGAACTACAGTCACCACTGCACCCTATGGTTTTTCCTTTCTCTGCATGTTTTCGGTCGAATGACTGAATATGGCAGTTAGGGGAGGAGCTATATAGCAGCTTTGCTGTGGGTGGACTCTTGCAGCTTCCTGTTGGGAAGGAGAATATATTCCATAAGTAATGGATGATCCGTGGACTGGATACACTACAAGAGAAATAAATTTATCAGGTAAGCATAAATTATGTTTTTAAACACTGAAGAGCAAGAGGGCGCTGATGATAATTGTTCTGTCATACCCTCACACCAATCTGAAGGGGCCATGAGGGAGGTTTTGTCTGATGGAGAAATCTCAGATTCAGGAAAAATTTCTCATCAAGCTGAACCTGATGTTGTGACATTTAAATTTAAATTAGAACATCTCCGCGCACTGCTTAAGGAGGTGTTATCTACTCTGGATGATTGTGACAACTTGGTCATTCCAGAGAAATTATGCAAGATGGACAAGTTCCTAGAGGTTCCGGTGCCCCCCGACGCTTTTCCTATACCCAAGCGGGTGGCGGACATAGTAAATAAGGAGTGGGAAAAGCCCGGCATACCTTTTGTCCCCCCCCTATATTTAAGAAATTATTTCCTATGGTCGACCCCAGAAAGGACTTATGGCAGACAGTCCCCAAGGTCAAGGGGGCAGTTTCTACTCTAAACAAACGCACTACTATTCCTATCGAAGATAGTTGTGCTTTCAAAGATCCTATGGATAAAAATTGGAAGGTTTGCTTAAAAAGATTTTTGTACAGCAAGGCTACCTTCTACAACCAATTTCATGCATTGTTCCTGTCACTACGGCAGCGTGGTTCTGGTTCGAGGAACTAGAAAAGTCGCTCAGTAGAGAAACTCCATATGAGGAGGTTATGGACAGAGTTCACGCACTTAAATTGGCTAACTCTTTTATTTTAGATGCCGCTTTGCAATTAGCTAGATTAGCGGCGAAAAATTCAGGGTTTGCTATCGTGGCGCGCAGAGCGCTTTGGCTAAAGTCTTGGTCAGCGGATGTGTCATCCAAGACAAAATTGCTTAACATCCCTTTCAAAGGTAAAACTTTATTTGGACCAGAATTGAAAGAGATTATTTCAGACATCACTGGGGGAAAGGGCCACGCCCTTCCACAGGATAGGTTTTTTAAGGCTAAAAATAAGCCTAATTTTCGTCCCTTTCGCAGAAACGGATCGCCCTCTAATTCTGCATCCTCTAAGCAAGAGGGTAATGCCTCACAACCCAAACCAGCCTGGAAACCAATGCAAGGCTGGAACAAGGGTAAGCAGGCCAAGAAGCCTGCCACTGCTAACAAAACAGCATGAAGGAGTAGCCCCCGATCCGGGACCGGATCTAGTGGGGGGCAGACTCTCTCTCTTTGCTCAGGCTTGGGCAAGAGATGTTCAGGATCCTTGGGCGCTAGAAATAGTTTCTCAAGGTTATCTCCTGGAATTCAAGGAACTACCCCCAAGGGGAAGGTTCCACAGGTCTCACTTATCCTCAAACCAAATAAAGAGACAGGCATTCTTACATTGTGTAGAAGACCTGTTAAAGATGGGAGTGATACACCCAGTTCCAATAAAGGAACAAGGAATGGGATTTTATTCCTATCTGTTCGTAGTTCCCAAAAAAGAGGGAACGTTCAGACCAATTTTGGATTTGAAGATCCTAAACAAATTTCTCAGGGTACCATCGTTCAAAATGGAAACTATTCGAATGATTCTACCCACCATCCAGGAAAGTCAATTTATGACTACCGTGGATCTAAAGGATGCATACCTACATATTCCTATCCACAAAGAACATCATCAGTTCCTAAGGTTCGCTTTTCTGGACAAGCATTACCAGTTTGTGGCCCTCCCATTCAGATTAGCCACTGCTCCAAGGATTTTCACAAAGGTGCTAGGGTCCCTTCTAGCGGTTCTAAGACCAAGGGGCATTGCAGTAGTACCTTACTTGGACGACATTCTAATACAAGCGTCGTCCCTGTCAAAAGCAAAGGCTCATACGGACATCGTTCTAGCCTTTCTCAGATCTCACGGATGGAAGGTGAACAAAGAAAAAAGTTCTCTGTCCCCGTCGACAAGAGTTCCCTTCTTGGGAACAATAATAGATTCCTTAGAAATGAGGATTTTTCTGACAGAGGTCAGAAAATCAAAACTTCTAAGCTCTTGTCAAGTGCTTCATTCTGTTCCTCGTCCTTCCATAGCGCAGTGCATGGAAGTAGTAGGATTGATGGTTGCAACAATGGACATAGTTCCTTTTGCACGAATTCATCTAAGACCATTACAACTGTGCATGCTCAAACAGTGGAATGGGGATTATACAGACTTGTCTCCAATGATTCAAGTAGATCAAAAGACCAGAGATTCACTCCGTTGGTGGCTGACCCTGGACCATCTGTCCCAGGGAATGAGCTTCCGCAGACCAGAGTGGGTCATTGTCACGACCGACGCCAGTCTAGTGGGCTGGGGCGCGGTCTGGGAATCCCTGAAAGCTCAGGGTCTATGGTCTCGGGAAGAGTCTCTTCTCCCGATAAACATTCTGGAACTGAGAGCGATATTCAATGCTCTCAGAGCTTGGCCTCAACTAGCAAAGGCCAAATTCATAAGGTTCCAATCAGACAACATGACGACCGTTGCATATATCAATCATCAGGGGGGAACAAGGAGTTCCCTGGCGATGAAAGAAGTGACCAAAATAATTCAATGGGCGGAGGATCACTCCTGCCACTTGTCTGCGATCCACATCCCAGGAGTGGAAAATTGGGAAGCGGATTTTCTGAGTCGTCAGACATTCCATCTGGGGGAGTGGGGACTCCATCCGGAAATCTTTGCCCAAATAACTCAATTATGGGGCATACCAGACATGGATCTTATGGCGTCTCGTCAGAACTTCAAGGTTCCTTGCTACGGGTCCAGATCCAGGGATCCCAAGGCGACTTTAGTAGATGCACTAGTAGCACCTTGGACCTTCAACCTAGCTTATGTATTCCCACCGTTTCTTCTCATTCCCAGGCTGGTAGCCAGGATCAATCAGGAGAGGGCCTCGGGGATCTTGATAGCTCCTGCGTGGCCACGCAGGACTTGGTATGCAGACCTGGTGAATATGTTATCGGCTCCACCATGGAAGCTACCTTTGAGACAGGACCTTCTTGTTCAGGGTCCATTCGAACATCCAAATCTTGTCTCCCTCCAACTGACGGCTTGGAGATTGAACGCTTGATTCTATCAAAGCATGGGTTTTCAGATTCTGTTATAGATACTCTGGTTCAGGCCAGAAAACCTGTAACTAGAAAAATTTACCATAAAATATGGAAAAAATATATCTGTTGGGGTGAATCCAAAGGATTCCCATGGAATAAGATAAAAATTCCTAAGATTCTCTCCTTTCTACAAGAAGGTTTGGAGAAAGGATTATCTGCAAGTTCTCTAAAGGGACAGATCTCTTCTTTATCTGTCTTACTACACAAAAGACTGGCAGCTGTGCCAGATGTTCAAGCATTTGTTCAGGCTCTGGTTAGGATCAAGCCTGTTTACAGACCTTTGAATCCTCCCTGGAGTCTAAATCTAGTTCTTTCAGTTCTTCAAGTGGTTCCGTTTGAACCTTTACATTCCATAGATATTAAGTTACTATCTTGGAAAGTTTTGTTTTTAGTTGCAATTTCTTCTGCTAGAAGAGTTTCAGAGTTATCTGCTCTGCAGTGTTCTCCGCCCTATCTGGTGTTCCATGCAGATAAGGTGGTTTTGCGTACTAAGCCTGGTTTTCTTCCAAAAGTTGTTTCTAACAAAAATATTAACCAGGAGATAGTTGTACCTTCTTTGTGTCCGAATCCAGTTTCAAAGAAGGAACGTTTGTTACACAATTTGGACGTTGTCCGTGCTCTAAAGTTCTATTTAGAGGCTACTAAAGATTTCAGACAAACTTCTTCCTTGTTTGTTGTTTATTCTGGTAAAAGGAGAGGTCAAAAAGCGACTTCTACCTCTCTTTCCTTTTGGCTTAAAAGCATTATCCGATTGGCTTATGAGACTGCCGGACGGCAGCCTCCTGAAAGAATCACAGCTCACTCCACTAGGGCTGTGGCTTCCACATGGGCCTTCAAGAACGAGGCTTCTGTTGACCAGATATGTAAGGCAGCGACTTGGTCTTCACTGCACACTTTTGCCAAATTTTACAAATTTGATACTTTTGCTTCTTCGGAGGCTATTTTTGGGAGAAAGGTTTTGCAAGCTGTGGTGCCTTCCGTTTAGGTAACCTGATTTGCTCCCTCCCTTCATCCGTGTCCTAAAGCTTTGGTATTGGTTCCCACAAGTAAGGATGACGCCGTGGACCGGACACACCAATGTTGGAGAAAACAGAATTTATGCTTACCTGATAAATTACTTTCTCCAACGGTGTGTCCGGTCCACGGCCCGCCCTGGTTTTTTAATCAGGTCTGATGAATTATTTTCTCTAACTACAGTCACCACGGTACCATATGGTTTCTCCTATATATATTTCCTCCTGTCCGTCGGTCGAATGACGGGTGGGCGGAGCCTAGGAGGGACTATATGGCCAGCTTTGCTGGGACTCTTTGCCATTTCCTGTTGGGGAAGAGAATATCCCACAAGTAAGGATGACGCCGTGGACCGGACACACCGTTGGAGAAAGTAATTTATCAGGTAAGCATAAATTCTGTTTTCCTTTTGGCTGAAAAGCATCATCCGATTGGCTTACGAGACTGCCAGACCGCAGCCTCCTGAACGCATCACAGCTCACTCTACTAGGGCTGTGGCTTCCACATGGGCCTTCAAGAACGAGGCTTCTGTTGATCAGATATGTAAGGCAGCGACTTGGTCTTCCCTGCACACTTTTGCCAAATTCTACAAATTTGATACTTTTGCTTCTTCGGAAGCTATTTTTGGGAGAAAGGTTTTGCAAGCCGTGGTGCCTTCTGTTTAGGTAACCTGATTGGCTCCCTCCCTTCATCCGTGTCCTAAAGCTTTGGTATTGGTTCCCACAAGTTATGGATGACGCCGTGGACCGGACACACCAATGTTGGAGAAAACAGAATTTATGCTTACCTGATAAATTACTTTCTCCAACGGTGTGTCCAGTCCACGGCCCGCCCTGGTTTTTTAATCAGGTTTGATGAATTTCTTTCTTTAACTACAGTCACCACGGCACCTTATGGTTTCTCCTGTTTTTTTTCTCCTGTCCGTCGGTCGAATGACTGGGGTGGGCGGAGCCTAGGAGGGACTATATGGACAGCTTTTGCTGTGCTCTTTGCCATTTCCTGTTGGGGAAGAGAATATTCCCACAAGTTATGGATGATGCCGTGGACCGGACACACCGTTGGAGAAAGTAATTTATCAGGTAAGCATAAATTCTGTTATCTATTGATTGGCAGCAGATGCTATAAGTAGTCAAAATGTTCATTTCAAGTGTAAAAGCAGATTAATAGTGCTTAGAGCTGTGTTTCTTAGTAGTTTGTTTATATTTGTTTCTGTCTTAAAAAGACTGCTTATACAACAAAAAAACTTAATTTGGTTGCCATTTCCCTTGCTCAGAGGAGAATTGTCTGGTATTTCGGGGCTGGACTGACCTTGTTACCTGGGATCAGACTGCTATACTTCAGGAAATTTCTGCTCTGTACAAAGCACAATTGGGCTACAAGAAGTTACTTCCAGGTTCTCGGACATGAAAGCCCCCCAAAAACTTCTTTCATTATTCAGATAAAACATGCAATTTCTTGGTATACTTTGTTGAAAATCATACCTAGGTAGGCTCAGGATCAGCAATGCACTACTTGTGCTTGGAGCCAACTTATGATTGGTCTCTTATCATAGGTCCACCTAATTGTTCAGGTAGCTCCAAGTAGTGCATTGTTTCTTCTTCAACAAAGGATACCAAGAAAATGAAGCAAATTTGATAATAGAAGTAATTTGAAAGTTGTTTAAATTGTATGCTCTATTGAATCATGAAAGTAAAGTTTTGTTTTTCATGACCATTTAAGGGATGTAGGTTTTTGTCCCAGCAAAGCCAACTGTGCCTTAGATTCATCTCAATGAAATAAGGGGAGCACCATTATTAGTTTAGAGTATATCTGTGTTAGTGTCAAGCAGACCAACCTTTCCACCTGCAATCGCCAGTTGTGATGCAGCATTGGCAAAATTTAAGATTGCACAAAACCTCTCTTGTGCAATCCCACCCCCTGCTTTTACGCAACCAATCATGCAAGAGCAGGGCCTGGCAGAAAACCCAAACAAAAGAGAGGATAAGAAACATGAATTACTTCTTACATATGTGGTTGCAGGTTAACTCAAGCTGCACAATGTCAGTGCAGCTTGATAAATATTACCCTTTGTGTAGGTAACTAAATCATAAAATAATACATTATCAACAATAATACACAACAGATTTTGTTAGTGAATGAAGCTTTAAATACGTTTTTCCAATGCCGTACATGGATTTAGATATTATATATGTTTATTTTTTTTGTACCATGCAGGTGTGTGACTTGTTAACCTATTTGGTGGTTGAAAACCGGGATAATGAACATCTCTATCATGCAATTAAACTTCTGGACCCATTTCCTGATCATATTCTCTTCAAGGACCTGCGTAATGTGCAGCAAAAGATCAAGTACAGTAAAGGACCGTTCTCCCTTTTAGAGGTACCGTCAGGAATATCTTACACCCTCTGAGATTATTTTATCTGCTAATTTATAGCGTCTCTAACTAGCCTCAGTAGGGGAGATAAGGAGCACATGCTTATAAACAAAGGGACACTTTAGTTACAAGATGTTATAACCTTGGGTTCACTTCTCCTTCTGTTGAGAATATCTAGGGACAGATATGAATCAGTTACTAGTGTGAGTAGGGAAACAGGCTCTGTGGAACATAGAATCTGCACTTCCAATTCTCACGGAGACTGGGATGTCTGAATTACAGCAAAAGTGGATACAATAAATAATGGTGTATTGAAAAAAGATTTTATTACTTAGAATGAAACATTTCATATTACAATGACAAAGTGGTAAATAAATAGATTAAGGTGCCTAGACCTGGGGCATGTTGTTAAAGGGATATGACACCCAAAAATGTTCTTTTGTGATTCAGAGAATACAATTATAAAAAAAAGTTTCTAATTTACTTCTATTATTACATTTGCCTCGTTCCCATGATATTCTTTGTTAAAGAGATACCTAGGTGGGCATCTGGAGCATTACAATGCAAGAAATAGTGCTGCCCTCTAGTGCTCTTGCAAATGGGTAACATTCTTGCAAAACTGCTGCCATATAGTGCTCAAAAAGCATGCACGCTGCTAAGCTTACATCCCTGCTTTTCAACTAAGGATTCCAAGCGAACAAAGAAAACTTTATAATAGAAGAAAATTAGAAAGTTGTTCAAAATGTGATGCTCTATCTGAATTATGAAAGAGAAATGAAAGATTTACAATTGGGTTTGATTCCAGAAATTATCAGGTTTAATTATAATGCATTCTGTCTATTAAATATACAGCACTACTGGCTGTAATAATTATACTTTATTCTGTAAACAATCACCTGAAAAGTAAAAATGTTACTATTTTATTCCAACTCAGTCCGAAATGATAGCTATAAAAGTACCTTTAATTCTTTATTTTTCTCTTGCAAGATGTATCGAGTCCATGGATTCATCCAATACTTGTGGGATATTCTCCTTCCCAACAGGAAGTGGCAAAGAAAGTACCCACAGCAGAGATGTCTATATAGCTCCTCCCCTAACTCCACCCCTCAGTCATTCTCTTTGCCGGCTCTAAGCAATAAGGAATGGTAAAGTGATAGTGGTGACAAAATATTAGTTTTATTTTCTTCAAGCAAGAGTTTGTTATTTTAAATGGTACCGGTGTGTACTGTTTACTCTCAAGCAGAAAAAAGATGAAGATTTCTGCCTAGAGGATGATGATCTTAGCATTTGTAACTAAGATCCATTGCTGTTCCCACAGAGGCTGAGGAGTACAGGAAACTTCAGTTGAGGAACGGTTTTGCAGGCTATGCTGCACTGAGGTATGTTCAGTCATTTTTTTCTAGAAAGACTGTGATATTTCCAGAAAAGGGCTGACATTATCCCCATGAGGGGAAGGGGAAGCTGTAATCAAACACTTTGGTAGTATTTCAAGCTTACATAAGGGTTAAATTACTCTGCTGGTTGACACTTATATAATAGAGCAAACGTTTTTTTGGAGAAATTGGATTAAACGTTTTGGGACTTTTTATTGAGAGGGTTCATTTGGCTTATTTTTGGGATTTACATCCCACATGGCTGTTTTTAACACTTGAGGTGTCACTTTAAGTCCCAACAGACATCGTGTAAGAGGTGGGTGGGGCCTAATTTCGAGCCTTAGAGGCGCAGTTTTTATTCATTTTGGACAGCAAGCTGCAACACAGGAGGGTCCTGAAGCGGTTTTGGGGCCAAAACGAAGCTTTATTATCTCAAATTCAACCCCTAAGGGCAGGTAGGCGACACAGAAGAGCTGTGGCAAGGTGCTGACTGTATTTATTCCGTTTTTTGGACTCTTGTCAATCCGGTTTTGGTATTAAGGGGTTAATTTCATTTTTTACTGGTGGTGCAACCTTACTAAGGCTTACTACATATACTGTAAAAAAATTGAAGGATTTGGTGCATTTTTAAGCAGTTTTGCAGAACGTGTACATGTTTTTTTCTCTTAAAGGCTCAGTACCGTTTTTTTGAAATTGTTGTTTTACATTGAATAAAGTTTTTTCCAAGCTTGCTTGTCTCATTACTAGCCTGTTAAACATGTCTGACATCAAGGAAACTCCTTGTTCAATATGTTTAGAAGCCATTGTGGAACCCCCTCTTAGAATGTGTCCCACTTGTACTGATATGTCTATTAATTTTAAAGAGCATATTGTAGCACTTAAAAATGTAGCGCTAGAGGATTCTCAGACAGAAAGAAAATGAGGTTATGCCATCTAGTTCTCCCCAAATGTCACAACCAGTAACGCCCGCACAAGCGATGCCAAGTACTTCTAGTGCGTCTAATTCATTTACCTTACAAGACATGGCGGCAGTTATGAATTCTACCCTCACAGATGTTTTATCTAAACTGCCTGGGTTGCAAGGGAAGCGTGATAGCTCTGGGTTAAGAACAAATGCTGAGCTTTCTGACGCTTTAGTAGCCGTATCGGATATACCCTCACAATGTTCTGAAGTAGGGGTACGGGATTTGCTATCTGAGGGAGAGATTTCTGATTCAGGAAAGACGCTCCCTCAGACAGACTCTGATATGACGGCCTTTAAATTCAAGCTAGAACACCTCCGCTTGTTGCTCAGGGAGGTATTGGCTACTCTGGACGATTGTGACCCTATTGTGGTTCCAGAGAAGTTGTGTAAAATGGACAAATACTTAGAGGTTCCTGTTTACACTGTTGTTTTTCCGGTCCCTAAGAGGATTGCGGATATTGTTTCTAAGGAGTGGGACAGACCAGGTATATAGTTTGCTCCCCCTCCTACTTTTAAGAAAATGTTTCCCATATCTGACACCATGCGGGACTCGTGACAGACGGTCCCTAAGGTAGAGGGAGCTATTTCTACACTAGCTAAGCGTACAACTATACCTATTGAAGACAGTTGTGCTTTCAAAGATCCTATGGATAAAAAATTAGAGGGTCTCCTAAAGAAAATTTTTGTTCATCAAGGTTTTCTTCTCCAACCTATTGCATGCATTGTTCCTGTAACTACTGCAGCTGCTTTTTGGTTCGAGACTCTCCAGGGGGAGACCCCATTAGATGATATTCTGGATAGAATTAAAGCTCTTAAGCTTGCTAATTCTTTCATTACAGATGCCGCTTTTCAATTGGCTAAATTAGCGGCAAAAAACTCAGGTTTTGCCATTTTAGTGCGTAGAGAGTTATGGCTTAAGTCCTGGTCAGCTGATGTGTCATCAAAATCAAAGCTTTTGACCATCCCTTTCAAAGGTAAGACCCTATTCGGGCCTGAACTGAAGGAAATTATTTCAGACATCACTGGAGGGAAGGGCCATACCCTCCCTCAGGATAAAACAAATAAAATCAAGACCAAACAAAATAATTTTCGTTCCTTTCGAAACTTCAAGAGTGATCCCGCTTCAGCTTCCCCTGCTGCAAAGCAAGAGGGGAATTTTGCTCAATCCAAGTCAGCCTGGAGACCTAACCAGGCCTGGAACAAGGGTAAACAGGCCAAGAAGCCTGCAGCTGCCTCTAAGACAGCATGAAGGGGTAGCCCCCGATCCGGGACCGGATCTAGTAGGGGGCAGACTCTCTTCGCTCAGGCTTGGGCAAGAGATGTTCACGATTCCTGGGCTTTAGAAATGGTTTCCCAGGGATATCTTCTGGACTTAAGATTCCCCCCCAAGGGGGAGATTTTACATTTCTCAATTGTCTGCAAACCAGACAAAAAGAGATGCGTTCTTACGCTGTATAGACGACCTACATACCATGGGAGTGATTCACCCGGTTCCAAGAGCGGAACAGGGGCAAGGGTTTTACTCCAACCTGTTTGTGGTTCCCAAAAAAGAAGGAACTTTCCGACCAATTTTGGATCTCAAGATCCTAAACAAATTCCTCAGAGTCCCATCTTTCAAGATGGAGACTATTCGGACTACAGGGAGTGCAGAATTATTAGGCAAATGAGTATTTTGACCACATCATCCTCTTTATGCATGTTGTCTTACTCCAAGCTGTATAGGCTCGAAAGCCTACTACCAATTAAGCATATTAGGTGATGTGCATCTCTGTAATTAGAAGGGGTGTGGTCTAATGACATCAACACCCTATATCAGGTGTGCATAATTATTAGGCAACTTCCTTTCCTTTGGCAAAATGGGTCAAAAGAAGGACTTGACAGGCTCAGAAAAGTAAAAAATAGTGAGATATCTTGCAGAGGGATGCAGCACTCTTAAAATTGCAAAGCTTCTGAAGCGTGATCATCGAACAATCAAGCGTTTCATTCAAAATAGTCAACAGGGTCGCAAGAAGCGTGTGGAAAAACCAAGGCGCAAAATAACTGCCCATGAACTGAGAAAAGTCAAGCGTGCAGCTGCCAAGATGCCATTTGCCACCAGTTTAGCCATATTTCAGAGCTGCAACATCACTGGAGTGCCCAAAAGCACAAGGTGTGCAATACTCAGAGACATGGCCAAGGTAAGAAAGGCTGAAAGACGACCACCACTGAACAAGACACACAAGCTGAAACGTCAAGACTGGGCCAAGAAATATCTCAAGACTGATTTTTCTAAGGTTTTATGGACTGATGAAATGAGAGTGAGTCTTGTTGGGCCAGATGGATGGGACCGTGGCTGGATTGGTAAAGGGCAGAGAGCTCCAGTCCGACTCAGACGCCAGCAAGGTGGAGGTGGAGTACTGGTTTGGGCTGGTATCATCAAAGATGAGCTTGTGGGGCCTTTTCGGGTTGAGGATGGAGTCAAGCTCAACTCCCAGTCCTACTGCCAGTTTCTGGAAGACACCTTCTTCAAGCAGTGGTACAGGAAGAAGTCTGCATCCTTCAAGAAAAACATGATTTTCATGCAGGACAATGCTCCATCACATGCGTCCAAGTACTCCACAGTGTGGCTGGCAAGAAAGGGTATAAAAGAAGAAAATCTAATGACATGGCCTCCTTGTTCACCTGATCTGAACCCCATTGAGAACCTGTGGTCCATCATCAAATGTGAGATTAACAAGGAGGGAAAACAGTACACCTCTCTGAACAGTGTCTGGGAGGCTGTGGTTGCTGCTGCACGCAATGTTGATGGTGAACAGATCAAAACACTGACAGAATCCATGGATGGCAGGCTTTTGAGTGTCCTTGCAAAGAAAGGTGGCTATATTGGTCACTGATTTGTTTTTGTTTTGTTTTTGAATGTCAGAAATGTATATTTGTGAATGTTGAGATGTTATATTGGTTTCACTGGTAAAAATAAATAATTGAAATCGGTATATATTTGTTTTTTGTTAAGTTGCCTAATAATTATGCACAGTAATAGTCACCTGCACACACAGATATCCCCCTAAAATAGCTAAAACTAAAAACAAACTAAAAACTACTTCCAAAAATATTCAGCTTTGATATTAATGAGTTTTTTGGGTTCATTGAGAACATGGTTGTTGTTCAATAATAAAATTAATCCTCAAAAATACAACTTGCCTAATAATTCTGCACTCCCTGTATTCTGCCACTGATCCAGGAGGGTCAATATATGACCACCGTGGACTTAAAGGATGCGTATCTGCACATCCCTATCCACAGAGATCATCATCGATTCCTCAGGTTCGCCTTTCTGGACAGACATTACCAGTTCGTGGCCCTTCCCTTCGGGTTGGCCACAGTTCCCAGAATTTTCACAAAAGTTCTTCGGTCCCTCCTAGCGGTTCTAAGACCGCAAGGCATAGCAGTGGCGCCTTATCTAGACGACATCTTAATTCAAGCATCAACTTTCCAACTAGCCAAGTCTCACACGGACATCGTGTTGGCTTTTCTAAGGTCTCATGGGTGGAAGGTGAACATAAAAAAGAGTTCTCTCTTCCCTCTCACAAGGGTTTCCTTCCTAGGAACTCTGATAGACTCGGTAGAAATGAAAATATTTCTGACGGAGGTCAGGAAATTTAAAACTCGTAAACACCTGCCGAGCTCTTCATTCCATTCTGCGGCCGTCAGTGGCTCAGTGTATGGAGATAATCGGACTTATGGTAGCGGCAATGGACATAGTTCCATTTGCTCGCTTACACCTCAGACCACTGCATCTATGCATGCTCAAACAGTGGAATGGGGATTATGCAGATTTATCTCCTCAGATAGATCTGGATCAGGAGACCAGAGATTCTCTTCTCTGGTGGTTATCACAGGTTCACCTGTCTCGGGGAATGTGTTTCCGCAGACCAGAGTGGATTATAGTTAGGACATATGCCAGCCTGCTGGGCTGGGGTGCAGTCTGGAACTCCCTGAAAGCTCAGGGGTTATGGTCTCAGGAGGAGACTCTCCTCCCGATAAACATTCTGGAACTGAGAGCGATATTCAATGCGCTTCAGGCATGGCCTCAACTGGCTGCAGCCAAATTCATCAGATTTCAGTCGGACAACATCACGACTGTAGCTTATATCAATCATCAAGGGGGAACAAGGAATTCTCTAGCGATGATAGAGGTTTCCAAAATAATTCAATGGGCAGAGACTCACTCTTGCCATCTTTCAGCAATCCATATCCCAGGAGTAGAGAACTGGGAGGCAGATTTCCTAAGTCGACAGACTTTTCATCCGGGGGAGTGGGAGCTCCATCCGGAGGTGTTTACCCAACTGATTCGGCTATGGGGCACACCAGAATTAGATCTGATGGCGTCTCGTCAGAACGCCAAACTTCCTTGTTACGGGTCCAGGTCCTGGGATCCCCAGGCAGTGCTGATAGATGCTCTAGCAATGCCCTGGTCCTTCAACCTGGCCTATGTGTTTCCACCATTCCCTCTCCTTCCTCGTCTGATTGCCAGAATCAAGCAGGAGAGAGCTTTGTTGATTCTTATAGCACCTGCGTGGCCACGCAGGACTTGGTATGCAGACCTGGTGGACATGTCATCCGTCCCACCATGGACTCTGCCGCTGAGGCAGGACCTTCTGATTCAAGGTCCATTCAAGCATCCAAACCTACGTTCTCTGCGTCTGACTGCTTGGAGATTGAACGCTTGATTTTAGCAAAGCGTGGTTTCTCTGAATCGTTCATTGATACCTTGATTCAGGCTCGAAAGCCTGTCACCAGAAAAACCTATCATAAGATATGGCGTAAATATCTTTACTGGTGTGATTCCAAGGGTTACTCATGGAGTAAGATCAGAATTCCTAGGCTATTAGCTTTTCTCCAAGAAGGATTGGAGAAGGGATTATCAGCTAGTTCCTTAAAGGGACAAATATCTGCTTTGTCTATCGTTTTACACAAGCGTCTGGCAGATGTTCCAGACGTTCAGGCGTTTTCTCAGGCTTTAGTTAGAATCAAGCCTGTGTTTAAACCTGTTGCTCCGCCATGGAGTTTAAATTTGGTTCTTCAAGGAGTTCCGTTTGAACCTATGCATTCCATGGATATTAAGCTCTTATCTTGGAAAGTTCTGTTTTTGGTAGCTATCTCTTCGGCTCGAAGAGTTTTCTGCTTTACAGTGTGACTCCCCTTATCTTGTTTTCCATGCGGATATGGTGGTTTTGCGTACCAAACATGGGTTTCTTCCTAAGGTTGTTTCTAATAGGAATATCAATCAGGAAGTTGTTGTTCCTTCTCTGTGTCCTAATCCTTCTTCCAAGAAGGAGCGTCTGTTGCACAACCTAGATGTGGTTCGTGCTTTAAAGTTCTACTTACAAGCAACTAAAGATTTCCGTTAAACATCTTCATTGTTTGTTGTCTATTCTGGAAAGCGGAGAGATCAAAATGCTACGGCAACCTCTCTTTCTTTTTGGCTGAAAAGCTTCATCCGTTTGGCTTATGAGACTGCTGGCCAGCAGCCTCCTGAAAGAATTACTGCTCACTCTACTAGAGCGGTGGCTTCCACATGGGCTTTTAAAAATGAGGCTTCTGTTGAACAGATTTGTAAGGCGGCGGCTTGGTCTTCTCTTCATACTTTTTCCAAATTTTACAAATTTGATACTTTTGCTTCTTCGGAGGCTATTTTTGGGAGAAAGGTTCTACAAGCAGTGGTGCCTTCCGTTTAGGTACCTGTCTTGTCCCTCCCTTCATCTGTGTCCTAAAGCTTTGGTATTGGTATCCCACAAGTATTGGATGAATCCGTGGACTTGATACATCTTGCAAGAGAAAACAGAATTTATACTTACCTGATAAATTTCTTTCTCTTGCGATGTATCGAGTCCACGGCCCGCCCTGTCTATTTAAGACAGGTAGTATTTCTTTTATTAATAAAACTTCAGTCACCTCTGCACCCTATAGTTTCTCCTTTTTCTTCCTAGCCTTCGGTCGAATGAGTGAGGGGTGGAGTTAGGGGAGGACCTATATAGACAGCTCTGCTGTGAGTGCTCTCTTTGCCACTTCCTGTTGGGAAGGAGAATATCCCACAAGTATTGGATGAATCCGTGGACTCGATACATCGCAAGAGAAAGAAATTTATCAGGTAAGCATAAATTCAGTTTTTTTAATCTTGCCTAATTTTAAAAAATGTTGGCTTTGCTTGTGGGAACAGGGAAACAGAACCAAAGTACACAAGTGTAGAATGCAAATACTGTTGGGTTAAAGTAAAACAAGCAATTCAATGTGGTGCACTTCCAGGGCGTCTTATAGGAAAATTGTGGTATCTCACTTGCAAGTAAATAACTATAAAAGAAAAAAAATTTCCACTCAGTATTTAACCAATAAAAAAGAATAAAAGTTTTTTTTCTCATTTGCATCACTGCTGAATTAAGCAGATATGCATTCATGGTGTTAGTTATATACATTATATTGCAAGCAGACAAGTATCAGGTAAATACACATTAGAAGCAATTTTTGAAAACACAGAAGTAATCTTTTAACACAATTTAACATATCCTAAAAATACATATGGACTTGTTTATATATAGACTTTTACTATATTTTATTTTATGCTATCCCTTAAAATATTGCTAAGTTATGTTTTTGCACTGTGAATCTCATTGATGATGTAAAGCTACATATACTGTAATTTGCTTCACTTCACATCTATTTATATTCATTTTTCTGTTTGCAACCCAATCATTGGTGTAGACAGACCACCGCAATAAAGTGAGTCACACTAATTTTTGGGTTTTCCAGTGCATGTAAAAGTTATATTTACACTACAGTGTAGTCTATTAAGTGTGTAATAGCATTATCTCTAATTCTAAAAAAAACACACAAAAAAACAATGTTCATATCTTAAGTAAAAAAATAATTTATTGCTGAAAAATGCTAACCACCTTCATAATCTCAGTCATAATCTCTTTGCTAGTGGTGTGTGTGTGTGTGTGTGTATATATGTATATATTTATATATATACTTATTTATTTTTTTAATTTTATTTATGTTGGAAACATTTTGTTTATAGACTTGCTCAACTCAGGGTTACCACAAACCTTCAATTTGTAAAAAGAGCAATACCTGTGAAGCGCAATAAAGCGAAGCGCAGTAAAATGAGGTGTACCTGTACTTCATGACTAGTGTGTGTGTTATCCCATGCCTTTCCATTGGTTTTATTTGGCAAATTTAAGTAATTATTTTTGTTTTCTCTGTTACAGGAAATAAACCATTTTCTGTCCATTAGCATCTGTGATACTCTCCCTTTGACCAGACTTGAAGGATTAAATGATTTAAGAAAACAGCTCGAGCGGCATAAAGATGAAATAAAAGATCTTGTAAGAGATTTCCAAGGTGCTGACTCCTCATTTTATAGTACAGAATGGAAATGCAGAGTGTATAATTGTTTTCTTGATTTGACAGCAAGACATTTTATTTATCTAATCACTTTTATATCAATGGCCATAAGGTAGCTTGCTGTGGGTAAGGTGTGCTTATACACCCTGAAAAGGTGAATGTAAAAGGCCCACCCTACTGAATTATAGAACACAATGATTTAACATTTAACTATAGAACACAATGATTTAACATTTCAAAGTGCATTGAAAGTAAAAGACAAGAGCCTGTGTAATGCCACTTGGTTTTTAGGTTTATTAAAGGGACACTGAATCAAAATTAACCTTTCATTATTGAGATAGAGCATCCAATTTTATACAACTTTCCAATTGACTTCCATTAACAAAATGTGCACAGTCTTTTTATATTTAAACTTTTTGAGTCACCAGCTCTTACTGAGCATGTTCAAGAATAAGCCTGTATGCATTTGTGAATGGCTGATTGCTGTCACATGGTACAGGGGGAGTGGAAAAAGACATAACTTTTAAAATTGTCAGAAAAAAAATCTATTACTCATTTGAAGTTCAGACTAAGTGCTATTGCATTGTCTTGTTATCTTGCATTTGTTGATTATGCAAATCTACTGTGTTGACTGGTCCTTTAACTAGTGTGATGCACCGATATTTAATTTCTGGACCGAAATCGAAAATCCAGGATGCACCGAAAATGTATTTTTTTAAGTGCTGTGCAGACAGTTATACTAAAAATAAAACAGAAAAAAAGAAAAAAGAAGAAAAAATGAACAGCAGCCAATCGGCATCAGCAGTGCTGAGGTCATGAACTCTTTTACTGTGATCTCATGAGATTTCACTTAAATCTTATGAGATTTCATAGTAAACTTCCTTAAACTGAATAGGGAAATAACATGAGTGTGCAAGAGGCTCGCTCCCTTGCAGGTTCCGGGACAGGGACAGACATACTGATTTGCTGCTTAAAGTCCTTTACAATTGGGGTATGAATACTTACGAATCTTTCTTGTTCAAGTGATATTTTCTAGTCAGATTTTTACAGCTGTGCTGCATCACTTTCAAGTGTTTCAACATTTGGGTATCATGGCCCTTTAACAGGTCATCAAATCTAAATATATATTTTAAGTTGACATCCCAAGGTATTGATCTAGGCCAGGAGTGGGCAAGAGGTAGATCGCAGTCTACCAGTGGACCGCAAGTGAATTTTGAGGTGACCGCCTGGGAGATTTTAAAAGTATGCATAATAAGTGAAACATTTCTCACACATCTAGATTATGAGTGAAGAGCCTAGTCACCGTAGATATGAGAAATGTTTCTCTTATGCAGACTTTTGAAATTGGCTATGAGTCTATGATGGCGGTATGTGTACTTCAGCATGCGGGGCGTGGCTGTAGCTGAATTCGCTACCCCAGCTTTGGTTACTTCCTGTCCCAAACTAGCTTACTTTTTGTCTCAAGAGCTGTCACCGGTCAGTCCATAGTAAAGACTCTTCATGCGCAAGGCTGAGATGCTGCTCGGTATCCTTGGGTTTGGCAGTTCCAAGTCATGCTCTGTCTGATATTCTGCTGCTACTTTCTAGTTTTGGCCTCCGTTACTTGTCACAAGGCTCTGCTGGGTGAGTGGTCTGGTGTTGTATTTTTCCCCAGGGTCTGGTACTCCCCCTCAGGTTCTTTTACTTACTCTGTACCAGGCTTTGATGCTGCTCTCTGATACTTTCTCCGACACACTAATATTAGCTATACTTTGTGCTAGTTTCTGCAGCTTTCTGTCCCCAGAATTTGTTGTCACCAAATTGTGCGGGTCAGTGCTGTTGCTGCTATACCAGTCTCTGGTTGCTGTGTAAGGCGGTACAGAGCCTGCAGGTCCTGCTGCTGTCACTTTCCCAACTATTTGCAATAGTCTTCAGGTAGTAGCAGAAGGATGGAGAGCAGCCAACAGGACCTGCCCTCTAATAAGCCTGCCATGGCGTCCAGCCAATGAAATTAATTTGTAGAATGAGTCTGTCTATTATTGGCTGAGAATAGTTAATTGTCATCGTTGTACCTGAGCTGTGGGTTTCCCATGTGTTCCAGGCTTGACTACTCCGTTAGCCCTAGACTCGAGCCGTCTTTATTGTGCAGTACAAAGATAAGGTTGCTTGATGGTCCAGTGTGACGTAAAGAGAGCTCTCGCAGTAATTATAGAGCACGACTGTATTTATTATTAAAGAGCGCGGCTGATTTTTAAAGCTATTTGTGGCAAAAATAAAATTTTCAGCTGTTGTTTTTTTTTAGTTAGGTGACCACGTCACTTGGAATAAAATTACAGGTTGCCCTTCCCTTACAAAAGTCTGCCCACCCCTGATCTAGGCTCATTTTGGTATATTACATGCCATTATTTCACTGCCAAATGCAATTAAATTTAAAAAAATTGTACTTTTTTCAAAAACTCAGAAATGATTTACATACTGCTTGTGCAATCATAGCACAAATGTTTGTAAAAGTCTCTCCGGGATCCTATTTGCTCAGAAATAGCAGACATATATGGCTTTGCCATTGCTTTTTGGTAATTAGAAGGCCGCTAATTGCAGCTGCGCACCGCACTTCTATTATTCCTGGCAGTGAAGGGGTTTATTAGGTATCTTAAAAGGTTAATTTTAACTTTAGTGTAGAGATTAGCAGATTAGCCTCCCACCTGACACTCCCCACCCCCTGATCCCTCCCAAATAGCTCTCTTCCCTCCCCCACTGGTAACCCCACCCGCCTCCCTCCTTCACCTCCCACCGGCACAAGCAACGATCGTTACAGACGGGGACACACACAGTGTCACCCTCTGTAACGATCAGGCATCTCTCCTCATGAAGCCGGAGCACCGATCGCGTTCCTGCTCCATATGAGGCAGATGCCTGAAGCTTCAGAGACTCCAGATCTCGGCTGTAACTTAACAGCAGAGAGTGCTGGAGCTTCCTAAAGCGACAACGTATATATACGTTGTGTGGTACGATAGCCAAAGTACCGCACAACGTATATATACGTCGGATTGGGTGAAGGGGTTAAAGAAACATAAACCCCAAATATTTTCTTTCCTGATTCAGATAGAACATACAATTTTAAACAACTTTCTCATTTACTTCTATTGTCAAATTTACATTGTGTCTCTTAATATTCTTTGTTGAAGGAGCAGCAATGCACTACTGGGAGCTAGCAGAACACATTGAGTGAGCCAATGAAAAAAAGGCATAGACGTTCAGCCACTAATCAGCAACTAACTCCCAGTAATGCATTGCTACTCCGAGCCTACCTAGGTATTCTTTTCAGCAAAGGATACCAAGAAAACAAGTATATTAGATAATAGAAGTAAACTGGAGGATTACAATTGCATGTTTTATTTGAATAATGAGAGTAAAAATATCCCTTTAATGGCGTGCATGTGATTGTATGCATCTTGTTTTCTTTCCTACGTTATGGTCAGTCCACAACGTCATTCCAATTACTAGTGGGATATTCACTCCTGACCAGCAGGAGGAGGCAAAGAGCACCACAGCAAAGCTGTTAAGTGTCACTTCCCTTACCCATAACCCCGTCATTGTCTTTGCCTCTGTGAATGGAGGAGGTGAAGTTTGGTGTCTGAAGATTTATTTCCTTTTCTGGGTACTTTTCCCTGCAAGCAAGGATTTGGGTTTAGCTGTGTCCTTGTCAATCTCTTGACTAAGAGTAGTGGTGGCTTTTAAGCAGTTAGGAAGTGGTGAGGTGGTCCTTGCTTGGTTTCCTAACACAATTGCTGCCCTAGTCATAGAAAGCCAGAGTTGGTTACTCTGTTCTTTCTTTTTTCTACAGGTCTCTATGAACAGTATGTGTCCTTTCACGCCTTGTGAGCTGTCCTCCTACCGGACAGCTAGACTACAGGTAACTGCTTTTGTCTTCTAGGTCCTGGAGACTTGCACTTAAGAAGATTATTACTTTGCAGTATATTAGGACATTTTTAATCCTTTATACAGCATTTATTTTGGCAGTGGGCAGGTGCATAGTGTATGTGGAGACTAGGGGTTAATCTTCCCTTATATATGAGAAGTTATTTTCCTCTGTGGGGCTAAGTCAGCATAATACTTTTATTAAGGCTTAAATGTGTCTTGGGCTTATGAGTTTGACTGTGCTAATTACGTTTATTAGTCAGTTTTTATTTTTTCCGGACTGTTTCAGTGAAAGCATCTGTGAAATTCTAGGCAGTAGTAAAACGCACATTTTTAATTGTTACGCAGTTTCCTTTCTCTGCCGTACACATGACTTTCCGCTCATCAGTCTAATCTCGGAGCGTCACTTCTATTTCAGCCCCGTCTGTGTCGGCTCTGCTGTACGATCACTGAGGGAGTTTTTGGTAGTCAAATTGTGGGATGATCATTACGGTAGGGCACCTCAGTATATCTGAGGTGTAGAGTTCCAAATAATTTGTTATTGTCTATATTTATATAGCGTATATAACGCTTTTTATCAAATAAAGATTTTGGTTAATTGACAGTAGTCATTTTACTATTTTGAGTCATTTTTTTATCTTGGGAACCAGCTAGGACATAGATCAAGAATCTGTTTCCTTTGATAGATGCCTATTATGTCTAGAGGCTCAAATTGTTTTGCCTATGCAATTTTGTGCAACTTGCTTAGCTAGAACTCTAGAGTGTAAAGATAAATGATTATCTTCTGATCCCAATGTCTCTCAGGATGATGCTGTTCATGCAATGCCACAGCTTTCTCCTCAAACGTCCCAAGCCTCAATGGCGTCACATACAGTGCCTCTCAACCTCCTGGAAGAGTTTATTTGCCATCAGATTTTGCTGCACAATTATCTTCTGCGGTATCTGCAGCATTATCTGCTTTTCCTATGTTGAAGAAATGCAAGAGGAAATCTAAACATTTATCAGATGGTAACATATCTGTCCCTTCTGCTGCCATGAAGGTTGACCTTCCTCATAAGTCTGATGATGAGGATTCCTTGGTTGCCTCTGAGGGTGAAATCTCAGATTCTGACCGTATAATTCCTTTGTCTGACTATGAAGAAGTAAACTTCTGATTTAAGCTTGAACACCTCCACTTACTGCTAAAGGAGGTTTTGGCTACCTTGGATGACTCTGACGCTTCTGTCGTTGTCAACCCTAAGAAATCTAGTAAACTTAACATTTACTATGATGTTCCTTCCACTGTGGAAGTGTTTCCTGTTCCAGACCGTGAGACGGAGATTATTACACAGGAATGGGAGAAGCCAGAGATTCCTTTCTCCCCGTCTCCCGTCTTTAAAAGATGTTTCCTGTTGCTGACTCCATCAGAGATTCATGGTGCACGGTGTCTTAGGTAGAAGGGGATATTTCTACTCTTGCTAAGAGAACTACGATCCTTATTGAGGATAGTTGTTCCTTTAAGGATCCCATGGACAAAAAGCTTGAGGCTTATCTAATGAAAATGTATGTTCATCAGGGGCTTCAATGGCAACCTGCAGTTTGTATTGCCACAGTAGCAAGTGCAGTATCTTATTGGTGCAATGCCTTGTCAGAACGGATTTTAGATGACACTCCGTTGGAGTAGATCTAGGATAGGATTAAGGCTTTCAAACTAGCCAATTCCTTTATCACTGATGCTAACATGCAAGTCATGACTGGGAGCTAAGATGTCGGGCTTCACTGTCCTAGCCCGCAGGACTCTGTGGCTAAAATCATGGTCAGCTGATGTTACCTCCAAGTCTAAGCTTCTGTTGCTACCTTACAAGGGTAAGACCCTGTTTGGTCCTGGTCTGGCGGAGATAATGTCTAAAATTACGGGTGGAAAGGGGTCCTTTCTACCTTAAGACAAGAAGAATAGACCTAAAGGATGTCAAATTAATTTTCGTTCCTTTCGTAACTTCAAAGGTCAAAAGTCTTCCTCTCCTTCCTCCAAGCAGGAGCTGTCCAAGTCTTCTTGGAAACCCAATCTAGCTTTCCCTTATCCCAGTCTTGGAATAAGGGAAAGCAATCAAAGAAGCCCTCTGCTGAGACTAAGTCAGCATGAAGGGTCTGCCCCCTGTCTGGGATCAGATCAAGTGGGGGGCAGACTTTCCTTTTTTCTTCAAGCGTGGATACAAGATGTCTCATATCCTTGGGCTGTGGATATAGTATCTCAGGGGTACAAAATAGAATTCAAATCTCGTCCTTCCAAGGGCAGATTTCTCCTCTCAAGGTTATCTGCGGAACAGGTAAAAAGAGAGGCATTCTTAAAGTGTGTTCAGGACCTTTCCTCCCTGGGAGTGATTGTTCCAATTCCAGTAAGAAATCAGGGTCTAGGATTTTATTCAAATCTGTTTGTGGTTACCAAAAAAGAGGGAACTTTTCCGACCCATTTTAGACCTAAAGTGTCTCAACAAGTTTCTCAGTGTACCGTCCTTCAAAATGGAAACCATTTGTTCTATTCTTTCTTTGGTCCAAGAGGGTCGTTTCATGACGATCATAGACCTGAAGGACTGATATCTTCATGTTCCCATCCACAGGGATCATCACCAGTTCCTGAGATTCGCTTTTCTAGACAAGCCTTAACCTAGTTCTTAGAGTTTTGCAGCAGGCTCCGTTTCAGCCAATGCATTCCATAGATATTAAGCTGTTATCTTGAAAGGTTTTGTTTCTTATTGCTATTTGCTCTGCTCAGAGAGTATAACTCTCGGCTTTGCATTGTGAGTCACCTTACCTTATTTTTCATGCAGATAAGACGGTCCTTTGTACTAAATTGGGGTTTTCTCCCTAAGGTGGTTTCGGATAAAAATATTAATCAGGAAATTGTGGTTCCTTCTCTCTGTCCTAATCCTTCCTCTCATAAGGAACGTCTGTTGCCCAATTTGGATTTGGTTTTCTTGTTTCTCTGGAAAGCTTAATGGTCAGAAGGTTTCTTCTACTTCTCTTTCCCTCTGGTTGAGAAGTATGATTCGTTTTGCTTATGAGACTGCTGGAGAGACTGACCCCTCATTCCACTAGGGCTGTATCCTCTTTTTGGTATGCAACTTGGTCCTATCTTAATACCTTTTCCAAATTCTACAAATTTGATATTTTTGCCTCGGCTGAGGCTTCCTTTGGGAGAAAAGTTCTTCAAGCGGTGGTGCCTTCTGTTTAGGTCTGCCTGTCTTATTCTCCCTCCCTATTCATTCCGTGTCCTCTAGTTTCGGTATTGGTTCCCACTAGTAATTGGAATGATATTGTTGACTCTCCATGTCTTAGTTAAGAAAACAAAATTTATGCTTACCTGATAAATTTCTTTCCAGGCATGGAGAGTTCACGACCCCACACTTTAGATTAGACAGTAATGTTTTACTAAACCTCAGGCACCTCTACACCTTTGTAAGCGAAAATAATAAAAAATATATATATTTGAGAAGCGCTAAAGAGTAAGCTAAAGACACTAATTAAAATGATAGAGTGTAGCTAAATACAATAATTATCATACAGATAACTTTCAAAAAAGTCCTATGTGGTATTCTTATAATACATATATAGTTTAATAGAGTAAATATACTTCGTCTATAACGCCATATAAAGCCTTAATGATTACAGATGTATCCATACAATGTTCTATACATCAGATATAGTATCCAATTGATGCTGCAACAATAAAACTTACAATAAATCCCTTTGCATAATAGAGAAGATAGGAGACTATAAAAAATCAATATATCATTTATTAACTGTCAACACCTAAAAAATTCACATTAAAAGTCCCATGCATATGGTTATAACTTCTATAAACCTAAAATAACGTGAGGAGTGCGCACTCTATACACTAAAATTTACAATCAATCTAAAAAAACCATACTGTTCCTTGATTGTAGTGACCGTTCAAATATGGGAGTGTCCCTTGGGGACACGTGTCTGCTACTGGCCAGTAGAATGTCAGAATTAACGATTTTAGTGATTCAAATGTAGCAACCGTTATCTGTTGTTTGATTATACACAACAGCCGGTTAGTGTCCAATAACCAATATGTTATAGATTCTTGCTGAATACAATGTGCCAGTCTTTTGTATCTATGTATGTATCCAAATGCTTGCCAGTTGGTGTACTGTTGCCGATAGAAGATGCGGTGATAAAAGATGTAACACAAATACTGTCAATTACTTTTTCTTCTCATCACATTCAATGCTGTTAAATGTCAATATTCATAGACAATTATGTCATATATATATATTCACTACTTATTCTCGCCCCTTACTGGCCCAGATCTTATTTACCTTGTTTTCTATTAGTTCACGCTATTTTTGGCGTGTATCCAGGATTTTTTAGACCTTTCTTACGGCCAGCGGGTTCACAAGGATTCAGTAGTGTTTTTATATATATTTCCATGGTCTTATCTCTGTCTTTTTCCTCCGTCCTCACCAGGGAGTAGGCAACTTCAACAATGCAATACCTTTAGCTCAGGCAATGGAGTACTTTTTCAGCAAGATCTTCTTACGATCTTTATATTGGTAGTCTTTAGTTATATTTTTCTAATAGTAAAAACATCTATATATGTATTATAAGAATACCAAATAGGACTATTTTGAAAGTTATCTGTATGATAATTATTGTATTTAGCTACACACTATCATTTTAATTGGTGTCTTTAGCTTACTCTTTAGCGCTTCTCAAATATATATATTTTTTATTATTTTCGATTTTAATTATTTCTGTAAGACAGGTACAGCTTTTTGAGGAGTTTGACATTCATCTCTTATTGTGTTTTATTTTCTCTTGTTAGGTGTATTCAGTCCACGGATCATCCATTACTTGTGGGATATTCTCCTTCCCAACAGGAAGTTGCAAGAGGATCACCCACAGCAGAGCTGCTATATAGCTCCTCCCCTAACTGCCATATCCAGTCATTCTCTTGCAAGCTCTCAACATAGCTGGAGGTAGTAAGAGGAAAGTGGTAAAATATAGTTAGTTTTTTCTTCAATCAAAAGTTTATTGTTTTTAAATGGTACCGGAGTGTACTATTTTATCTCAGGCAGCATTTAGAAGAAGAATCTGCCTGCGTTTTTCTATGATCTTAGCAGAAGTAACTAAGATCCACTGCTATTCTCACAAATGTCTGAGGAGTGAGGTAACTTCAGAGGGAGAATGGCGTGCAGGGTATCCTGCAATAAGGTATGTGCAGTTAAGTTTTTCTAGGGATGGAATTTGCTAGAAAATGCTGCTGATACCGGATTAATGTAAGTTAAAGCCTAAATACAGTGATTTAATAGCGACTAGTATCAGGCTTGCTATCAGAGGTATATACTCTGATTAATGTGCAATATAAAATATTAGCTGGCATGTTTAATCGTTTTTATATATGCTTTGGTGATAAAACTTATTGGGGCCTAGTTTTTTCCACATGGCTGGCTTTATTTTTGCCTAGAAACAGTTTCCTGAGGCTTTCCACTGTTATAGTATGAAAGTTACAGTTGGTGCAGTTAAAATTACAAACTGTGACATTCAGCTTCCCTCAGCAGTCCCCTGCATGCTATAGGACATCTCTGAAGGGCTCAAAAGGCTTCAAAAGTAGGAGCTGTGGCAGTTGTTATGACTGTTTAAAAAACATATTTTTCATTTTGTTAATCTGTTTTTTGTATTAAGGGGTTTATCATCCATTTGCAAGTGGGTGCAATGCTCTGCTAACTTGTTACATACACTGTAAAAAATTTGTTAGTTTAACTGCCTTTTTTCACTGTTATTTCAAATTTTGGCAAAATTTGTTTCTCTTAAAGGCACAGTAACGTTTTTTTATATTGCTTGTTAACTTGATTTAAAGTGTTTTCCAAGCTTGCTAGTCTCATTGCTAGTCTGTATAAACATGTCTGACATAGAGGAAACTCCTTGTTCATTATCTTTAAAAGCCATGGTGGAACCCCATAGGAGAATGTGTACTAAATGTATTGATTTCACTTTAAACAATAAAGATCAGCTGTTAACTTTAAAAGAATTATCACCAGAGGATTCCGACGAGGGGGAAGTTATGCCGACTAACTCTCCCCACGTGTCGGGCCCTTTGACTCCCGCTCAAGGGACTCACGCTAAAATGGCGCCAAGTACATCAAAGACGCCCATAGCGATTACTTTGCAGGACATGGCGGCAATCATGGATAATACCCTGTCAGCGGTATTAGCCAGACTGCCTGAATTCAGAGGAAAGCGCGATAGCTCTGGGGTTAGACGTAATACAGAGCGCGCAGATGTTTTAAGGCCCATGTCTGATACTGCGTCACAATATGCAGAAGCTGAGGAAGAGCTTCAGTCTGTGGGTGACGTCTCTGACTCGGGGAAACCTGATTCAGATATGTCTACTTTTAAATTTAAGCTTGAGAACCTCCGGGTGTTGCTTGGAGAGGTTTTAGCTGCTCTGAATGACTGTGACCCAATTGCAGTGCCAGAGAAATTGTGTAGACTGGATAAATACTACGCGGTGCCGGTGTGTACTGACGTTTTTCCAATACCTAAAAGGTTTACAGAAATTATTACTAAGAAGTGGGACAGACCCGGTGTGCCGTTTTCCCCCCCTCCTATTTTTAGAAAAATGTTTCCAATAGACGCCACCACACGGGACTTATGGCAGACGGTCCCTAAGGTGGAGGGAGCAGTTTCTACTTTAGCAAAGCGTATCACTATCCCTGTCGAGGACAGTTGTGCTTTTTCAGATCCAATGGATAAAAAATTAGGTTACCTTAAGAAAATGTTTATTCAACAAGGTTTTATCCTGCAGCCCCTTGCATGCATTGCTCCTGTCACTGCTGCTGCGGCGTTCTGGTTTGAGTCTCTGGAAGAGGCCTTTCAGACAGCTACTCCATTGACTGAAATACTTGACAAGCTTAGAACACTTAAGCTAGCTAATTCTTTTGTTTCTGATGCCATTGTTCATTTGTCTAAACTAACGGCTAAGAATTCTGGATTCGCCATCCAGGCGCTTAGGGCGCTATGGCTTAAATCTTGGTCAGCTGACGTGACTTCAAAGTCTAAATTACTTAACATTCCCTTCAAGGGGCAGACCCTATTCGGGCCTGGTTTGAAGGAAATTATTGCTGACATACTGGAGGTAAGGGTCATACCCTTCCTCAGGACAGGGCCAAATCAAGGGCCAAACAGTCTAATTTTCGTGCCTTTCGAAACTTCAAGGCAGGTGCAGCATCAACTTCCTCTGCTACAAAAAAAAAGGGGGAACTTTTGCGCAATCCAAGCCGGCCTGGAAATCTAACCAGGCCTGGAGCAAAGGCAAGCAGGCCAGAAAGCCTGCTGCTGCCTCTAAGACAGCATGAAGGAACGGCCCCCTATCCGGCAACGGATCTAGTAGGGGGCAGACTTTTTCTCTTCGCCCAGGCGTGGGCAAGAGATGTTCAGGATCCCTGGGCGTTGGAGATCATATCTCAGGGATATCTTCTGGACTTCAAAGCTTCCTCCCCACAAGGGAGATTTCACCTTTCGAAATTATCTATAAACCAGATAAAGAAAGAGGCATTCTTACGCTGTGTGCAAGACCTCCTAATAATGGGAGTGATCCATCCAGTTCCACAGATGGAACAAGGACAGGGATTTTATTCAAATCTGTTTGTGGTTCCCAAAAAAGAGGGAACCTTCAGACCAATTTTGGATCTAAAGATCTTAAACAAATTCCTCAGAGTTCCATCGTTCAAAATGGAAACTATTCGGACAATCCTACCTATGATCCAGGAGGGTCAGTACATGACCACAGTGGATTTGAAGGATGCTTACCTTCACATACCGATTCACAAAGATCATCATCGGTTCCTAAGGTTTGCCTTTCTAGACAGGCATTACCAGTTTGTGGCTCTTCCCTTCGAGTTAGCTACAGCCCCAAGAATTTTTACAAAGGTTCTGGGGTCTCTTCTGGCGGTCCTAAGACCACGGGGCATAGAAGTGGCCCCTTATCTAGACGACATCCTGATACAGGCGTCAAACTTCCAAATTGCCAAATCTCATACGGACATAGTGTTGGCATTTCTGAGGTCGCATGGGTGGAAAGTGAACGAGGGAAAGAGTTCTCTATCACCCCTCACAAGGGTTTCCTTCCTAGGAACTCTGATAGATTCTGTAGAAATGAAAATTTACCTGACGGAGTCCAGGTTATCAAAGCTTCTAAATTCCTGCTGTGTTCTTTACAACATTCCGCGCCCTTCGGTGGCTCAGTGCATGGAAGTGATCGGCTTAATGGTAGCGGCAATGGACATAGTTCCATTTGTGCGCCTACATCTCAGACCGCTGCAATTATGCATGCTCAGTCAGTGGAATGGGGATTACACAGATTTGTCCCCTCTGCTAAGTCTGGATCAAGAGACCAGAGATTCTCTTCTCTGGTGGCTATCTCGGGTCCATCTGTCCAAAGGTATGACCTTTCGCAGGCCAGATTGGACAATTGTAACAACAGATGCCAGCCTTCTAGGTTGGGGTGCAGTCTGGAATTCCCTGAAGGCTCAGGGATTGTGGACTCAGGAGGAGAAACTCCTCCCAATAAATATTCTGAAGTTAAGAGCAATATTCAATGCTCTTCTAGCTTGGCCTCAGTTAGCAACCCTGAGGTTCATCAGATTTCAGTCGGACAACATCACGACTGTGGCTTACATCAACCATCAAGGGGGGACCAGGAGCTCCCTAGCGATGTTAGAAGTCTCCAAGATAATTCGCTGGGCAGAGACTCGCTCTTGCCATCTATCAGCGATCCATATCCCAGGTGTAGAGAACTGGGAGGCGGATTTTCTAAGTCGTCAGACTTTTCATCCGGGGGAGTGGGAACTCCATCTGGAGGTGTTTGCTCAATTGGTTCATCGTTGGGGCACACCCGAATTGGATCTCATGGCGTCTCGCCAGAACGCCAAGCTTCCTTGTTACGGATCCAGGTCCAGGGACCCAGAAGCGACGTTGATAGATGCTCTAGCAGCTCCGTGGTTCTTCAACCTGGCTTATGTGTTTCCACCGTTTCCTCTGCTCCCTTGACTGATTGCCAAAATCAAACAGGAGAGAGCATCAGTGATCTTGATCGCGCCTGCGTGGCCACGCAGGACCTGGTATGCAGACCTGGTGGACATGTCATCCTTTCCACCTTGGCCTCTGCCTCTGAGACAAGACCTTCTACTACATGGTCCTTTCAATCATCCAAATCTAATTTCTCTGAGACTGACTGCCTGGAGATTGAACGCTTGATTTTATCAAGGCGTGGCTTCTCCGAGTCAGTCATTGAAACCTTAATACAGGCACGAAAGCCTGTAACCAGGAAAATCTACCATAAGATATGGCGCAAATATCTTCATTGGTGTGAATCCAAGAATTACTCATGGAGTAAGGTTAGGATTCCTAGGATATTGTCCTTTCTCCAAGAGGGTTTGGATAAAGGATTATCAGCTAGTTCTTTAAAGGGACAGATTTCTGCTCTGTCTATCCTTTTGCACAAGCGTCTGGCAGAGGTTCCAGACGTCCAGGCATTTTGTCAGGCTTTGGTTAGAATTAAGCCTGTGTTTAAACCTGTTGCTCCTCCATGGAGCTTAAACTTGGTTCTTAAGGTTCTTCAAGGAGTTCCGTTTGAACCCCTTCATTCCATTGATATCAAACTTTTATCTTGGAAAGTTCTGTTTTTGATGGCTATTTCCTCGGCTCGTAGAGTCTCTGAGTTATCAGCTTTACAATGTGATTCTCCTTATCTGATTTTCCATACAGATAAAAGTAGTTCTGCGTACAAAACCTGGGTTTTTACCTAAGGTAGTTTCCAACAAGAATATCAATCAAGAGATTGTTGTTCCATCATTGTGTCCTAATCCTTCTTCAAAGAAGGAACATCTTTTACATAATTTGGACGTAGTCCGTGCATTAAAGTTTTACTTACAAGCGACTAAAGATTTTCGTCAAACATCTTCCCTGTTTTGTTGTTTACTCTGGACAGAGGAGAGGTCAAAAGGCTTCGGCAACCTCTCTTTCTTTTTGGCTTCGGAGCGTAATACGCTTAGCCTATGAGACTGCTGGACAGCAGCCCCCTGAAAGGATTACAGCTCATTCTACTAGAGCTGTGGCTTCCACCTGGGCCTTTAAAGATGAGGCTTCTGTTGAACAGATTCGCAAAGCGGCGACTTGGTCTTCGCTTCATACCTTTTCAAAATTTTACAAATTTGATACTTTTGCTTCTTCGGAGGCTATTTTTGGGAGAAAGGTTCTACAGGCAGTGGTCCCTTCCTTTTAAGTACCTGCCTTGTCCCACACTTCATCCGTGTTCTTTAGCTTTGGTATTGGTATCCCACAAGTAATGGATGATCCATGGACTGGATACACCTAACAAGAGAAAACATAATTTATGCTTAACTGATAAATTTATTTCTCTTGTGGTGTATCCAGTCCACGGCCCGCCCTGTCCTTTTAAGGCAGGTCTAAATTTTAAACTACAGTCACCACTGCACCCTATGGTTTCTCCTTTCTCGGCTAGTTTCGGTCGAATGACTGGATATGGCAGTTAGGGGAGGAGCTATATAGCAGCTCTGCTGTGGGTGATCCTCTTGCAACTTCCTGTTGGGAAGGTGAATATCCCACAAGTAATGGATGATCCGTGGACTAAATTTATCAGGTAAGCATAAATTATGTTTTTTTATATATTTTTGTTGACCTCTACACCTTTGTGTTAACTTCTTTTTCCATTTCCCTTCAGTTGAATGACTGGGGGTTATGAGTAAGGGAAGCAACACTTAACAGCTTTACTGTGGTGCTCTTTGCCTCCTCCTGCTGGCCAGGAGTGTATATCCCACTAGTAATTGGAATGATGTTGTGGACTCTCTATGTCTGGAAATAAATTTATCAGGTAAGCATAAATTTTGTTTTATCTGTATCTCTCCTGATAAATGTAAACTTACTAACACACAACAGTCAAACTCAGAAATAAGTATTTATTTTATATATTAACAGAATTGTCTTCTATTTTGTGCTACTTAACCAGGAACCCCTCATGATGGTGTCATTGCACAGCTAGTTGTGAGATTGCTACTGCTCTCAAAGATTGCTGTCCATCACTCTAATGGAAAAGAAATTCTAGGTAAGTAAATAATCATCATATTTGTGTCATCACATTCTTGTAAATCATTGGGTCTAGTTTTTGCTTTTTCATGTTCATCCCAATCCCAGTTCAAATTCAAAACCCCTAACAAATTACAAATATGCCATTTATGTCATCCATTGCCATGTTTTTATTTGCAGAAGCAGTTGGGAGCTGTCTCGGAGAACTGGGCCCTATTGACTTGTCCACCATAGCCCTACAGCACAGAAAAGATCCTGTTTATTTAAAAGCTATTGAACTGTTTGATGAAAAAGAGCTTCAGTGGCTGCTCGTCATTCTGACTTTAATAAACAGTGCATTGACTGATCCCTGGTGCGTATTATTTATTGTTCTACTTATGTTTATCTATGTTGTGGCAACGTCATTGGTTTATAATGCTGGGGTATATCATTATTCTGGTAGCAGTTTACCTGTTGGTTGCTCTTAAATTGTTACTTCACTGTAATTGCTGTATTGGAACATTACTCAGGGGCGGAGCTACCACTGGTGCAGCTAGTGCAGTGGCACCAGGGCCCAAGTACTGTGGGGCCCATAGCAGCAAGTTTATACATAGGAGAGTGCAGAATTTGTACAATCCTAATGCAGGCTTGTCTTTAATTAGTGCAGGTCTATTCTATCTATCTAATCTATCTATCTGTCTATCTCTTTAGCTATAGCAGCATGTATATTATGATTTGCTAACCACTAAGTTACCATTGGGTGACCAAAACATATTGAACCAGGTCCCTGTGTTTGGCCTACTTTTAAAGGGACATAAAAGTGCAAAAATAAAATGTTCTTAAATGTTAGAACAGTTTATTATTGCACTATTGATTGCATATAACTGCAAGGGGAATAAACACTTAGTTAAAGTTAGCTTCAGAGCAGCAATGCACTACTGGAGCTAGCTATAAACACATCATGTGAGGCCATAACAAGAGACTTTGTGTAGCCGCCAATCAGCATCTAGCTCTGAGTAGTGCGTTGCTGCTGATATATACATATTCTTTAAAACAAAGGATGCCAAGTGAACAATGTACATCTGGTAACATAAGTGACTTTAAAAGTGTCTTAAAATTACATTATCTGAAATCATGCCTTTTTAATTTTGACTTTCCTATCACTTTAATATTTTTAGTTTCTAAGTAAAAAAGGATAAATAAATATAAAATACACGTTACAATACTAGTTTATACGTAGATGAACTGGCCAATATAAATGTCTCATTAGTATAGTAAAGGAATGGCAGACCATTATTTTCCCAAAAAGTATATGCTGTAAATGTAATGTCATCATTCTCTAAGTAGCTTAAAATTAAATACCTTAAAAGTGAATCCACAGGTGTAGGATGTACTTCTGCAGAATATACTGCAATGTATTAACACAGTTGTTTATTCTGTAAAGGGATAATTACAGCTGGTCAAATACAGCATATTTACCTATTGGATTTTACACCATGATCCTGCTGCTTAGAAGACTTATATTATCTATATTGTAATTATATGGGATCTTCTTTTTGCCATTTTGGTGCCAGGAAGCTCCTTCAGCTGCAGTCATTACGTTCTGTCTCAGTTTTTTCACAGTTGCTATCAAACCATAGCTCTTCTATTTTACGATTATTAAAAATAATATAATTTGTTGCACATCATATTAATTATATCTGCATTTCTCTTGCATCAGTATACAGGTACGTTCGGCAGCAGCTACTTGCTTAAAAAATGTTTTGGCCACAAAAAGCGGTAATAAGTTCTGGGAGACTTACAAGGACAGTGGAGATCCAATGATGGTCTATTTTCAGCCTTTCCGTGTATCCAAGAAAAAGGTGGGTGTGATCTTTTTTACTGTAGTATTTAGTGATTAGATCATTAAAAATGACTTACTTTGTCAATGTGATATTTTATAATGACTGTCTTAGCCAAGGAAATATCTAAACTGACAAGTCAAGTGCAATATAACTTTATGTTCTACTGTACAATTGTACCAGTAAAATCAATACAAGTGTATGTGGTGAGATGATACTACACAGGTACAAAACCCTTTATTCAAACTGCTTGGGACCAGTAGAGGTTTCAGAATATTTGTAAAATGGTACAGCTTGGAGAGGGGATGAGACCAAGTGTAAACAATATCTTATGTAATTTATGCAATATTGTCATAATGCAGCTAATAGTAGTTTTATATTATGTTAAAGGGACAGTCAAGTCCCCAAAAAACTTTCATGTTTCAAATAGTGCATGTAATTTTAAACAACTTTCCAATTTACTTTTATCACCAATTTCTTTTGCATGATGTACCGAGTCCACGGATTCATCCTAACTTGTGGGATATTGTCCTTCCTAACAGGAAGTAGCAAAGAGAGCACCACAGCAGAGCTGTCTATATAGCTCCCCCCTTAACTCCACCCCCCAGTCATTCTCCTTTGCTTGCTCTAAGCAGGAAGAGTAAAGAGAAGAGGTGTTAAACTGTTAGTTTTATTTTATCTTCAATGAAGTGTTTGTTATTTTTAAATGGTACCGGTGTTGTACTATTTACTCTCAGGCAGGAAATAGATGAACATTTCTCTTGTAAGGTGTATCCAGTCCACGGATCATCCATTACTTGTGGGATATTCTCATTCCCAACAGGAAGTTGCAAGAGGACTCCCACAGCAGAGCTGTTATATAGCTCCTCCCCTAACTGCCATATCCAGTCATTCTCTTGCAACTCTCAACATGCATGGAGGTAGTATGAGAGAGTGGAGAAATTATATCCCAGGGATATCTTCTGGATTTCAAAGCTTCCCCCCCCCAAATGGGAGTTTTCACCTTTCACAATTATCTGCAAACCAGATAAAGAGAGAGGCATTCTTACACTGTGTACGAGACCTCCTAGTTATGGGAGTGATCCATTCAGTTCCAAAGGAGGAACAGGGACAGGGTTTTTACTCAAATCTGTTTGTGGTTCCCAAAAAAGAGGGAACCTTCAGACCAATTTTGGATCTAAAGATCTTAAACAAATTCCTCAGAGTTCCATCATTCAAGATGGAAACTATTCGTACCATCCTACCTATGATCCAGGAGGGTCAATGTATGACTACAGTGGATTTAAAGGATGCTTATCTTCACATTCCGATACACAAAGATCATCATCGGTTTCTCAGGTTTGTCTTTCTAGACAGGCATTACCAGTTTGTAGCCCTTCCCTTTGGATTAGCTACAGCCCCAAGAATCTTTACGAAGGTTCTGGGGTCGCTTCTGGCGGTCCTAAGACCGCGGGGCATATCAGTGGCCCCTTATTTAGACGACATCCTGATACAGGCGTCAAACTTCCAAATTGCCAAGTCTCATACGGACGTAGTACTGGCATTTCTGAGATCGCATGGGTGGAAAGTGAACGAGGAAAAGAGTTCTCTATCCCCACTCACAAGAGTTTCCTTCCTAGGGACTCTGATAGATTCTGTAGAAATGAAAATTTACCTGACGGAGTCCAGGTTATCAAAGCTTCTAAATTCCTGCCGTGTTCTTCATTCCATTCTGCGCCCTTCGGTGGCTCAGTGCATGGAAGTAATCGGCGTAATGGTAGCGGCAATGGATATAGTGCCGTTTGCACGACTACATCTCAGACCGCTGTAACTATGCATGCTCAGTCAGTGGAACGGGGATTACACAGATTTGTCCCCTCTACTAAATCTGGATCAAGAGACCAGGGATTCTCTTCTCTGGTGGCTATCTCGGGTCCATCTGTTCAAAGGTATGACCTTTCGCAGGCCAGATTGGACAATTGTAACAACAGATGCCAGCCTTCTAGGTTGGGGTGCAGTCTGAAACTCCCTGAAGGCTCAGGGATCAGGAGGAGACACTCCTTCCAATAAATATTCTGGAACTGAGAGCGATATTCAATGCTCTTCAGGCTTGGCCTCAGTTAGCAACTCTGAGGTACATCAGATTTCAGTCGGCTTACATCAGACTGTGGCTTACATCAACCATCAAGGGGGAACAAGAAGTTCCCTAGCGATGTTAGAAGTCTCAAAGATAATTCGCTGGGCAGAGATTCACTCTTGCCACCTATCAGCTATCCATATCCCAGGTGTAGAGAACTGGGAGGCGGATTTTCTAAGTCGTCAGACTTTTCATCTGGGAGAGTGGGAACTCCATCTGGAGGTGTTTGCCCAATTGATTCATCGTTGGGGCAAACCAGAACTGGATCTCATGGCGTCTCGCCAGAACGCCAAGTTTCCTTGTTACGGATCCAGGTCCAGGGATCCCAAGGCGACACTGATAGATGCTCTAGCAGCGCCCTGGTCTTTCAACCTGGCTTATGTATTTCCTCCGTTTCCTCTCCTCCCTCGACTGATTGCCAAGGTCAAGCAGGAGAGAGCATCAGTGATTTTGATAGCGCCTGCGTGGCCACGCAGGACCTGGTATGCAGATCTGGTGGACATGTCATCCTTTCCACCATGGACTCTGCCTCTGAGACAGGACCTTCTACGTTGGGGTCCTTTCGACCATCCAAATCTAATTACTCTGAGACTGACTGCCTGGAGATTGAATGCTTGATTTTATCAAAGCGTGGCTTCTCCGAGTCAGTCATTGATACCTTAATACAGGCACGAAAGCCTGTCACCAGGAAAATTTACCATAAGATTTGGCATAAATATCTTTATTGGTGTGAATCCAAAGGTTACTCATGGAGTAAGGTCAGGATTCCCAGAATATTATCCTTTCTTCAAGATGTTTTGGAAAAAGGATTGTCAGCTAGTTCCTTAAAAGGACAGATTTCTGCTCTGTCTATTCTTTTGCACAAACGTCTGGCAGATGTTCCAGACGTTCAGGCATTTTGTCAGGCTTTGGTTAGAATCAAGCCTGTGTTTAAACCTGTTGCTCCCCCATGGAGCTTAAATTTGGTTCTTAAGGTTCTTCAAGGAGTTCCGTTTGAACCTCTTCATTCCATAGATATGAAACTTTTTTTTTTTTTTTTCAAAGAGCTTTATTGTCATAATAATAATCAAAGTACAAACTTGGCTCTGGTTACAATATGAGCCTATAGAATTTCTCAAAAGCAAGTGATTTACATAAACATGGGTGGCTACTAATGAATCAAAGAAGACAAGTTTAAGATATTTTTCTGCTCCATGACAATTACAAGGAATGACCTCTACCAGTACCAAAAGAAAGTTCATGAGCCACTTTTGGGCTAAGAGAGAGTCCATCGTAGCATTTGGTTGGTAAGGAGCTAGTGAGATAAATTCAGAGTATCATAGAGAAAAAGATTATACCTTCAAATATTATTTTTTCGCCAATCGGCAACAAGTCTATTTTTTTGTTTCATTCAAAATGTCATATACATCAATGTGGTATCACACCACAAAGTGAGCAATGGGGTAAGAGGGGTAGGAGGAGGGGAAGGGTCCTAGGGAGGTTATTAGCTTAATAGTGTGCGTCTGGTAGATTTTGGTCAGTAGTCCAGTAAGTGTGTGGTACTATTCCTTTTTATGTATTTTTAAAATTTCCTTCTGACCTAGCAAAAAGTCGCCTCACGCTCTAGTCGTCCCTGTGTGCATTCCAACGCATCATCATGTACTCGTGTTTCCAACCTGCCTAACCCAAGCAAGTGGTACCTTTCCATGAGTAGTAAGCTATCTACTTGTTGTTTCCAAGATATAAGGGTTGGGGTTTCGGTGGATTTCCATTTTTATGGTATTAGGGTTTTAGCGCTGTTAATCATTATGTATAATAGATTCTGTTTAACGTCGTCTTTAAGGTTCGGTAGGTCATGGAACAGCAGTAATCTAGGATCCTTGGCTAAGTTCGTGTCTAAGGTAATCTTTATGTGTCTTATGATGTTTTCCCAGTAGGAGTCCAGTTTCTCGCATTCCCACCACACGTGGAGCATATCTGCAGGTAGCCCGCAGCCCCTCCAGCATCTATTGCTGGTCTGCTTGTATATTTTTGTATTTTTACAGGGGTAAGGTACCATCTAGACATATATTTATAGTTTTTTTCCTGTATTTTGGCCAAGACAGAAGCTTTTTTGTGGTTGCGGAAAATCCGCATCCATTCCCCATACGAAATTTCAGTGTTTAGTTCTCTGGCCCATTTATGACAGAATGAAGGTAGCTGCTCTTTTTCAGTGTTCATTAGTAATTTGTATAGTGTTGATATAAGGTGGCGTGGAGGCAGCACAGAGGTACATAGCGTTTCAAAATGTGTGCGTTGTCTTTTAGTGTCTTTTTGTAATTTGTGGGAGTTTATGTAGTGGGACAGTTGTGCGTGTATGAACCACGCCTGTGGGTTGTCGCCCAATATCCCCTCCAACTCAGTCAATGGCAATATTTTCCCTCCATTCAATACTGTGTGGAGAGTGCAGTCTTTTAGTTGGGTTGGAGAGCCCGATGTCGGTCTAAGTTTGGTCATGAATGGTAGGTCAGGATTTCCAGCAAGAGGGGTCAGCGGTGCTGGTCTGGATGTTATTTGTGTGCTAGTGTTAATCAACGCATCCCATTTTTGGAGCGCTTCCTCCAGTAGGGGATAGTTACCAATGTTTCCAGGTCTTTGTTTTGTCTGCAACCAAGCAACTCCTCCAATATTATCAACCTGTAGGATTTCCCTATCTAAGCCTATCCACTGCCTAGTGCTTGAGTTGTGGCTCCAATCCACTATTTTCTGCAAGACTATCGCTGTTCTGTATAGAGTTTGGTAAGCCCAACCCTCCTCTTTCTCTTGACATATATAGAGTTTTCCTAGGCACTCTGGGTTTGATCCCATTCCATATGAATTTTTCTATGTTACCTTGCAGCTGGGTTAGGTAATCTTTTGGCAATGGAATGGGCAAAGCCTGTAATATGTATAGAATGCGGGGGAGGATATTCATCTTGATGGTATGTATCCTATCTATCCAGGACAGTGTCTTATTTTTCCATCTGGAGAGGTCATTTGTGACTTCTTTTTCCAACATTGGTGTGTCCGGTCCATGGCGTCATCCTTACTTGTGGGAATATCTCTTCCCCAACAGGAAATGGCAAAGAGTCCCAGCAAAGCTGGCCATATAGTCCCTCCTAGGCTCCGCCCACCCCAGTCATTCTCTTTGCCGTTGCACAGGCAACATCTCCACGGAGATGGTTAAGAGTTTTTTGGTGTTTAAATGTAGTTTTTTATTCTTCTATCAAGTGTTTGTTATTTTAAAATAGTGCTGGTATGTACTATTTACTCTGAAACAGAAAAGGATGAAGATTTCTGTTTGTGAGAGGAAGATGATTTTAGCAGACAGTAACTAAAATCGATTGCTGTTTCCACATAGGACTGTTGAGATGAAGTAACTTCAGTTGGGGGAAACAGTTAGCAGACTTTTCTGCTTAAGGTATGACTAGCCATATTTCTAACAAGACCATGTAATGCTGGAAGGCTGTCATTTCCCCTCATGGGGACCGGTAAGCCATTTTCTTAGTCAAACAAACAGAATAAAGGGCTCAATATGGGCTATAAAACTGGTAGACACTTTTATGGGCTAAATCGATTGCTTTATTTGGGCATTTTATTCATGTTTATGCTGATAATTCACATTTATAAACTTGGGGAACGTTTATTAACGGCAGGCACTATGTTAGACACCTTTTCCAGTCAGGGGGCCTTCCCAGTTGTAGGCTGAGCCTCATTTTCGCGCCATTACTGCGCAGTTGTTTTTTGAGAGCAGGACATGCAGATGCATGTGTGAGGATCTGAAAGTAGCTGGAAAAGTTTCTAGAAGGCGTCACTTGGTATCGTATTCCCCTCTGGGCTTGGTTGGGTCTCAGCAAAGGCTATAGCTGGGACTGTATAGGGGTTAAATTTGTAAACGGCTCCGGTTCCGTTATTTTAAGGGTTAAAGCTCTGAAATTTGGTGTGCAATACTCTTAATGCTTTAAGACACTGTGGTGAAATTTTGGTAATTTTTGAACAATTCCTTCATACTTTTTCACATATTCAGTAATAAAGTGTTTTCTGTTTAAAATTTAAAGAGACAGTAACGGTTTAGTTTTAAAACGTTTTTTGTGCTTTATTGACAAGTTTAAGCCTGTTTAACATGTCTGTGCCTTCGGATAAGCTATGTTCTAAATGTATGAAAGCCAATGTGTCTCCCCATTTAAATTTGTGTGATAATTGTGCCATAGCGTCCAAACAAAGTAAGGACAGTACTGCCACAGATAATGAAATTGCCCAAGATGATTCCTCAGATGAGGGGAGTAAACATGATACTACATCATCCCCTACTGTGTCTACACCAGTTTTGCCCACGCAGGAGGCCCCTAGTACATCTAGCGCGCCAATGCTTATTACCATGCAACAATTGACCGCTGTAATGGATAACTCCATAGCAAATATTTTATCCAAAATGCCTACATATCAGAGAAAGCGCGATTGCTCTGTTTTAAACACTGAAGAGCAGGAGGGCGCTGATGATAATTGTTCTGTCATACCCTCACACCAATCTGAAGTGGCCATGAGGGAGGTTTTGTCAGATGGGGAAATTTCAGATTCAGGAAAAATTTCTCAACAAGCTGAACCTGATGTTGTGACATTTAAATTTAAATTAGAACATCTCTGTGCACTGCTTAAGGAGGTGTTATCTACTCTGGATGATTGTGACAATTTGGTCATTCCAGAGAAATTATGCAAGATGGACAAGTTCCTAGAGGTTCCGGTGCACCCCGACGCTTTTCCTATACCCAAGCGGGTGGCGGACATAGTGAATAAGGAGTGGGAAAAGCCCGGCATACCTTTTGTTCCCCCCCCCTATATTTAAGAAATTATTTCCTATGGTCGACCCCAGAAAGGACTTATGGCAGACAGTCCCTAAGGTCGAGGGGGCAGTTTCTACTCTAAACAAACGCACTACTATTCCTATCGAGGATAGTTGTGCTTTCAAAGATCCTATGGATAAAAAATTGGAGGGTTTGCTTAAGAAGATTTTTGTACAGCAAGGTTACCTTCTACAACCCATTTCGTGCATTGTCCCTGTCACTACAGCAGCGTGGTTCTGGTTCGAGGAACTAGAAAAGTCGCTCAGTAGAGAGACTCCATATGAGGAGGTCATGGACAGAGTTCATGCACTTAAGTTGGCTAACTCTTTTATTTTAGATGCCGCTTTGCAATTAGCTAGATTAGCGGCGAAAAATTCAGGGTTTGCAATCATGGCGCGCAGAGCACTTTGGCTAAAGTCTTGGTCAGCGGATGTGTCATCCAAGACAAAATTGCTTAACATCCCTTTCAAAGGTAAAACTCTATTTGGACCAGAATTGAAAGAGATTATCTCAGACATCACTGGGGGAAAGGGCCACGCCCTTCCACAAGATAGGCCTTTCAAGGCCAAGAATAAGTCTAATTTTAGTTCCTTTCGCAATTTCAGGAACGGACCAGCCTCTAATTCTGCATCCTCTAAGCAAGAGGGTAATGCCTCACAACCCAAACCAGCCTGGAAACCGATGCAAGGCTGGAACAAGAGTAAGCAGGCCAAGAAGCCTGCTGCTGCTAACAAAACAGCATGAAGGAGTAGCCCCCGATCCGGGACCGGATCTAGTAGGGGCAGACTCTCTCTCTTTGCTCAGGCTTGGGCAAGAGATGTTCAGGATCCCTGGGCGCTAGAAATACTTTCTCAGGGTTATTTTCTGGAATTCATGGAACTACCCCCAAGGGGAAGGTTCCACATGTCTCACTTATTTTTAAACCAAATAAAGAGACAGGCGTTCTTACATTGTGTAGAAGACCTGTTAAAGATGGGAGTGATACACCCAGTTCCAATAAAGGAACAAGGAATGGGATTTTATTCCAATCTGTTCGTAGTTCCCAAAAAAGAGGGAACTTTCAGACCAATTTTGGATTTGAAGATCCTAAACAAATTTCTCAGGGTACCATCGTTCAAGATGGAAACCATTCGAACGATTCTACCCACTATCCAGGAAGGTCAATTTATGACTACCGTGGATCTAAAGGATGCGTACCTACATATTCCTATCCACAAAGAACATCATCAGTTCCTAAGGTTCGCCTTTCTGGACAAACATTACCAGTTTGTGGCCCTCCCATTCGGGTTAGCCACTGCTCCAAGGATTTTCACAAAGGTACTAGGGTCCCTTCTAGCGGTTCTAAGACCGAGGGGCATTGCAGTTGTACCTTACTTGGACGACATTCTAATACAAGCGTCGTCCCTGTCAAAAGCAAATGCTCATACAGACATCGTTCTGGCCTTTCTCAGATCACACGGATGGAAGGTGAACATAGAAAAAAGTTCTCTGTCTCCGTCAACAAGAGTTCCCTTCTTGGGAACAATAATAGATTCCTTAGAAATGAGGATTTTTCTGACAGAGGTCAGAAAGTCAAAACTTCTAAGCACTTGTCAAGTTCTTCATTCTGTTCCACGTCCTTCCATAGCGCAGTGCATGGAAGTAGTAGGGTTGATGGTTGCAGCAATGGACATAGTTCCTTTTGCACGAATTCATCTAAGACGATTACAACTGTGCATGCTCAAACAGTGGAATGGGGATTATACAGACTTGTCTCCAATGATTCAAGTAGATCAGAAGACCAGAGATTCACTCCGTTGGTGGCTGACCCTGGACCATCTATCCCAGGGAATGAGCTTCCACAGACCAGAGTGGGTCATTGTCACGACCGACGCCAGTCCTAGTGGGCTGGGGAGCGGTCTGGGAGTCCCTGAAAGCTCAGGGACTATGGTCTCGGGAAGAGTCTCTTCTCCCGATAAACATTCTGGAACTAAGAGCAATCTTCAATGCTCTAAGGGCTTGGCCTCAGCTAGCAAAGGCCAGATTCATAAGATTCCAATCAGACAACATGACGACCGTTGCGTATATCAATCATCAGGGGGGAACAAGGAGTTCCCTGGCGATGAAAGAAGTGACCAAAATAATTCAATGGGCGGAGGATCACTCCTGCCACCTATCTGCGATCCACATCCCAGGTGTGGAAAACTGGGAAGCGGATTATCTGAGTCGTCAGACATTCCATCCGGGGGAGTGGGAACTCCACCCGGAGATCTTTGCCCAACTAACTCAATTATGGGGCATTCCAGACATGGATCTGATGGCATCTCGTCAGAACTTCAAGGTTCCTTGCTACGGGTCCAGATCCAGGGATCCCAAGGCAACTCTAGTCGATGCACTAGTAGCACCTTGGACCTTCAACCTAGCTTATGTATTTCCACCGTTTCCTCTCATTCCCAGGCTGGTAGCCAGGATCAAACAGGAGAGGGCCTCTGTGATCTTGATAGCTCCTGCGTGGCCACGCAGGACTTGGTATGCAGATCTAGTGGACATGTCATCCTGTCCGCCTTGGTCTCTACCTCTAAGACAGGACCTTCTGATACAGGGTCCATTCAGACATCAAAATCTAACTTCTCTGAAGCTGACTGCTTGGAAATTGAACGCTTGATTTTATCAAAACGTGGTTTTTCTGAGTCGGTTATTGATACCCTGATACAGGCTAGGAAGCCTGTTACCAGAAAGATTTACCATAAAATATGGCGTAAATACCTATACTGGTGCGAATCCAAACGTTACTCCTGGAGTAAGGTTAGGATCCCTAGGATATTGTCCTTTCTACAAGAAGGTTTAGAAAAGGGTTTATCAGCTAGTTCATTAAAGGGACAGATTTCAGCTCTGTCCATCTTGTTACACAGGCGTCTGTCAGAAAATCCAGACGTCCAGGCCTTTTGTCAGGCTTTAGCTAGGATCAAGCCTGTGTTTAAAGCTGTTGCTCCGCCATGGAGTTTAAACTTAGTTCTTAACGTTTTACAGGGTGTTCCGTTTGAACCCCTTCATTCCATTGATATAAAATTGTTATCTTGGAAAGTTCTGTTTTTAATGGCTATTTCCTCGGCTCGAAGAGTCTCTGAGTTATCAGCTTTACATTGTGATTCTCCTTATCTGATTTTTCACTCAGACAAGGTAGTTCTGCGTACTAAACCTGGGTTCTTACCTAAGGTAGTCACTAACAGGAATATCAATCAAGAGATTGTTGTTCCATCCTTGTGTCCAAATCCTTCTTCAAAGAAGGAACGTCTTCTACACAATCTGGATGTAGTTCGTGCCCTCAAGTTCTACTTGCAGGCAACTAAAGATTTTCGCCAAACTTCTTCCCTGTTTGTCGTTTATTCTGGACAGAGGAGAGGTCAAAAAGCTTCTGCTACCTCTCTCTCTTTTTGGCTTCGTAGCATAATACGTTTAGCCTATGAGACTGCTGGACAGCAGCCTCCTGAAAGAATTACAGCTCACTCCACTAGAGCTGTGGCTTCCACTTGGGCCTTTAAGAATGAGGCCTCTGTTGAACAGATTTGCAAGGCTGCAACTTGGTCTTCGCTTCATACTTTTTCCAAATTTTACAAATTTGACACTTTTGCTTCTTCGGAGGCTATTTTTGGGAGAAAGGTTCTTCAGGCAGTGGTTCCTTCTGTATAATGAGCCTGCCTATCCCTCCCGTCATCCGGGTACTTTTGCTTTGGTATTGGTATCCCAGAAGTAATGATGACCCGTGGACTGATCACACATAACAGAAGAAAACATAATTTATGCTTACCTGATAAATTCCTTTCTTCTGTTGTGTGATCAGTCCACGGCCCGCCCTGTTTTAAGGCAGGTAAATATCTTTTAAATTATACTCCAGTCACCACTTCACCCTTGGTTACTCCTTTCTCGTTGATTCTTGGTCGAATGACTGGGACTGACGTAGAGGGGAGGAGCTATATGCAGCTCTGCTGGGTGAATCCTCTTGCATTTCCTGTTGGGGAGGAGTTATATCCCAGAAGTAATGATGACCCGTGGACTGATCACACAACAGAAGAAAGGAATTTATCAGGTAAGCATAAATTATGTTTTTTCCATCTGGAGAGGTCATTTGTGACTTCTTTTTCCAACATTGGTGTGTCCGGTCCATGGCATCATCCTTACTTGTGGGAATATCTCTTCCCCAACAGGAAATGGCAAAGAGTCCCAGCAAAGCTGGCCATATAGTCCCTCCTAGGCTCCGCCCACCCCAGTCATTCTCTTTGCCGTTGCACAGGCAACATCTCCACGGAGATGGTTAAGAGTTTTTTGGTGTTTAAATGTAGTTTTTTATTCTTCTATCAAGTGTTTGTTATTTTAAAATAGTGCTGGTATGTACTATTTACTCTGAAACAGAAAAGGATGAAGATTTCTGTTTGTGAGAGGAAGATGATTTTAGCAGACAGTAACTAAAATCGATTGCTGTTTCCACATAGGACTGTTGAGATGAAGTAACTTCAGTTGGGGGAAACAGTTAGCAGACTTTTCTGCTTAAGGTATGACTAGCCATATTTCTAACAAGACCATGTAATGCTGGAAGGCTGTCATTTCCCCTCATGGGGACCGGTAAGCCATTTTCTTAGTCAAACAAACAGAATAAAGGGCTCAATATGGGCTATAAAACTGGTAGACACTTTTATGGGCTAAATCGATTGCTTTATTTGGGCATTTTATTCATGTTTATGCTGATAATTCACATTTATAAACTTGGGGAACGTTTATTAACGGCAGGCACTATGTTAGACACCTTTTCCAGTCAGGGGGCCTTCCCAGTTGTAGGCTGAGCCTCATTTTCGCGCCATTACTGCGCAGTTGTTTTTTGAGAGCAGGACATGCAGATGCATGTGTGAGGATCTGAAAGTAGCTGGAAAAGTTTCTAGAAGGCGTCACTTGGTATCGTATTCCCCTCTGGGCTTGGTTGGGTCTCAGCAAAGGCTATAGCTGGGACTGTATAGGGGTTAAATTTGTAAACGGCTCCGGTTCCGTTATTTTAAGGGTTAAAGCTCTGAAATTTGGTGTGCAATACTCTTAATGCTTTAAGACACTGTGGTGAAATTTTGGTAATTTTTGAACAATTCCTTCATACTTTTTCACATATTCAGTAATAAAGTGTTTTCTGTTTAATATTTAAAGAGACAGTAACGGTTTTGTTTTAAAACGTTTTTTGTGCTTTATTGACAAGTTTAAGCCTGTTTAACATGTCTGTGCCTTCGGATAAGCTATGTTCTAAATGTATGAAAGCCAATGTGTCTCCCCATTTAAATTTGTGTGATAATTGTGCCATAGCGTCCAAACAAAGTAAGGACAGTACTGCCACAGATAATGAAATTGCCCAAGATGATTCCTCAGATGAGGGGAGTAAACATGATACTACATCATCCCCTACTGTGTCTACACCAGTTTTGCCCACGCAGGAGGCCCCTAGTACATCTAGCGCGCCAATGCTTATTACCATGCAACAATTGACCGCTGTAATGGATAACTCCATAGCAAATATTTTATCCAAAATGCCTACATATCAGAGAAAGCGCGATTGCTCTGTTTTAAACACTGAAGAGCAGGAGGGCGCTGATGATAATTGTTCTGTCATACCCTCACACCAATCTGAAGTGGCCATGAGGGAGGTTTTGTCAGATGGGGAAATTTCAGATTCAGGAAAAATTTCTCAACAAGCTGAACCTGATGTTGTGACATTTAAATTTAAATTAGAACATCTCTGTGCACTGCTTAAGGAGGTGTTATCTACTCTGGATGATTGTGACAATTTGGTCATTCCAGAGAAATTATGCAAGATGGACAAGTTCCTAGAGGTTCCGGTGCACCCCGACGCTTTTCCTATACCCAAGCGGGTGGCGGACATAGTGAATAAGGAGTGGGAAAAGCCCGGCATACCTTTTGTTCCCCCCCCCTATATTTAAGAAATTATTTCCTATGGTCGACCCCAGAAAGGACTTATGGCAGACAGTCCCTAAGATCGAGGGGGCAGTTTCTACTCTAAACAAACGCACTACTATTCCTATCGAGGATAGTTGTGCTTTCAAAGATCCTATGGATAAAAAATTGGAGGGTTTGCTTAAGAAGATTTTTGTACAGCAAGGTTACCTTCTACAACCCATTTCGTGCATTGTCCCTGTCACTACAGCAGCGTGGTTCTGGTTCGAGGAACTAGAAAAGTCGCTCAGTAGAGAGACTCCATATGAGGAGGTCATGGACAGAGTTCACGCACTTAAATTGGCTAACTCTTTTATTTTAGATGCCGCTTTGCAATTAGCTAGATTAGCGGCGAAAAATTCAGGGTTTGCAATCATGGCGCGCAGAGCACTTTGGCTAAAGTCTTGGTCAGCGGATGTGTCATCCAAGACAAAATTGCTTAACATCCCTTTCAAAGGTAAAACTCTATTTGGACCAGAATTGAAAGAGATTATCTCAGACATCACTGGGGGAAAGGGCCACGCCCTTCCACAAGATAGGCCTTTCAAGGCCAAGAATAAGTCTAATTTTAGTTCCTTTCGCAATTTCAGGAACGGACCAGCCTCTAATTCTGCATCCTCTAAGCAAGAGGGTAATGCCTCACAACCCAAACCAGCCTGGAAACCGATGCAAGGCTGGAACAAGAGTAAGCAGGCCAAGAAGCCTGCTGCTGCTAACAAAACAGCATGAAGGAGTAGCCCCCAATCCGGGACCGGATCTAGTAGGGGCAGACTCTCTCTCTTTGCTCAGGCTTGGGCAAGAGATGTTCAGGATCCCTGGGCGCTAGAAATACTTTCTCAGGGTTATTTTCTGGAATTCAGGGAACTACCCCCAAGGGGAAGGTTCCACATGTCTCACTTATTTTTAAACCAAATAAAGAGACAGGCGTTCTTACATTGTGTAGAAGACCTGTTAAAGATGGGAGTGATACACCCAGTTCCAATAAAGGAACAAGGAATGGGATTTTATTCCAATCTGTTCGTAGTTCCCAAAAAAGAGGGAACTTTCAGACCAATTTTGGATTTGAAGATCCTAAACAAATTTCTCAGGGTACCATCGTTCAAGATGGAAACCATTCGAACGATTCTACCCACTATCCAGGAAGGTCAATTTATGACTACCGTGGATCTAAAGGATGCGTACCTACATATTCCTATCCACAAAGAACATCATCAGTTCCTAAGGTTCGCCTTTCTGGACAAACATTACCAGTTTGTGGCCCTCCCATTCGGGTTAGCCACTGCTCCAAGGATTTTCACAAAGGTACTAGGGTCCCTTCTAGCGGTTCTAAGACCGAGGGGCATTGCAGTTGTACCTTACTTGGACGACATTCTAATACAAGCGTCGTCCCTGTCAAAAGCAAATGCTCATACAGACATCGTTCTGGCCTTTCTCAGATCACACGGATGGAAGGTGAACATAGAAAAAAGTTCTCTGTCTCCGTCAACAAGAGTTCCCTTCTTGGGAACAATAATAGATTCCTTAGAAATGAGGATTTTTCTGACAGAGGTCAGAAAGTCAAAACTTCTAAGCACTTGTCAAGTTCTTCATTCTGTTCCACGTCCTTCCATAGCGCAGTGCATGGAAGTAGTAGGGTTGATGGTTGCAGCAATGGACATAGTTTCTTTTGCACGAATTCATCTAAGACGATTACAACTGTGCATGCTCAAACAGTGGAATGGGGATTATACAGACTTGTCTCCAATGATTCAAGTAGATCAGAAGACCAGAGATTCACTCCGTTGGTGGCTGACCCTGGACCATCTATCCCAGGGAATGAGCTTCCACAGACCAGAGTGGGTCATTGTCACGACCGACGCCAGTCCTAGTGGGCTGGGGAGCGGTCTGGGAGTCCCTGAAAGCTCAGGGACTATGGTCTCGGGAAGAGTCTCTTCTCCCGATAAACATTCTGGAACTAAGAGCAATCTTCAATGCTCTAAGGGCTTGGCCTCAGCTAGCAAAGGCCAGATTCATAAGATTCCAATCAGACAACATGACGACCGTTGCGTATATCAATCATCAGGGGGGAACAAGGAGTTCCCTGGCGATGAAAGAAGTGACCAAAATAATTCAATGGGCAGAGGATCACTCCTGCCACCTATCTGCGATCCACATCCCAGGTGTGGAAAACTGGGAAGCGGATTATCTGAGTCGTCAGACATTCCATCCGGGGGAGTGGGAACTCCACCCGGAGATCTTTGCCCAACTAACTCAATTATGGGGCATTCCAGACATGGATCTGATGGCGTCTCGTCAGAACTTCAAGGTTCCTTGCTACGGGTCCAGATCCAGGGATCCCAAGGCAACTCTAGTCGATGCACTAGTAGCACCTTGGACCTTCAACCTAGCTTATGTATTTCCACCGTTTCCTCTCATTCCCAGGCTGGTAGCCAGGATCAAACAGGAGAGGGCCTCTGTGATCTTGATAGCTCCTGCGTGGCCACGCAGGACTTGGTATGCAGACCTGGTGAATATGTCATCGGTTCCACCATGGAAGCTACCTTTGAGACAGGACCTTCTTGTTCAGGGTCCATTCGAACATCCAAATCTGGTCTCCCTCCAGCTGACGGCTTGGAGATTGAACGCTTGATTCTATCGAAGCGTGTGTTTTCAGATTCTCTGATAGATACTCTGGTTCAGGCCAGAAAACCGGTAACTAGAAAGATTTACCATAAAATATGGAAAAGATATATCTGTTGGTGTGAATCCAAAGGATTCCCATGGAATAAGATAAACATTCCTAAGATTCTCTCCTTTCTACAAGAAGGTTTGGAGAAAGGATTATCTGCAAGTTCTCTAAAGGGACAGATCTCTGCTTTATCTGTCTTACTACACAAAAGACTGGCAGCTGTGACAGATGTTCAAGCATTTGTTCAGGCTCTGGTTAGGATCAAGCCTGTTTACAGACCTTTGACTCCTCCCTGGAGTCTAAATCTAGTTCTTTCAGTTCTTCAAGGGGTTCCGTTTGAACCTTTACATTCCATAGATATTGTTACTATCTTGGAAAGTTTTGTTTTTGGTTGCAATTTCTTCTGCTAGAAGAGTTTCAAAGTTATCTGCTCTGCAATGTTCTCCGCCCTATCTGGTGTTCCATGCAGATAAGGTGGTTTTGCGTACTAAGCCTGGTTTTCTTCCAAAGGTTGTTTCTAACAAGAATATTAACCAGGAGATAGTTGTACCTTCTTTATGTCCGAATCCAGTTTCAAAGAAGGAACGTTTGTTACACAATTTGGACGTAGTCCGTGCTCTAAAATTCTATTTAGAGGCTACAAAAGATTTCAGACAAACATCTTCTTTGTTTGTTGTCTATTCTGGTAAAAGGAGAGGTCAAAAAGCGACTTCTACCTCTCTTTCCTTTTGGCTTAAAAGCATCATCCGATTGGCTTATGAGACTGCCGGACGGCAGCCTCCTGAAAGAATCACAGCTCACTCCACTAGGGCTGTGGCTTCCACATGGGCCTTCAAGAATGAGGCTTCTGTTGACCAGATATGTAAGGCAGCGACTTGGTCTTCACTGCACACTTTTGCCAAATTTTACAAATTTGATACTTTTGCTTCTTCGGAGGCTATTTTTGGGAGAAAGGTTTTGCAAGCCGTGGTGCCTTCCGTTTAGGTAACCTGATTTGCTCCCTCCCTTCATCCGTGTCCTAAAGCTTTGGTATTGGTTCCCACAAGTAAGGATGACGCCGTGGACCGGACACACAAATGTTGGAAAAAACAGAATTTATGCTTACCTGATAAATTACTTTCTCCAACGGTGTGTCCGGTCCACGGCCCGCCCTGGTTTTTTAATCAGGTCTGATGAATTATTTTCTCTAACTACAGTCACCACGGTACCATATGGTTTCTCCTATATTTTTCCTCCTGTCCGTCGGTCGAATGACTGGGGTGGGCGGAGCCTAGGAGGGACTATATGGCCAGCTTTGCTGGGACTCTTTGCCATTTCCTGTTGGGGAAGAGATATTCCCACAAGTAAGGATGATGCCGTGGACCGGACACACCGTTGGAGAAAGTAATTTATCAGGTAAGCATAAATTCTGTTTTTAATAGGGGAATGTAATTTTTTGTAAATAGGTCGTTAAAGTGGTGTGTGATTTGAATGCCCAGGTATTTTATTTGAGAGTGTTGTATCTTGATGGGGCAAGTGTGTCTGAGGCGTGATATGACAGGTGTCAGGGTGTTTATGTTGATTAGCTCAGATTTAGAAAGGTTTAAATGAAAATTTGATACTTTGCCGTATTCTTCAAATGTTTGTATGAGGGGTGGTAGGGAGCTTTCTATCTTGGCTAATGTAAGTAAAATATCAACGGCATACATTGCCAACTTATATTCCTTTTCCTTGGTAAAGACACCTCTTATTTCTTTTTGCGCCCTAATCCTGCATGCTAGCACCTCAATGGATATAGCGAACAAGAGTGGGGACAGGGGGCATCCCTGTCTCGTCCCGTTTCTAATACTGAAAGGCTCAGATAGGACTGAATTAGTCCTGACCTTCGCCGTTGGGTCAGCGTATAGGGAGAACACATTCTCAATAAAACTATTGCCTATATTCATGCCTCGCAAGGTAGCCCTGAGAAAGTCCCAGTCCACCCTGTCGAAGGCTTTTTCGGCGTCTGTGGAGATGAGAACTAGGTCTTGTCCAGTGTTACGTGCCAAGTCTGCAAGCTGTAGCACCTTAATGGTGTTGTCCCTTGCCTCCCTTTCTGGTATAAAGCCCACTTGATCAGATGATATAAGGTGTGTGAGAAGGGGGTTCAGTCTGTTTGCCAGTATCTTAGCGTATATTTTTACATCTGTATTCAGAAGGGAAATTGGCCGGAAATTTTCTGGTGCATCTGGGGTTTTACCTGGCTTAGGTATCATAATGATGTGAGCTTCTAGCAATAATGCCGGGAAGCCTCCTGTTTGCTTGATTGCATCGAAGAGGAGTAGTAGGTTCGGGGCAAGTATGTGGGCAAATTTTTTATAGTATTTTACTCCGAAGCCGTCTGGGCCTGGACTTTTCCCCGAGGAGAGGGATTTAATTGCGTCTAGGATTTCTTTAATATTGATTGGGGATTCTAATTTTTCTGTTTGGTCTTTGTCTAATTTGGACAGTTTAACTCCTTCTAGGTATTTAGCTATCGCTTGTTCCTTTTGGATTGGTAGACTGTTTTCAGTGTCTGTCTCACCTAAATTATATAATTTCGCAAAGTATGAGCGGAACACCTCTGCAATTGATGTACTGTCATGTTTGACCTGGTTGTGCTTATTTTTAATATGGTGTATATGTGTTTTCAGCTGCCTGCGTTTTAGTGTTCTAGCCAGTAACTTCCCTGCCTTATCTCCCTGCTCGTAGTATCTTTGGCGCAACCGTAAAGCTCTTTTCTGTTGTTCTTGTTGAAGATATACATTAAAATCTGATCTTGTCTGATTGAGGCGGGTCGTGATTTCAGCATTTTGTTTTTTTTTGTGTGTTCCTGTTCTAGTTGCTTGAGGTTCTCTAGTATCGTGTTGTACCTAGTTCTGTGCTGTCTGATTATATGTGCTTTATGTTTCATTAACAGTCCTCGTATTACACATTTATGTGCCTCCCACACACTGACCTGTGACACATCGGGTGTGTTATTAATCTGGAAGTATTCCAGTAGATTTTTCTCTATGTCTGGCTGTATCAAAGGGAGGTCTAGGATACTGTCATCTAGTCTCCAGATGTACGGGGTGACTGGGGAATTTGGCCACTCTATCTGACATGTCACAGGAGCGTGGTCTGACCATGAAATGGAGTGAATTGAAGTGTTCCTGACTAGAGATATGAAACTTTTATCTTGGAAAGTTCTTTTTTTGGTAGCTATTTCCTTGGCTCGTAGAGTCTCCGAGTTATCTGCTTTACAATGTGATTCTCCTTATCTGATCTTCCATACGGATAAGGTAGTCCTGCGTACCAAACCTGGGTTTTTACCTAAGGTGGTATCTAACAAGAATATCAATCAAGAGATTGTTGTTCCATCCTTGTGTCCTAATCCTTCTTCAAAGAAGGAACGTCTATTACACAATCTGGACGTGGTTCGTGTTTTAAAGTTTTACTTACAAGCTACTAAAGATTTTCGTCAAACATCTGCTTTTTTTGTTGTCTACTCTGGACAGAGGAGAGGTCAAGAGGCTTCGGCAACCTCTCTTTCTTTTTGGCTAAGAAGCATAATCCGCTTAGCCTATGAGACTGCTGGACAGCAGCCTCCTGAAAGGATTACAGCTCATTCTACTAGAGCTGTGGCTTCCACTTGGGCCTTTAAAAATGAGGCTTCTGTTGAACAGATTTGCAAGGCGGCAACTTGGTCTTCGCTTCATACTTTTTCCAAATTCTACAAATTTGATACTTTTGCTTCTTCGAGGCTATTTTTGGGAGAAAGGTTTTACAGGCAGTGGTACCTTCTGTTTAAGTACCTGCCTTGTCCCTCCCTTCATCCGCGTACTTTAGCTTTGGTATTGGTATCCCACAAGTAATGGATGATCCGTGGACTGGATACACCTTACAAGAGAAAACACAATTTATGCTTACCTGATAAATTTATTTCTCTTGTGGTGTATCCAGTCCACGGCCCGCCCTGTCATTTTAAGGCAGGTAATTTATTTCATTTAAACTACAGTCACCACTGCACCCTATGGTTTCTCCTTTCTCTGCGTGTTTTCGGTCGAATGACTGGATATGGCAGTTAGGGGAGGAGCTATATAACAGCTCTGCTGTGGGTGTCCTCTTGCAACTTCCTGTTGGGAATGAGAATATCCCACAAGTAATGGATGATCCGTGGACTGGATACACCACAAGAGAAATAAATGTATCAGGTAAGCATAAATTGTGTTTTCTGCCTGGAGGATGATGATCTTAGCATTTGTAACTAAGGTCCACTGCTGTTCCCACAGAAGCTGAGGAGTACAGGAAAACTTCAGTGTGAGGAACGGTTTCTTGCTATACAGCAATGAGGTATGTTCAGTCATATTTTCTGCAGAGACTGTGTTAAATCAGAAAGGCTGACAGTTTCCCCATTAGGGGAAGGGTAAGCAGTAATCCTAGTGTTATCAGAGGTTTTTACTAGCTTGCTTAAAGGGTTAATTTTTTGTGGGCACTCAGTTTGTTATGTGAATTTGGGACAAACGTTTTTGTGTCTGGGAGTAACGTTTTCTGTTTTATGGGACATTTGCTTGAGGGTTCTTTGGGGTTGTTTATAACACACATGGCTTTCAGGCAGGGTTTGTTAGTTTTGTGTAGTTCCCAGCAACATCGAGTGAGGTGGGCGGGGCCTACATTTACAAGCAGCAAGCAACTTCTCCTGAGGTCTTGAGAGTCTTCTGAGGGACTAATTGAAGCTTTAAACCCCATAGTATCTCTTCCTAAGGGCAGATAGGGCCACAGCAGAGCTGTGGCAAGGTGCTAACAGGGGTTTTAACCAGTTTTAGACATTTTTCAATCCGGTTTTTTCATTTGGGGGTTTATTGCTTATTAACTTGTGGTGCAATCCTTCTAAAGCTTAATGGGTACACTGTTAAAATTTCAGAACAATTGAAGCAATTTTAACCTGTTTTGCAGTTTGTGTATGCCTTTTTTTCTCTTAAAGGCACATTACCGTTTTTGCAAATTGTGTTTTTTTCAATAAATAAAGTGTTTTCAAAGCTTGCTTGCTTTATTACTAGTCTGTTAAACATGTCTGACACTGAGGAAACTCATTGTTCAATTTGTTTAGAAGCCATTGTGGAATCCCCTTTTAGAATGTGTCCCACTTGTACTGATATGTCTATAAATTGCATATTTTGACTTATAAAAGTTTGGCATTAGATGACTCTCAGACAGAAGGAAATCAGGTTTTGCCATTTAGTTCTCCCCAAGGGTCACAACCAGTAACGCCCGCACAAGCGACGCCGAGTACTTCTAGTGCATCTATAATTCTTTCACCTTGCAAGATATGGCTTCAGTTATGAATACTACCCTCACAGAGGTTTTATCTAAGCTGCCTGGGTTGCAAGGGAAGCACAGTAGCTCTGGGTTAAGAACAAATGCTGAGCCTTCTGACGCTTTAGTTGCCGTATCCGATATTCCCTCACAATGTTCTGAGGTAGGGATGAGAGATTTGCTCTCTGAGGGAGAGATTTCTGATTCAGGAAAGATGTTCTCTCAGACAGATTCAGATATGACGGCATTTAAATTTAAGCTAGAGCACCATCCGCTTATTGCTCAGGGAGGTTTTAGCTACTCTGGATGATTGTGACCCTATTTTAGTTCCAGAGAAATTGTGTAAAATGGACAAATATTTAGAGGTTCCTGTTTACACTGATGTGTTTCCGGTCCCTAAGAGGATTTCGGACATTGTTACTAAGGAGTGGGATAAACCAGGTATTCCGTTCTCTCCCCCTCCTGTTTTTAAGAAAATGTTTCCCATTTCTGACACCATAAAGGACTCATGGCAGACGGTCCCTAAGGTGGAGGGAGCTATTTCTACCCTGGCTAAGCGTACAACTATACCTATTGAAGACAGTTGTGCTTTCAATGATCCTATGGATAAAAAATTAGAGGGTCTCCTAAAGAAAATTTTTGTTCATCAAGGTTTTCTTCTTCAACCTATAGCATGCATTGTTCCTGTAACCACTGCAGCTGCCTTTTGGTTTGAGGCTCTAGAAGAGGCTCTTCAGATGGAGACCCCACTAGATTATATTTTGGACAGAATTAAGGCTCTTTAGTTGGCTAATTCTTTTATTACAGACGCCGCTTTTCATCTTGCTAAATTAGCGGCTAAGAATTCAGGTTTTGCCATTTTAGCGCGTAGAGCGTTATGGCTTAAGTCCTGGTCAGCTGAAGTCTCATCTAAATCTAAGCTTTTGTCCATCCCTTTCAAAGGTAAGACCCTATTCGGGCCTGCATCGAAAGAGATCATTTCAGACATTACTGGAGGGAAGGGTCATACCCTTCCACAGGATAAGTCAAATAAGACAAGGACCAAACAAAATAATTTTTGTTCCTTTTGAAACTTCAAGAGTGGTCCCTTTACCTCTTCCCCTGCTGCAAAGCAAGAGGGGAACTTTGCTCAATCCAAGCCAACCTGGAGACCTAATCAGGCTTGGAACAAGGGTAAACAGGCCAAAAATCCTGCTGCTGCCACTAAGTCAGCATGAAGGGGTAGCCCACGAACCGGGACCGGATCTAGTAGGGGGCAGACTCTCTCTCTTTGCTCAGGCCTGAACAAGAGACGTTCAGGATTCCTGGGCAGTAGAAATTGTAACCCGGGGATACCTTCTAGATTTCAAGGATTCCCCTCCAAGGGGGAGGTTCCATATTTCTCAATTGTCTGTACACCCGACAAAAAGAGAGGCGTTCTTACGCTATGTAGAAGACCTTTTTACCATGGGAGTGATCTGCCCAGTTCCAAAAGCAGAACAGGGGCAAGGGTTCTACTCCAATCTGTTTATAGTTCCCAAAAAGGAGGGAACCTTCAGACCAATTCTGGATCTCAAGATCCTAAACCAATTCCTAAGAGTTCCATCTTTACAAGATGGAGACCATTCGGACTATGTTACCATTGATCCAGGAGGGTCAATATATGACCACTGTGGACTTAAAGGATGCGTATCTGCACATTCCTATCCACAAAGATCATCACCAGTTCCTCAGGTTCGCCTTTCTGGACAAGCATTATCAGTTTGTGGCTCTTCCTTTCGGGTTGGCCACGGTGCATAGCAGTGCTAGGGTCTCTTCTGGGTCTCTTCTGGCGGTTCTAAGGCCACGGGGCATAGCAGTGGCGCCTTATCTAGACGACATTCTAATTCAAGCGTCGTCCTTCCAACTAGCCAAGTCTCACACTTTCTAAGGTCTCACGGGTGGAACATAAAAAAGAGTTCTCTTTCCCCCCTCACAAGAGTTTCGTTTCTAGGGACTCTGATAGACTCAGTGGACATGAAAATATTTCTGACGGAGGTCAGGAAATCAAAGATTTTGTCCACCTGCCGAGCTCTTCATTCCATTCCTCGGCCATCAGTGGCTCAGTGTATGGAGGTAATCGAACATAGTTCCGTTTGCTCGCTTGCATCTCAGACCACTGCAACTATGCATGCTCAATCAGCTTCTCCTGGAGTAAAATCAGGATTCCTAGGATTTTGTCTTTTCTCCAAGAGGGATTGGAGAAAGGATTATCAGCTAGTTTCCTAAAGGGACAGATATCTGCTCTGTCTATTTTGTTGCACAAGCATCTGGCAGATGTTCCAGACGTTCAGGCTTTAGTTAGAATTAAGCCTGTGTTTAAACCTATTGCTCCGCCATGGAGTCTAAATTTAGTTCTTAGAGTTTTTCAGGGGGTTCCGTTTGCAAAAGTATATAAGGAAGACCAAGTGGCCACCTTACAAATCTACTCCATAGAAGCCTCATTCTTAAAGGCCCAAGAAGAGGCCACAGCCCTAGTCGAGTGAGCCGTAATCCTCTGAGGATGTTTGTGTCCCGCTGTCTCATATGCCAGACGGATCATTCTCCCAAGTGGCAGAGGCCCTTTGTCCCCTGCGCTTTCCTGAATATGCAACAAATAAGGACGAAGTCTGTCTGAACTCATTCACTTCAATGCCCGAACCACGTCCAGATTATGAAGTAACCTCTCCTTCGAAGAAGGGTTAGGACACAAAGAAGGAACTAATATTTCCTGATTGATGTTACGACTCGACACCACCTTGGGAAGGAATCCCAATCCAGTGCGAAGAACAGCCTTATTGGCATGAAAAACCAAGTAGGGAGGCTCACATTGCAAGGCCGCCCACTCAGAGACTCTGTGTGCCGATGCAATAGCCAGTAATGATAGGACCTTCCATGAAAGAACCTTAATGTCAAGTGCATGCATAGGCTCCAACGGAGACCTCTGCAAGACCTTAAGAACCAAGCTTAAGCTCCAAAAAGAAGCCGGATTCCTGAAGACATGCCTGATCCTAACCAGAGCCTGAACAAAGGACTGAAAGTCAGGAAGCTCTGCAAGCTTCTTTTTTTTTTTTTTTAGCGAACACAAAAGTATGTTTTACATATTCAACAATCGTGTAAACACAGAAAAAATTCAATAGTATAATAAAACAAAAAACTTCAGGCAACTTATTAATCCAGCGCCTTATCAATTAGAAGTTACAATCAAGTAGCTAAAAAAAAATTCCCAGAATAACCGTAAAAGAAAGAAGGAGAAAACAAAAGAAAAAATAAATAAATAAATTAAAAAAAAAAAAAAGGAAGAAGAAGAAAGAAAGAAAGAAAAAAAAACAAACGGGGAAAAGGGCTCCGCCACCCCCTCTCCCCCCGATCTCCGCGGAAACATCCAGGACCCGTCAGGGGCTCCCGAACAAGAACTATTCTACCAAATTACTATTTCTGATCCAGGTATCAGGGAAAACCCTGAGTATCACCAACTCAGCAAAACTTATCGAAGCCAGGAACGTTCTCAGAATCCGTCTCTGCAGGTCACCCGGATATGTCTTAATAACTGTGCGCCCAGCCGACCAAAAATTCTTTAATTTTCCTTTCAGACACTGACTTTAAATGAAAAGATTCAAAAATAATCTGAGCTTGAATGTCTTTTAATATTTGTGACAGGGTGGGAGGACTCTTTGCAATCCATTTTTAAAAATGTTATATCTTACTGTTAATATAATTGTATTTAGGATACGCGTTCTCACATCCCTTCTCGGGACCACAAACAGTAGTACAATATCTTCAAACGTTAGAGTAATAGAACTTTCAAAGACTGTATTATACCAGAACTGGACCTTCACCCAAACTTTAGTGATCTTCGGACACACCCACAACACATGACAGAGTTCGGCCCGGATGTACGCACAGTGCTCACACCGATAATTTTTATCAGGATAGAATTTAGCCAGTAAGGCCGGGGAGAAATAAGAGAAGTTCAGTAATTTTAGATGAGATTCCTTCCAGCTCACCGGTAACGGTAGTAAAGCGACTCTTTCAAGGCTATTCCATACTTTCTCAACCTCTAACGAAGGTATATGGGGAAGCCAAAAGTTGATAAGTTTCTCTTCTTCCAGTATACCTTGTTTAGTCAACATGATATCATAAATCAGCGAGATAGATGCATCACCCAATATAAATTTTCTGACACAAGTTTTGATCTCAGCCCAGTCACTTCTCCCGGTTGGAGACCATTTCTGAGCGTTAACAAAATGGCGGATCTAAAAATAAGCAAATCGATTCTGTCTGGGGAGCGAAAACTGCTCTCTAATTGTTTCCCAGGGAAGGACCTGTAAACCATCATTAATAAGTTGATAAATATATTCCAACCCGCTAATCTGCCATTCATGGAAAAATTTCTGATCAGTTCCTGGAGAAAACATGGGGTTCCCCCTAATGGGAAGATATTCAGAAAAAGAAAAGTCGATTCTAAGCAATTTACAAAGCCTATGCCATGCTACAAAAATACTTCTAAATGAGATAAGTGAGGAAACCTCCGAAGGAAGGGATCGGGGCGCACAATGAATTAAAGCTTTCAATGACCATGGATTGACCATATAAGATTCCAGATCATATGTAGTAACTATATCACTCCGAGCAACCCAATCAAATACAATTTTACACACCGCAGCATAGTTATAAAGTCTAATGTTGGGCAATGCCAACCCGGCCTTAGTATATTTTTGAGTGAGCCGATTAAGGGACATTCGTGGCTTTTTGGATTTCCATAAAAACTTTGAAAAGCAAGATGCCAATTTCTTCATATCTTTATTTAAAATCAAAAGTGGCAAGTTCTGAAGATAATATAGGATTTTCCGGAAAATTATCGTTTTAATCAAGTTAGCCGAGGCTGAAAGCAATAAAGGGAATACCTCCCAGAGTTTCGGATTTCTATTAATTTCCAACCCCAAATATTTAACAGCATCCACCTTACGAAAAACTGTCAGGGGAAGCTCTCGCTCTCGGCTCCCTAACCACATTAACTCATACATAACCTTATCGTATTAATCACAGTCGGGATAGTAATTGATGTTTGATTTAAAAAGAGTAATATGTCATCTGCAAGCTTCTTATGCAACAGTACAGATAAAGCCGAGATCTGTCCCTGGCGGCAAGACCCTTATCCAGACCGTCTTGGAGAAAGGGCAAAAGCCTGTATACCCTGACCTTATGCCAGGGATATCCTTGTTCCTCACACCAAGACAAGTAGGTCCTCCACACCTTGTGGTAGATTCATTGAGTGACCGGCTTCCTGGCCTGAACAAGAGTGTCAATCACTTTTTCAGAAAATCCTCTTTTGGCTAAGACTAGTCGTTCAATCTCCGCGCAGTCAGCCTCAGAGAATCTAGATCTTGATGTAGAAAGGGACCTTGAACCAGCAGATCCCTGCGACAAGGTAACTTCCACGGCGGAGATGACGTCATCGCCATCAGATCCGCAAACCACACCCTTCGCGGCTACGACGGAGCAATCAGAATAGCCGAAGCATGCTCCGGGTGATGCAAGCCACCACCCGAGGTAGGTAAGGTAGCGGTGGAAATATGTAAATTATCTTGAAGTCCCAGGGTACCGCCAAGGCATCTATCAGTTCTGCCTGGGGATCCCTGGATCGCGACCCGTATCTGGGTAGCTTGCAATTGAGTCTGGACGCCATTAGATCTATCTCCGGCGTCTCCCATCTGCTGCAGATTTCTGCGCACATCTCGGGTGGAGGGACCATTCCCCTGGATGAAACGTCTGTCTGTTTAGAAAATCCGCTTCCCAGTTGTCCACACCCGGAATGTGGATCGCTGAGAGCGAACAATTGTGAGCCTCCGCCCACTCCAAAATCTGAGGTACTTCCCTCATGGCTAGGGAGCTTCTCGTCCCCCCCTGATGGTTTATGTAAGCCACCGAAGTAATGTCCGACTGGATTCTTCTCGAGTCCATCTGCCCTGTACCTTTCTGGCACCCCAAACAGCTCCCTATCCTAATAGACTTGCATCCGTGGTTACAATCTCCCAGGATGGTCTCAAAAAGGATGTCCCTTGAGACAACTGCACCGGTCGTGTCCACCAAGATAGGGACTCCCTCACCGGTCTGTTTAGAGATATCTGTTGGGACAGATCTGAATGATCGCCGTTCCATTGTGTCAAAATGCACAGCTGAAGAGGTCTGAGATGGAACCTGGCAAATGGAATAACATCTATGCTGGATACCATGAGCCCGATCACCTCCATACACCTGGCCACAGATGTCCTGGAGGATGTCGGAAGAGCTAGACAGTTGGACGCGAGCTTGCAGTGTCTCTGATCTGTCAAAAATATCTTAATGGCTTAAGAATCTATTATCGTACCCAGGAATTCCACCCTGTTGCTGGGGACCAATGAACTCTTTCCTTCGTTTATCTTCCACCCGTGGGACCCAAGGAGAAGAGCTCTCGATTGATCCTCCGCAAGACTGTAGGACGGAGCCTGGACCAGGATATCGTCCAGATAAAGTGCCACTGCAATTCCTGTGGCTGTCGCTACTGCAAGAAGAGCTCCCAGAACCTTTGTGAAGACTCTTGGGGCAGTCGCCAGACCAAACGAAAGGGCCACAAACTGGAAGTACTGGTCCAGGAAGGCGAATCTTAGAAATCTGAAGTGATCCTTGTGGATTGGAACGTGAAGGTAAGCGTCCTTCAGGTCTATAGTTGTCATAAATTGCCCCTCTTGAACCAGGGGCAAAATTGACCTGATCTTGAATGACGGAACTGACAAAAATTTGTTTAGGGCCTTTAGGTCCAGAATTGGACGGAACGTGCCTTCCTTCTTTGGGACCACGAAAAGGTTTGAATAATACTCCAGGCCTCTTTCTGCCGGAGGGACTGGGACGATTACTCCGAGAGATGAGAGATCCCTCACACACCGCAGGAAGGAATCTCTCTTTTCTGGTTTTGAAGATATGTTTGACAGGAGAAATCTGCCTCTAGGAGGATAAGACTTGAAACCTATCCGGTAACCCTGGGATACGACCTCCAGAACCCAGGGGTCTATAACGTCTCTTCTCCAGGTCTCCGCAAAAAGACACTGGAAAAAATCAATTGCTGAACGCAGTTGAAAGAATGTACATAAATAGCACTCAACAGCACAGAGTCAAATACTAACTAATAATACCTTGGGTAAGGAAGCCCAAAAAAGGAAGGGCGGTTTTAAAACTTAACTTTTAATTTGCGTATTAAAATAAATGAAAAAGGTTAAAAAGTCACAGACAGTGAGGTAGTGAAAGAATGCTGCCCAGAGGGAGGGTAATTCCTCCGAAATCAAATAGTATATATTGGAAATTCCCAGTATATTCTCCAGTAAATACACCTGAAATTTAATAGGTGTGATATCAATCCGATACTCAGGTATAAAATATTATTTATCAGGGTACTTGGGTATCTATGCACACTAGATTGCAACACTTCTAGATAGTTGAGTGCTGTTGTATAGTAGTTGAAGTGTGATTTACTTGGCTACTCTATGTATTGGGGACCACCCTTAGCAAGTCACAATTGCTTCGCTTCTTAGTATCAGATTGCTGGTATATGGTCTTATTTTGTTTAGAACCACCAAATGAGCAGCACCGGTATTTGCCCAGTGCCCAATCAGTTTGAATGTTACATACGTTGCTATGTGTGTCTATATGTGGTTTCCCTCTTAAATGAATGTTACTTGTTGGCCTTGTGTTCTAGGCTTATTGGCTATTGGGTCACATATAGTATTGATTATAGAGCAGCGTGGCTGAAAAAGTAACCTGAGTATTTAAATTAATACAGTTAAATCTCCCAGATTATTATGATAAACTGTATCACTCTATCATTAGGTGTAGAGATTCCCCCTTCTTGTAGTGTGTCAGTATATTACTAAGAATTATTACCTGATACTGTCAGTAGGATACTCAGATATAGAGTGCTTTACATAATACAGGGATGTTAGGTTATCAATGCAGTCTTGATTGCAACAATTCCCGGTAATTTAATGTTGTAATATAGTAGTTAGAGTGTGAGTTCCTTGTAAACTCTATATATTCAGAGACTACCGTTTGCAAGTGGCAATTACTTTTACTTTTTAGTATCAGATTGCTTATACGTAGTCTACTTTTGTTTGCAATCACCAGGTCGGCTGCACGAGTCTAAACCCAGTGCCACATCAGCTTGTATGTTAAATATGCTGTTTTGTGTATCTGTTTGTTACTTCACTCTTGAATGAATATTACATCATAACCTTGCATTTTAAGCTAGTTGCGCCATTTGGTTACTTGTAGTATTAGTCAAAAAGTAGCGTAGCTGATACTGGGACCTGAGTGCTTCCCAATTTAGTGTGATTTCCTTTAACACTTTGTGTATTTCAAGACCACACTAAGCAAGTAATAATTATTTTACCTCTTAGTATCAGATTGCTTTTATATGGTCTTATTTAGTTTAGGACCGCTGGGTAAGCAACATCAGTATTAACCCAGTACCCAATCAGTTTGGATGTTACATACATTGCTTTGTATTCTTAACTAAATGTAACATCTTAATCTTGCGTTCTGAGCTTATTTGGCTATTGGGTCACATATAGTATAGGTTATGAAGCAGCGTAGCAGACAAAGGAACTAGGGTATTTAAATTAATAAAATTAAATCTCCCAGACTATTATGATAAGCTGTATCGCTCTATCCTTTGGTATAGAGGTTCCCCCTTCTTATAGTGTATCAGTTTATTACTGGGTATTCTTTACCTAATAATATCAGTAGGATACTCAGGTATAGAGTGCTTAACATAATACAGGGATGTTTCGGTATCAATACAGCCTGGATTGAAACTGTTCCAGATAATTTGGTGTTGTTGTACAATAGAGTATGATTTTCTTTTGAACTCTATATATTTAAAGACTGCCGTTTGCAAGTCGCAATTGCTTTTACTAATCAGATTGTTTACACGTAGTCTTATTTTGTTTACAATCACCAGGTAAACCGCATCAATATTAACCCAGTGCCTAATCAGCTAGTATGTTAAATACGCTGTCTTTGTGTATCTGTTTGTTGCTTCACTCTTGAATACATATTACATCATCACCTTGAATTTTACGCTAGTTGCGCTATTTGTTCACTTATAATAATAGTTAGAAAGCAGCGTAGCTGATCCTGGGACCTGAGTACTTTATTTAATATAGTTGAAACTTCAAATTTATTATAACACACTATATCGCTGTATTGTTTTGATACAGGGATCCCCCCTCTAGTAGTTTATCAATTTAAAGTGTATAAAAAACTTCTGGTGGAGGTTCGTAAAGTATTTGTATAAATATTGCTAAATTCACGATTAGCGGAATGTGGATCGCTGAGAGCGAACAATTGTGAGCCTCCGCCCACTCCAAAATCTGAGGTACTTCCCTCATGGCTAGGGGGCTTCTCATCCCCCCCTGATGGTTTATGTAAGCCACCGAAGTAATGTCCGACTGGATTCTTCTCGAGTCCATCTGCCCTGTACCTTTCTGGCACCCCAAAGAGCTCCCTATCCTAATAGACTTGCATCCGTGGTTACAATCTCCCAGGATGGTCTCAAAAAGGATGTCCCTTGAGACAACTGCCCCGGTCGGGTCCACCAAGATAGGGACTCCCTCACCGGTCTGTTTAGAGATATCTGTTAGGACAGATCTGAATGATCGCCGTTCCATTGTGTCAAAATGCACAGCTGAAGAGGTCTGAGATGGAACCTGGCAAATGGAATAACATCTATGCTGGATACCATGAGCCCGATCACCTCCATACACCTGGTCACAGATGTCCTGGAGGATGTCGGAAGAGCTAGACAGTTGGACGCAAGCTTGCAGTGTCTCTGATCTGTCAAAAATATCTTAATGGCTGAAGAATCTATTATCGTACCCAGGAATTCCACCCTGTTGCTGGGGACCAATGAACTCTTTCCTTCGTTTATCTTCCACCCGTGGGACCCAAGGAGAAGAGCTCTCGATTGATCCTCCGCAAGACTGTAGGATGGAGCCTGGACCAGGATATCGTCCAGATAAGGTGCCACTGCAATTCCTGTGGCTGTCGCTACTGCAAGAAGAGCTCCCAGAACCTTTGTGAAGACTCTTGGGGCAGTCGCCAGACCAAACGAAAGGGCCACAAACTGGAAGTACTGGTCCAGGAAGGCGATTCTTAGAAACCTGAAGTGATCCTTGTGGATTGGAACGTAAAGGTAAGCGTCCTTCAGGTCTATAGTTGTCATAAATTGCCCCTCTTGAACCAGGGGCAAAATTGACCTGATCTTGAATGACGGAACTGACAAAAATTTGTTTAGGGCCTTTAGGTCCAGAATAGGACGGAACGTGCCATCCTTCTTTGGGACCACGAAAAGGTTTGAATAATACTCCAGGCCAGATGAGAGATCCCTCACACACCGCAGGAAGGAATCTCTCTTTTCTGGTTTTGAAGATATGTTTGACAGGAGAAATCTGCCTCTAGGAGGATAAGACTTGAAACCTATCCGGTAACCCTGGGATACGACCTCCAGAACCCAGGGGTCTATAACGTCTCTTCTCCAGGTCTCCGCAAAAAGACAGTCTGCCCCCTACATGATCCGAAGACGGACCGGGTGCCGACTTTTATCCCTTGGATTGTTCCGACTTTGCAGCAGGCTGCTGGCGCTGAGACTTAACCGGAAGAAAGGGACGAAAAGAAGATCCCTTAGGTTTAGCCTTCTTATCCTGAGGCAAGAAGGCACCCTTGCCACCCATGACCGTAGATATGATAGAATCCAGGCCAAACAAAACCTTCCCCTTGAATGGGAGGGAAAGCAAACAAGACTTAGAAGTCATGTCCGCAGACCACGACTTTAGCCACAGAGCCCTGTGGGCTAAAACAGAAAAACCTGATGTCTTAGCATTCAGGCAAATAATCTGCATATTAGAATCACAAATGAACGAATGCGCCACTCTTAAGGCCTTGATCCGTTCTAGAATTTAATCAAGAGAAGTCTCCACCTCGACCATAGGTAGCCGCCCCAGCCACCGCAGCAATTTTCGACGCCGGTTGAAAAACGAACCCCATGAGTTGGAACATCTTCCGCAGCATGGACTCAGTCTTTTTATCCATAGGTTCCTTGAAAGAGAAGCTATCCTTTAGCGGAATAGTCGTTCTCTTAGCAAGCGTGGAGATAGCCCCATCCACCTTAGGGACAGTTCAATCTGCCCGTCTGGAATGGGGAATAGATTTTTAAAAGAAGAAGAGGGGGAAAAGGATGAACCAAGTTTTTTCCATTCATTCTTAATAATGTTAGCCATTTTGACTGGATCCAGGAAGGCCTGGGGCACTACCCTGTCCTCATAAACCCTATCCAGTTTCGGGATCGAAGGTTCCTCCGGTAGTTTTGGTTCCGGAACCTCCAACGTAGCAAGCACCTCCTTCAGCAGAAAACTCAAATGCTCCATCTTAAATTTGAAATCTGGCTCCTCCGCGGACAGAGGCCTAGACGTAGCCGATTCCGACTTAGAAGCAACATTCTCCAATAAGTCTTAGTTGTCCTCAGCAGAGCAGTGCCGTATCTTCCGCTTGCGTTTAGTAGGGCGAGGCATCACATTAATGGCCGCAGCAACCGCCGTCTGTAATTGATCGGAGGAGTCTGGAGGCCAAAGGACCCCTCCCGCAGGAGGATTAGTAAGGCCCTGGAGAACTGCGTGTGTAATCGGAGATGATTGCAGGGAACGCACCTCTCGGGGCAGGGAGCCCTCAGAGGTGGACGGCTCAGTCGTACTAAATACCTTATTCTTTTTGGAAATAGCAATATTGTCAAAGCATGTGCAACAGAGTTGCGTAGGCGGTTCGAGAACCTCCTCACAATATACACAGTTAATGGGTTGGGATAAAGAGGGAGTATCCTCTAACATATCAGAGTCCTCCATAGCTTCCGCCTTTAATATGGACTTTTTAAAAAATAAATGGCATCTTTATATCCCAATGGCCGGGGCACTCACTTTCTCCTATGACCCGGATTACAAGAAACAGCTTTCGTCTCCTTCAAACGCAGGTCGAGAAAGAGGAAGTTGCAGAGTCCACACCCGTTCACATGGAGTGTCATGCTGGACCGCTCCTCAATATCTCGCTAATGAACCATGTTCCACACTGACAGAGCCTCATCCCACACAAATGCAGTAGAAAAACACAATAAACAATATTATGCATAATAATATCCCCCCTGTTCAACAGCCCCCTTCAGAGGGTATTACCCTAGATTCTATTAAGATAAAAGGAGCCACACTGTTACCCTGTCTTCTTGCGTTTTTAAATATATATATATATATATATATAAATATATATATATATATTTATATATATATATATATATATATATATATATATATGAAACAGGAACACAGCCCTTCACGTGTGGCAGGGTAGTAGCATCGCTCCTGACATGGACTTGAGAGAAGAAAAGCAGGCAGCGAAACTCGTCAACGCTGATTGCTAATGTAGCTGTTAAACTGAGTCGGGATGGTTTCGCAGAAAGACTCTCCCCCAATATCTCCGGACTCTAACTTTCACCCATGCTCTCACTGAGAGGCTTACAGGACTACTTAAAACTCCAGTCCCATTTTGAAGAGTACTACCCTTAATAAGAGACTACTCCGAATCTTCTGACACTTCTCTGCCAACCTCCTTTGACGAAAGGCAAAGAGTGACTGGGGGATGAGGGGAGTGGGGGAGGTATTTAAGCCTTTGGCTGGGGTGTCTTTGCCTCCTCCTGGTGGCCAGGTTCTTAATTCCCACAAGTAATGAATGAAGCAGCGGACTCTCCTCTCCCAAATCACATGATAACAATCCAAATGATTTCCAGGTTGTACATAAGCAAATAATAGTTGTAAACTTAAAAATGAACTATTACTGTCCTGAAAAAGTTGAAAGTAAACACCTGTAGACGTTCTTTAGGCTAAGGACATAACCATAAAACACGATACCACGTGCAGTTGTTCATCAGAGTGAAGCAGCTGGTGCTGTGCACAGACCAACTAATCACAAACCAACTAATCGATGATGAGACTCGTTGACAACTATTTTCATAATCGATTATTATTGATTATATCGATTAGTTGTTGCAGCTCTACATATATACAATATAGCCCTTTGCAGTCAAACACCTTGTCATATACCTTTTAAACCTTATAACTTTTTTTTTTATATTTATATTTTTATCAGTGTTTATATGAGTGTAACTGTAATTTATAATGTATTTATGTTGTGTTTAGTGCAACTTTTTTTTAACGCACTGCCCTTTACGCATGGGCTTTAGTTACGCTAACCCAAAGAGCATAAAATGCGATTGCGCTCTCACAAACACGTTTACTTTCAACTTTGAATTTGCGCATGATTTCCGATGAGCACAAAAACACAATATTGCTTGCGCGCAACAGTTGGCACGCCATTTGTAATCTAGCCCTGTATGTGCTATGTGTTTACTTTTTGTTTTGTTTCCTAGCCAGTAGAAGCAAAAGATAACCAGACAGAAAGTGATTTGGGAAGCTTGGATGATCCCACTATATGGATACCGCAGATTGACAGCCATGAGAGCTGGATAAAGAACTTGACATGTGCACTGTTGGACTGCGGTGGGGTTAGAAGTGAGGTCCTCCAACTACTAAAGCCATTGAGTGAGGTCAGTGTTACCTTATTTATCAAGACTGTTACATTACAAAAGGTAGATTTCTTAATTGTAATAAACAATCAATGATACAATAGAATAGTCATCTAAAATGGGCTTCTGACAAATGTAGTGATTTAAAAAAAAAGTTAGGGGTTTTATCCTGCTACATACTAATACACAGAATAAATAATGAGAATATCTATATTATATTATATGAAAAGCAAATTAAATCAAGTTTTCTCCTGTTAAGTGTAGTCAGTCCACGGGTCATCCATTACTTATGGGATATTAACTCCTCCCTAACAGGAAGTGCAAGAGGATCACCCAAGCAGAGCTGCTATATAGCTCCTCCCCTCTACGTCACACCCAGTCATTCTCTTGCACCTAACTAACCGACTAACTTGCCTCACGTGTCAGTACCTGCATCTCCCGCTCAGGAGGTGCGTGATATTGTAACGCCAAGTACATCAGGGCGGCCATTACAAATCACTTTACAAGACATGGCTAATGTTATGACTGAAGTTTTGTCTAAATTGCCAGAACTTAGGGGTAAAGGAGATCACTCTGGGGTGAGAACAGAGTGCGCTGATAATGCTAGGGCCATGTCTGATACTGCGTCACAATTTGCAGAACATGAGGACGGAGAGCTTCATTCTGCGGGTGACGGATCTGATCCAAATAAACTGGATTCAGACATTTCAAATTTTAAGTTTAAGCTGGAAAACCTCCGTGTATTACTAGGGGAGGTGTTAGCGGCTCTGAATGATTGTAACACAGTTGCAATCCCAGAGAAAATGTGTAGGTTGGATAAATAACTGAAATTGTTACTAAGGAGTGGGATAGACCCAGTGTGCCTTTCTCACCCCCTCCTATATTCAGAAAAATGTTTCCAATAGACGCCACCACACAGGACTTATGGCAAACGGTCCCTAAGGTGGAGGGAGCAGTTTCTACTTTAGCTAAGCGTACCACTATCCCGGTGGAGGATAGCTGTGCCTTTTCAGATCCAATGGATAAAAAGTTAGAGGGTTACCTTAAGAAAATGTTTGTTCAACAAGGTTTTATATTGCAACCCCTTGCATGCATTGCGCCTGTCACGGCTGCGGCAGCATTTTGGTTTGAGTCTCTGGAAGAGACCCTTGACTCAGCTCCATTAGATGAGATTACACACAAGCTTAAAACCCTTAAGCTAGCTAATTCATTTATTTCTGATGCCGTAGTACATTTAACTAAACTTACGGCTAAGAATTCCGGATTCGCCATTCAGGCGCGCAGAGCGCTGTGGCTAAAATCCTGGTCAGCTGATGTAACTTCTAAATCTAAATTGCTTAACATACCTTTCAAGGGGCAGACATTATTCGGGCCCGGTTTGAAAGAAATTATCGCTGATATTACGGGAGGTAAAGGCCATGCCCTGCCTCAAGACAGAGCCAAACCAAGGGCTAGACAGTCTAATTTTCGTGCCTTTCGTAACTTCAAGGCAGGAGCAGCATCAACTTCCTCTGCTCCAAAACAGGAAGGAGCTGTTGCTCGCTACAGACAAGGCTGGAAACCTAACCAGACCTGGAACAAGGGCAAGCAGGCCAGAAAACCTGCTGCTGCCCCTAAGACAGCATAAAGTGTGGGCCCCCGATCCGGAAACGGATCTAGTGGGGGGCAGACTCTCTCTCTTCGCCCAGGCTTGGGCAAGAGATGTCCAGGATCCCTGGGCGTTTGAGATCATATCTCAGGGATATCTTCTGGACTTCAAAGCTTCTCCTCCACAAGGGAGATTTCATCTTTCAAGGTTGTCAACAAACCAGATAAAGAAAGAGGCGTTTCTACGCTGTGTACAAGACCTCTTACTAATGGGAGTGATCCACCCAGTTCCGCGGTCAGAACACGGACAAGGGTTTTACTCAAATCTGTTTGTGGTTCCCAAAAAAGAGGGAAGCTTCAGACCAATATTGGATTTAAAGATCCTAAACAAATTCCTAAGCGTTCCATCGTTCAAAATGGAAACTATTCGGACAATCTTACCCATGATCCAAAGAAGTCAGTACATGACCACAGTGGATTTAAAGGATGCCTACCTTCACATACCGATTCACAAGGATCATTACCGGTATCTAAGGTTTGCCTTCCTAGACAGGCATTACCAGTTTGTAGCTCTTCCCTTCGGGTTAGCTACGGCTCCAAGAATCTTTACAAAGGTTCTGGGCTCTCTTCTGGCGGTACTAAGACCGCGAGGAATATCGGTAGCTCCGTACCTAGACGACATTCTGATACAAGCGTCAAGCTTCCAAACTGCCAAGTCTCATACAGAGTTAGTACTGGCATTTCTAAGGTCGCATGGGTGGAAAGTGAACGAAGAAAAGAGTTCTCTCTTACCACTCACAAGAGTTCCCTTCTTGGGGACTCTTATAGATTCTGTAGAAATTAAAATTTACCTGACAGAGGACAGGTTAACAAAACTTCTAAATGCTTGCCGTGTCCTTCATTCCATTCAACACCCGTCAGTGGCTCAATGCATGGAGGTAATCGGCTTAATGGTAGCGGCAATGGACATAGTACCTTTTGCACGCCTACATCTCAGACCGCTGCAATTGTGCATGCTAAGTCAGTGGAATGGGGATTACTCAGATTTGTCCCCTATGCTGAATCTGGATCAAGAGACCAGAGATTCTCTTCTATGGTGGCTTTCTCGGCCACATCTGTCCAGGGGGATGCCCTTCAGCAGGCCAGACTGGACGATTGTAACAACAGACGCCAGCCTACTAGGTTGGGGCGCTGTCTGGAATTCCCTGAAGGCTCAGGGATCATGGACTCAGGAGGAGAGTCTCCTTCCAATAAACATTCTGGAATTGAGAGCAGTTCTCAATGCCCTTCTGGCTTGGCCTCAGTTAGCAACTCTGAGGTTCATCAGGTTTCAGTCGGACAACATCACGACTGTGGCTTACATCAACCATCAGGGAGGGACAAGGAGTTCCCTAGCGATGATGGAAGTATCAAAGATAATTCGCTGGGCAGAGTCTCACTCTTGCCACCTGTCAGCGATCCACATCCCAGGCGTGGAGAACTGGGAGGCGGATTTCCTAAGTCGCCAGACTTTTCATCCGGGGGAGTGGGAACTTCATCCGGAGGTCTTTGCCCAAATACTTCGACGTTGGGGCAAACCAGATATGGATCTCATGGCGTCTCGCCAGAACGCCAAGCTTCCTTGTTACGGGTCCAGGTCCAGGGACCCGGGAGCGGTCCTGATAGATGCTTTGACAGCACCTTGAACCTTCAGGATGGCTTATGTGTTTCCACCCTTCCCGATGCTTCCTCGTTTGATTGCCAGGATCAAACAGAAGAAAGCATCAGTGATTCTAATAGCGCCTGCGTGGCCACGCAGGACCTGGTATGCAGATCTAGTGGACATGTCATCCTGTCCACCTTGGTCTCTGCCTCTGAGACAGGACCTTCTAATTCAGGGTCCTTTCAAACATCAAAATCTAATTTCTCTGAAGCTGACTGCATGGAAATTGAACGCTTGATTTTATCAAAGCGTGGATTTTCGGAGTCAGTAATTGATACCTTAATACAGGCTAGGAAACCTGTTACCAGGAAAATTTACCATAAGATATGGCGTAAATACTTACACTGGTGCGAATCCAAGAGTTACTCATGGAGTAAGGTTAGGATTCCTAGGATATTGTCTTTTCTACAAGAAGGTTTAGAAAAGGGTTTATCTGCAAGTTCTTTAAAGGGACAGATCTCAGCTCTGTCCATCCTTTTACACAAACGTCTGTCAGAAGTTCCAGACGTTCAGGCTTTTTGTCAGGCTTTGGCCAGGATTAAGCCTGTGTTTAAGACTGTAGCTCCACCGTGGAGCTTAAACTTAGTTCTTAACGTTTTACAGGGTGTTCCGTTTGAACCCCTTCATTCCATTGATATCAAGCTGTTATCTTGGAAAGTTCTGTTTTTAATGGCTATTTCCTCGGCTCGTAGAGTCTCTGAGTTATCGGCCTTACATTGTGATTCTCCTTATCTGATTTTTCATTCAGATAAGGTAGTTCTGCGTACTAAACCTGGGTTCTTACCTAAGGTAGTCACTAACAAGAATATCAATCAAGAGATTGTTGTTCCATCATTGTGCCCTAACCCTTCTTCAAAGAAGGAACGACTTCTGCACAATCTAGACGTAGTCCGTGCCCTGAAATTTTATTTACAGGCAACTAAAGATTTTCGCCAAACTTCTTCCCTGTTTGTCGTTTATTCTGGACAGAGGAGAGGTCAAAAAGCATCTGCTACCTCTCTCTCTTTTTGGCTTCGTAGCATAATACGTTTAGCCTATGAGACTGCTGGACAGCAACCTCCTGAAAGGATTACAGCTCATTCTACTAGAGCTGTGGCTTCCACTTGGGCCTTTAAGAATGAGACCTCTGTTGAACAGATTTGCAAGGCTGCAACTTGGTCTTCTCTTCATACTTTTTCCAAATTTTACAAATTTGACACTTTTGCTTCTTCGGAGGCTGTTTTTGGGAGAAAGGTTCTTCAGGCAGTGGTTCCTTCCGTATAAAGATCCTGCCTGTCCCTCCCGTCATCCGTGTACTTTTAGCTTTGGTATTGGTATCCCATAAGTAATGGATGACCCGTGGACTGACTACACTTAACAGGAGAAAACATAATTTATGCTTACCTGATAAATTCCTTTCTCCTGTAGTGTAGTCAGTCCACGGCCCGCCCTGTTTTTTATGGCAGGTCTAAATTTTAAATTATACTCCAGTCACCACTGCACCCTATAGTTTCTTCTTTCTCGTTTGGTTTTCGGTCGAATGACTGGGTGTGACGCAGAGGGGAGGAGCTATATAGCAGCTCTGCTTGGGTGATCCTCTTGCACTTCCTGTTAGGGAGGAGTTAATATCCCATAAGTAATGGATGACCCGTGGACTGACTACACTACAGGAGAAAGGAATTTATCAGGTAAGCATAAATTATGTTTTTAAATTAATTATAATTCCATATAAACTTGGCGAGGTGGGATGTCCTGGTGGATAAATCTACAAAGAACCCTCCCTTATAGAGGATTTCACTCTCCCCTAGTCTTCTATTGAAAGTAATGAATGTCACAGGGAAGCGCGAGTTTAATAGAGAGCACTTTGCACAGATAGCAAAAAAAGTTTGAAGCACATACAAATCAAACTGTGCTGTCTTTAGTGTACTTCATGTTCACATCTAGTTTCTCTTACATGGTGTATCCAGTCCACGGATTCATCCTTACTTGTGGGATATTCTCAATCTCTACAGGAAGTGGCAAAGAGAGCACACAGCAAAGCTGTCCATATAGCTCCCCTCAGGCTCCGCCCCCCCCCCAGTCATTCTCTTTGCCGCTCTAACAAGTAGCATCTCCACGGGAGGGTAAAGAGTTTGTGGTGTTAGATTTGTAGTTTTTTATTTCTTCAATCAAGAGTTTGTTATTTTAAAATAGTGCCGGTTTGTACTATTTACTCTGAGGCAGAAAGTGATGAAGATTTCTGCTGAGAGGAAAAAGATTTTAGCATGTTGTAACTAAAATCCATTGCTGTTCCCACGCAGGACTGTTGAGTACCGGAGAACTTCAGTTGGGGGGAACAGTTTGCATGCTTAACTGCTTAAGGTATGCTCAGTCATTTTCTCTTGTTAAGTGTAGTCAGTCCACGGGTCATCCATTACTTATGGAATATATCTCTTCCTAACAGGAAGCTGCAAGAGGATCACCCAAGCAGAGCTGCTATATAGCTCCTCCCCTCACATGTCATATTCAGTCATTCTCTTGCAGCCTAACTAAAGATAGGTCGCTGTGAGAGGTCTGTGGTGTTTTTTAACTTAGTTTATTTCTTCAATCAAAAGTTTGTTATTTTAAATGGCACCGGAGTGTGCTGTTTGTTCTCAGGCAGCATTAGAAGAAGAATCTGCCTGCGTTTTCTATGATCTTAGCAGACGTAACTAAGATCCACTGGCTGTTCTCATCTGAGGAGTGAGGTAACTTCAGAAAAGGGGAATAGCATGCAGGGCCCCCCTGCAAATGAGGTACGTGCAGTAAATTATTTTTCTGAGGAATGGAATTGACTGAGAAAATACTGCTGATACCAATGTAACGTAAGTTCAGCCTTAAATGCAGTGATAGCGACTGGTATTAGGCTGATGAGTGTGTGTACACTGAATGTATTTTTCTAAGGAATGGAATTGACTCTGAAAATACTGTTAATACTGAAATAATGTATGAGCCTTAACTGCAGTAAAAGCGACTGGTAGGCTTATTAATAACACTTCATAACTTTTCAAATGTATGTTTAAAACGTTTACTGGCATGTTAATCGTTTTTTGTGAGGTACTTGGTGATAAAACTTATTGGGGCATGATTTTTACCACATGGCCATCTTTGTTTTCTGCATAGAAACGGTTATCTGAGCTTCCCCACTGTTGTAATATGAGTGGGAGGGGCCTATTTTAGCGCTTTTTTGCGCAGTAAAAATTCAGTCACAATCTGTCTACTTCATCCTCCATGATCCAGATCGTCTCTAGAGAGCTCAGGGGTCTTCAAAATTCATTTTGAGGGAGGTAATCAGTCACAGCAGACCTGTGACAGTGTGTTTTGACTGTGAGAAAAACGTTAATTATTAAATTGTTATCCGTTTTTGGGTATTAAGGGGTTAATCATCCATTTGCTGGTGGGTGCAATCCTTTGCTAACTTAATACATTTACTGTGAAAAATTGGTTGCTATAACTATTTTGGTTCATTGTTATTTCAACTGTGACAGCTTTTTGTGCTTCTTAAAGGCACAGTAGCGTTTTTTATATTGCTTGTAAATTTATTTAGAAAAGTATTTCCAAGCTTGCTAGTCTCATTGCTAGTCTGTTTAAACATGTCTGACACAGATGAATCTCTTTGTTCACTATGTTTAAAGGCCAATGTGGAGCCCAATAGAAATTTGTGTACTAATTGCATTGATGTTACTTTAAATAAAAGTCAATCTTTACATGTAAAGAAATTATCACCAGACAACGAGGGGGAAGTTATGCCGACTAACTCTCCTCACGTGTCAGTACCTTCGCCTCCCGCTCAGGAGGTGCGTGATTTTGTGGCGCCAAGTACATCAGGGAGGCCCTTACAAATCACTTTGCAAGACATGGCTACTGTTATGACAGAAGTATTATCTAAATTGCCAGAATTAAGAGGCAAGCACGATAGCTCTGGGTTAAGGACAGAGCGCGCGGATGAGGTGAGAGCCATGTCAGATACTGCGTCACACTTTGCAGAACATGAAGACGGAGAGCTTCATTCTGTGGGTGACGGATCTGATCCAGGGAGACTGGATTCAGAGATTTCTAATTTTAAATTTAAGCTTGAGAACCTCCGCATATTGCTAGGGGAGGTATTAGCGGCTCTGAACGATTGTAACACGGTTGCAATTCCAGAAAAATTATGTAGGTTGGATAGATACTATGCGGTACCGGTGTGTACTGACGTGTTTCCTATACCTAAAAGGCTTACAGAGATTATTAGCAAGGAGTGGGATGGACCTGGTGTGCCTTTTTCCCCTCCTCCCATATTTAGGAAAATGTTTCCTATAGACGCCACCACACGAGACTTATGGCAGACGGTCCCTAAGGTGGAGGGAGCAGTTTCTACTTTAGCTAAGCGTACCACTATCCCGGTGGAGGATAGTTGTGCCTTTTCAGATCCAATGGATAAGAAATTAGAGGGTTACCTTAAGAAAATGTTTGTTCAACAAGGTTTTATCTTACAGCCCCTTGCATGCATTGCGCCTGTCACTGCTGCGGCGGCATTCTGGTTTGAGTCTCTGGAAGAGGCCATTCGCACAGTTCCATTGGATGAAATTATGAACAAGCTTAAAGCACTTAAGCTAGCTAACGCATTTGTTTCTGATGCCGTCGTACATTTAACCAAACTTACGGCTAAGAACTCCGGATTCGCCATCCAAGCGCACAGAGCGCTATGGCTTAAATCCTGGTCAGCTGACGTGACTTCTAAATCTAAATTGCTTAATATTCCTTTCAAAGGGCAGACCTTATTCGGGCCCGGCTTGAAAGAAATTATAGTTGACATTACGGGAGGTAAGGACCGGGCCAAATCAAAGGCCAAACAGTCTAATTTTCGTGCCTTTCGTAACTTCAAGGCAGGAGCAGCATCAACTTCCTCCGCTCCAAAACAGGAAGGAGCTGTTGCTCGTTACAGGCAGGGCTGGAAAGTTAACCAGTCCTGGAACAAGGGCAAGCAGGCCAAGAAACCTGCTGCTGCCCCTAAGACAGCATGAAGAGAGGGCCCCCTATCCGGAAACGGATCTAGTGGGGGGCAGACTTTCTCTCTTCGCTCAGGCTTGGGCAAGAGATGTCCAGGATCCCTGGGCGTTGGAGATCATATCTCAGGGATATCTCCTGGACTTCAAAACATCTCCTCCACGAGGGAGATTTCATCTTTCAAGGTTATCAGCAAACCAAATAAAGAAAAAGGCGTTTCTACGCTGTGTACAAGACCTCTTACTAATGGGGGTGATCCACCCAGTTCCGCGGACGGAACACGGGCAAGGATTCTATTCAAATCTATTTGTGGTTCCCAAGAAAGAGGGAACCTTCAGACCAATCTTGGACTTAAAAATCCTAAACAAATTCCTAAGAGTTCCATCATTCAAAATGGAAACTATTCGAACCATCCTTCCCATGATCCAAGAGGGTCAGTACATGACCACAATGGACTTAAAGGATGCCTACCTTCACATACCGATTCACAAGGATCATTATCGGTACCTAAGATTTGCTTTCCTAGACAGGCATTACCAGTTTGTAGCTCTTCCCTTCGGATTAGCTACGGCTCCAAGAATCTTTACAAAAGTTCTGGGCTCACTTCTGGCGGTACTAAGACCGCGAGGCATAGCGGTGACTCCGTACCTAGACGACATTCTGATACAAGCGTCAAGTTTTCAAACTGCCAAGTCTCATACAGAGATAGTTCTGGCATTTCTGAGGTCGCATGGGTGGAAGGTGAACGTGGAAAAGAGTTCTTTATTACCACTTACAAGGGTTCCCTTTCTAGGGACTCTTATAGATTCTGTAGAGATGAAAATTTACCTGACAGAGGCCAGGTTATCAAAACTTCTAAATGCTTGCCGTGTCCTTCATTCCATTCCACACCCGTCAGTAGCTCAGTGCATGGAAGTAATCGGCTTAATGGTAGCGGCAATGGACATAGTACCATTTGCGCGCCTGCATCTCAGACCGCTGCAGTTGTGCATGCTAAGTCAGTGGAACGGGGATTACTCAGATATGTCCCCCCTACTAAATCTGGATCAAGAGACCAGAGATTCTCTTCTATGGTGGCTTTCTCGGCCACATCTGTCCAAGGGGATGACCTTTCGCAGGCCAGATTGGACGATTGTAACAACAGACGCCAGCCTTCTAGGCTGGGGCGCAGTCTGGAACTCCCTGAAGGCTCAGGGATTATGGACTCAGGAGGAGAAACTCCTCCCAATAAATATTCTGGAATTAAGAGCAATATTCAATGCTCTCCTAGCTTGGCCTCAGTTAGCAACTCTGAGGTTCATCAGATTTCAGTCGGACAACATCACGACTGTGGCTTAAATCAACCATCAAGGGGGAACCAGAAGTTCCCTAGCGATGTTGGAAGTCTCAAAGATAATTCGCTGGGCAGAATCTCACTCTTGCCACCTGTCAGCGATTTACATCCCAGGCGTGGAGAACTGGGAGGCGGATTTTCTAAGTCGCCAGACTTTTCATCCGGGGGAGTGGGAACTTCATCCGGAGGTCTTTGCTCAACTGATTCATCGTTGGGGCAAACCAGATCTGGATCTCATGGCGTCTCGCCAGAACGCCAAGCTTCCTTGTTACGGATCCAGGTCCAGGGACCCGGGAGCGGTGCTGATAGATGCTCTGACAGCCCCTTGGGTCTTCAACATGGCTTATGTGTTTCCACCATTTCCGATGCTTCCTCGTTTGATTGCCAAGATCAAACAGGAGAGAGCTTCGGTGATTCTGATAGCGCCTGCGTGGCCACGCAGGACCTGGTATGCAGACCTAGTGGGCATGTCGTCCTGTCCACCGTGGTCTCTGCCTCTGAGACAGGACCTTCTAATTCAGGGTCCTTTCAACCATCCAAATCTAATTTCTCTGAGGCTGACTGCATGGAGATTGAACGCTTGATTCTATCAAAGCGTGGCTTCTCGGAGTCGCTTATTGATACCTTAATACAGGCTAGGAAGCCTGTTACCAGAAAAATTTACCATAAGATATGGCGTAAATATTTATATTGGTGCGAATCCAAGTGTTACTCATGGAGTAAGGTTAGGATTCCTAGGATATTGTCCTTTCTACAAAATGGTTTAGAAAAGAACTTATCTGCTAGATCGTTAAAGGGACAGATTTCTGCTCTGTCTATTCTTCTACACAAACGTCTGGCTGAAGTTCCAGACGTTCAGGCTTTTTGTCAGGCTTTAGCTAGGATTAAGCCTGTGTTTAAAACTGTTGCTCCTCCGTGGAGCTTAAACTTAGTTCTTAACGTTCTTCAAGGCGTTCCATTTGAACCCCTTCATTCCATTGATATATCCTGGAAGGTTCTGTTTTTGATGGCTATTTCCTCGGCTCGAAGAGTCTCTGAGTTATCTGCCTTACATTGTGATTCTCCTTATCTGATTTTTCATTCAGACAAGGTAGTTCTGCGTACTAAACCTGGGTTCTTACCTAAGGTAGTTACTAACAGGAATATCAATCAAGAGATTGTTGTTCCATCACTGTGTCCTAACCCTTCTTCAAAGAAGGAACGACTTTTGCATAATCTGGACGTAGTCCGTGCCCTGAAGTTCTATTTGCAGGCAACTAAAGATTTTCGTCAAACTTCTTCCCTGTTTGTCGTTTACTCTGGACAGAGAAGAGGTCAGAAGGCTTCGGCTACCTCTCTCTCTTTTTGGCTTCGTAGCATAATACGTTTAGCCTATGAGACTGCTGGACAGCAGCCTCCTGAAAGGATTACAGCTCATTCTACTAGAGCTGTGGCTTCCACCTGGGCCTTTAAAAATGAGGCCTCTGTTGAACAGATTTGCAAGGCCGCAACTTGGTCTTCACTTCACACTTTTTCAAAATTTTACAAATTTGACACTTTTGCTTCTTCGGAGGCTATTTTTGGGAGAAAGGTACTTCAGGCAGTGGTTCCTTCTGTTTAATGTTCCTGCCTTGTCCCTCCCTTCATCCGTGTACTTTAGCTTTGGTATTGGTATTCCATAAGTAATGGATGACCCGTGGACTGACTACACTTAACAAGAGAAAACATAATTTATGCTTACCTGAGAAATTTATTTCTCTTGTAGTGTAGTCAGTCCACGGCCCGCCCTGTCTTTAAGGCAGATCTAAATTTTAATTAAACTCTAGTCACCACTGCACCCTATGGTTTCTCCTTTCTCGTCTGGTTTTGGTCGAATGACTGAATATGACATGTGAGGGGAGGAGCTATATAGCAGCTCTGCTTGGGTGATCCTCTTGCAGCTTCCTGTTAGGAAGAGATATATTCCATAAGTAATGGATGACCCGTGGACTGACTACACTACAAGAGAAATAAATTTATCAGGTAAGCATAAATTATGTTTTTTTCTAACAAGACCTGGTAATGCTAGAAGACTGATAGAAATCCCCATGTGGGAAGGTAAGCCATTTTCTGAAACACAGTATAGAAGGATGGCTTCTGTGAAGGGCTTAAATACTGGTAGACACTGTGATGGGCTAAATCGATTACTTTATTAAGGGTAATCTTACATTTATCAAGTGTTTTTAGACTTTGGAACACTTTTGGGGTTTTTTATTACGCCTGGCATATTGTAAGACACCTAATCTCAGGAAGGCCCCATAACTCCGGAATGAAGAGGGAGGGGGCCTCATTTTCGCGCCTCAGTTGCGCAGTTGTTTTGCAATGCAGCTTCATGTGTAGAGTCCTGAGAGTACAGGCTCTCTTCAGGGAGGCTTATTTTCTTCTGCAAATAACCCAAAAGGAAGGTAGGGCCACAGCAAAGACTGCTGTAGTGTGTTAAACCAGTAGTTTACTTAAATTTGCTCCGGTTTGGGCAATAAGGGGTTAATTGATTTGAAAATTTGTGTGCAATCATTGCATTGGGATCATGTGGTGAAAATTTCATAAAGATCGGATGTTTTTTGGTGATTTGGTAAAAAAGTGTGTGCTTTTTATTATTTAAAGACATAGTAACGTTTTTTCTAAAAGTGACTTTTACTGTATTGTAGTGCTGTCTAAGTCTGTCAAACATGTCTGAGCCTTCAGATATACCTTGTTCTATGTTTAAAAGCCATGGCGGTGCCCCCATTGCATTTGTGTTTAAAGTGTGCTAAAACATCTAAGCATTTTAAAGACCATGCAGTGACACTTAAAAATGGAGCCCAAGATGATTCTTTAACGGAAGGTAATGAGGATAGTCCTTCTTCCTCTCCCCATGTGTCGACACCAGTTACGCCCGCGCAAGCGATGCCTAGTACCTCTAGCGCATTGGCCCCTATTACTTTACAACAATTAGCAGCAGTAATGGATAATTCCCTTGCAGCATTTTTATCCAAACTGCCAGTTTTTCCAAGAAAGCGCGATAGCTCAGTTTTAAATACAGAGGATGAGCAATCAGAAGCTTTGGATGATTTATCTGTAGTACCCTCACAACACTCAGAGGTAGCAGTGAGGGACGGTCTGTCTGAGGGAGAAATTTCTGACACAGGAAAAGTTTCTCAGCGGGCAGAGTCAGATTCCTTAGCGTTTAAATTTAAGCTGGAACACCTCCGCGTCTTGCTTAAGGAGGTTTTAGCTACGCTGGATAATTGTGACCCCATGGTGGTCCCAGAAAAACTGTGTAAAATGGCAGGTTTTTAGAGGTCCCTGTATACACTGAGGCATTTCCGATCCCTAAGAGGGTGGCGAATATTGTGACTAGGGAGTGGGAGAGACCAGGTGTGCCCTTTGTTCCCCCCCCCCCCCCTATCTTTAAGAAAATGTTCCCCATAAACGACCCCAGGCGGGACGCGTGGCAGACAGTCTCTAAGGTAGAGGGAGCTGTTTCAACACTTGCTAAGCGTACAACTATACCAATAGAGGACAGTTGTGCTTTCAAAGATCCTATGGATAAAAAATTGGAAGGATTGCTGAAGAAAATATTTGTTCAGCAAGGTTTTCTTCTTCAACCAATTGCCTGCATTATTCCGGTAACTACTGCAGTGGCATTTTGGTTTGAGGCTCTGGAGGAGTCGCTCCAGAGGGAGACTTCATACGACGAGGTCATGGATAGAATTCATGCTCTAAAGCTGGCTAATTCTTTTATCACTGATGCCGCTTTGCAATTAGCTAAGTTAGCGGCGAAAAACTCAGGTTTTGCCATCATGGCGCGAAGAGTGCTTTGGCTCAAATCGTGGTCGGCGGATGTGTCGTCCAAAACGAAACTGTTAAATATTCCCTTCAAGGGGAAAACCCTGTTTGGCCCAGAGCTGAAAGAAATTATTTCGGATATCACTGGGGGAAAGGGCCATGCCCTTCCACAAGATAGGCCGTTTAAGGCCAAAAACAAGGCTAATTTTCGCTCCTTTCGCAACTTCAGGAGCGGACCTGCTGCAACCTCTGCTGCCGCAAAGCAGGATAACGCTTCACAGCCCAAAGCAACCTGGAAACCTTTGCAGGGCTGGAATAAGGGTAAACAGGCCAAGAAGCCTGCTTCTGCTACCAAGACAGCATGAAGGGGTAGCCCCCGATCCGGGACCGGATCTAGTAGGGGGCAGACTTTCTCTCTTTGCTCAGGCTTGAGCAAGAGATGTTCCAGATCCCTGGGCATTAGAAATAGTTGCTCAGGGGTACCTTCTAGAATTCAAGGATTCTCCCCCAAGGGTATGGTTCTACATTTCTCGTTTGTCTTCAGACCAAACAAAGAAACAGGCGTTCTTACGCTGTGTAGAAGATCTACTAAAAATGGGAGTGATACACCCAGTTCCAATTGCAGAACAAGGACTGGGCTTTTACTAAAACCTGTTCGTAGTTCCCAAAAAGGAAGGAACTTTCAGGCCAATCCTGGATCTAAAAATTCTAAACAAATTCCTCAGATTTCCGTCTTTCAAGATGGAAACCATTCGGACAATCTTACCGATGATCCAGGAAGGTCAATATATGACTACCTTGGATTTAAAGGATGCGTATCTACATATCCCTATCCACAAAGATCACCATCAGTTCCTAAGGTTCGCCTTTCTGGACAAGCATTATCAGTTCATGGCCCTTCCTTTCGGGTTGGCCACCGCTCCCAGAATTTTCACAAAGGTGCTAGGGTCCCTTCTAGCGGTACTTAGACCGCGGGGCATTGCAGTAGCACCTTACCTAGATGACATCTTAATACAGGCGTCGTCTTTTCACAGAGCCAAGGCTCATACGGACATCGTTCTGGCCTTTCTAAGGTCTCACGGGGGGAAGGTGAACATAGAAAAAAGTTCTCTGTCCCCGCTCACAAGGGTTCCCTTCCTGGGAACACTAATAGACTCGGTAGAAATGAAAATCTTTCTGACAGAAGTCAGGAAGTCGAAGCTGCATGGAGGTAATCGGTCTAATGGTTGCGGCAATGGACATAGTCCCTTTTGCCCGAATTCATTTCAGACCACTGCAACTGTGCATGCTCAAACAGTGGAATGGGGATTATGCAGATTTGTCTCCTCAAATACAAATGGACCAGAAAACCAGAGACTCTCTTCTCTGGTGGTTTTCTCAGGATCACCTGTCTCAGGGAATGAGTTTCCGCAGGCCGGATTGGATCATTGTTACGACAGATGCCAGTCTGTTAGGCTGGGGTGCGGTCTGGGACTCCCTGAAAGCTCAGGGTCTATGGTCTCGGGAAGAATCGCTTCTCCCGATAAACATTTTGGAGCTGAGAGCGATATTCAATATGCTCCAGGCGTGGCCTCAACTAGCGGAGGCCAAATTCATCAGATTTCAGTCGGACAACATCACGACTGTAGCGTACATCAATCATCAGGGAGGAACAAAGAGTTCCCTAGCGATGAAGGAAGTATCCAAGATCATCAAATGGGCGGAGGATCACTCCTGCCATCTATCTGCAATTCACATCCCAGGGGTAGACAACTGGGAGGCGGATTTTCTAAGTCGTCAGACTTTTCATCCGGGGGAGTGGGAACTCCACCCGGAGGTTTTTGCTCAGCTGACCCAGCTATGGGGCATTCCAGAGTTGGATCTGATGGCGTCCCGTCAGAACACCAAACTTCCCCTTTACGGATCCAGATCCAGGGATCCCAAGGCGGCATTGATAGATGCTTTAGTAGCGCCTTGGTCATTCAGTCTAGCTTATGTCTTTCCACCGTTTCCTCTTCTCCCTCGGCTAGTAGCCAGAATCAAACAGGAGAAGGCTTCGGTAATTCTGATAGCGCCTGCGTGGCCACGCAGGACTTGGTATGCAGACCTAGTGGACATGTCATCGGCTCCACCATGGAAACTGCCATCGAGGTAGGATCTTCTAATTCAAGGTCCATTCAAGCATCCAAAACTAGTTTCTCTGCAACTGACTGCCTGGAGATTGAACGCTTAATTCTAGCTAAGCGTGGGTTCTCTGAATCAGTTATAGATACTCTGATCCAGGCCAGAAAGCCTGTCACTAGGAAAATTTACCATAAGATATGGCGGAAATATCGTTGTTGGTGTGAATCCAAGGGTTACTCGTGGAGTAAGGTTAGGATTCCAAGGATATTGTCTTTTCTCCAAGAAGGATTGGAGAAAGGTTTGTCAGCTAGTTCCTTAAAGGGACAGATATCTGCTTTGTCTATCCTGTTACACAAGCGTCTGGCAGCTGTACCAGACGTTCAGGCGTTTGCACAGGCCTTAGTTAGAATCAAGCCTGTTTACAAACCTGTGGCTCCTCCATGGAGTTTAAATTTAGTTCTTTCAGTTCTTCAAGGGGTTCCGTTTGAACCTTTACATTCCATAGATATTAAGTTATTATCTTGGAAAGTTTTGTTTTTGGTAGCTATTTCTTCTGCTCGAAGAGTTTCTGAATTGTCTGCTTTGCAGTGTAATTCACCCTATCTGGTGTTCCATGCAGATAAGGTTGTTTTGCGTACCAAACCTGGTTTCCTTCCAAAAGTGGTTTCTAATAAGAATATTAACCAGGAAATTATTGTTCCTTCTCTGTGTCCTAATCCAGTTTCTAAGAAGGAACGACTGTTACACAATCTTGATTTGGTTCGTGCCTTAAAATTCTATTTAAAGGCGACTAAAGATTTCAGACAAACATCATCTTTGTTTGTTGTCTATTCTGATAAGAGGGGAGGTCAGAAAGCGACTGCTACCTCTCTTTCCTTCTGGCTGAAAAGCATCATCCGATTGGACAGCAGCCTCCTGAACGAATTACAGCTCATTCCACTAGAGCTGTGGCTTCCACATGGGCTTTCAAGAATGAGGCTTCTGTTGAACAGATTTGTAAGGCAGTGACTTGGTCCTCACTGCATACATTTGCAAAATTTTACAAATTCGATACTTTTGCTTCTTCGGAGGCTATTTTTGGGACAAAGGTTTTGCAAGCAGTGGTGCCTTCGGTTTAGGTTACCTGACTTGTTCCCTCCCTTCATCCGTGTCCTAAAGCTTTGGTATTGGTATCCCACAAGTAAGGATGAATCCGTGGACTGGATACACCATGTAAGAGAAAACAGAATTTATGCTTACCTGATAAATTACTTTCTCTTACGGTGTATCCAGTCCATGGCCCGCCCTGGCAATTGTCAGGTTCAAATTTATTTTAGTAAACTACAGTCACCACTGCACCCTATAGTTTCTCCTTTTTCTCCTAACCGTCGGTCGAATGACTGGGGAGGCGGAGCCTGAGGGGAGCTATATGGACAGCTTTGCTGTGTGCTCTCTTCACCACTTCCTGTAGGGATTGAGAATATCCCACAAGTAAGGATGAATTCATGGACTGGATACACTGTAAGAGAAAGTAATTTATCAGGTAAGCATAAATTCTGTTTTTGCACACATCCTTTTTCTATCAGTGCAATAAATCTATTGTGTATTTTGAGACAAATGGGCATATTTATCAAGCTCCGTACGGAACTTGATGCCCCGTGTTTCCGAGCCTGAAACAGAAATTATGAAGCAGCGGTTTAAAGTCTGCTGCTCCGTAACCTGTGCGCCTGCTCTAAGGCCACAGACAGAATTCGCCAGAAATCAACCCGATCAAATACGATCGGGATTATTGACACCCCATTGGCCGCGAATCTGCAGGTGGCGGCATTGCACCAGCAGTTCACAAGATCTGCTGGTGCAATGATAAATGGCAAGAGCGTATGCTGTCAGCATTTATTGATGTGCAGCGGACATGGTCCGCTATATCATGCCCGCTCGCACAATCATAAATATGCCCCATAGTTACCAGCTGACATTTTGGTGAGATAAAACAGTAGGAGATAAAATGCTTAGAGAATACTGTGAGACAACATCAGACAGTCCAAATTAACACTCCTGCTGAGCCCACTAGCCAAGCCTGTGAGACTCATTTTACAACAACAAAAAATCAAGTACAGCTTTTGTAAGTTCGTGTTTTGAAATGACATTCTACATTAAATATATATTTTATTTTTTTTCCTGCATACTTCAAATAAGAAGTTTATAGCATAATTTCAATTTAAATTTTACTTGAACGTTTGGTACAAATTTAAATGGTTATTATTAACACAATTTTCTATGTGTATTGGGATCCCAAGATGTTTACGTTGTCCTTATGCTTTTTAAACTTAAAATTCTATTAAGCACTATGTTGTTATATAGGTGCCTTTCTTTCGGATATAGCGCTCCATTTAGCAACATTCTCAGCTATCAAGATTCAGTTAATCTTAAGAGAATCTTAAGAGAATCCAAAGAAGGACCTAGAAGCGCTGGCAGGTTTTTTATTTTTTAAGACAAGATGAGTCCACGGATCATCTTAATTACTAATGGGATATTCATCTCCTGGTCAACAGGAGGAGGCAAAGAGCACCACAGCAGAGCTGTTAAATAGCTCCTCCCCTCCCTCCCACTCCAGTCATTCTCTTTGCCTACGTTAGTGATAGGAAGAGGTAAAGTGAGGTGTTAGATTAGATTCTTCAATCAAGAGTTTATTATTTTTAAAGTAGTGCCAGAGAATGCTACTTTGTCCTAGGGTGTAGCCGTAGTCTATATCAGTCTCTTCAGTAGAGCTTTTGGTGGCTTTAGAGCAATGGGAACTTGTGGGACATAATTCTCACTGCGCCTCCCATGTTTTTGCTGCCCTGTATGCCTTAGTCTGAGGAAAAGGATTACTCAGCATGCCACAGGTCAATAGAAGGGAGAGGACCTCTTAAACCTGAGATCTGCCTTGCTGTCAGGCAGAAGATGAGGTTAGTGCTGACTTTTTATCTAGGGATAGAAGTTTAATCTCAGAAAAAAGTTTGGGCACTGTATTACTTTATTCAAAGCCTCATTTCCAGTAAGGAATAGCTGCTCCTATTTTAAATTAGGGGGCACTTTCACAGTTTGGCTATTATTTTTCTATAAGCCACATTGAAGTTGATATATTCTCCTACTGTGTTAGGAGCTACTAGGCAAACTTGTAAGCAGACACTGGGCTAGAATGGCTTTATTTCTGGGGTTAACGGAACTCACTAGAAGGCTAACATGCGGTAGTGATATTTGGGTTACATTTTTGACTAACGTGCTATCTTATATGCGGTAGCACTATTTGCCCCCAGGTTCGCAACAGGGGTTGCTAGAGTGGTTCAGTTAGCTCCCGGTAGCCTATCTTTAAACATAATAATGGCGACCGGGAGATTATTGGTATTACGCCCACGATGGGCAGAGCGAGTTTTGGCACCGTTTTGGGTTGCGCATTCATTTATTTCTATACACAGTCAAACGATGTCAGAGAAATTGAGTGTTATCACGCCCACGAGGGGCGGGGCTATGTTTGAGGCGGTGTTTAGAAAAATCACGCAGTCAAAATTATTCCGATATCGGAAGGTTGAGCCACTACATAGTTACAATAGTCTGTTATACCACAGTGTAACGCTATATAGTCCAACACTGTCTTTAGTATTTTTACAAATAAAGGATCCGGCCAGCACTACATAAATATGCATTCTGGATCGATTTAAGAGATGTGCCATGTATTTCTTAGTGTTGTTCACTAAATAATCCATGTTTTGGTAGTTTTTGTTAGCTCGCCGAATAAGGCGAGTTTTGGGAAAAGATCCCCAAAGTTGATGGGGCTATCTCTATTCTTGCTTAATGTACTACTATTCCTACGGAAGATTGTACTTCTTTTAAAGATCCTTTAGATAGGAAACCTTGAAATTTTTCTAAAGAAAGCCTATTTTTATGTAGGTCATCTCAGGCCTGCAGCTGCTTCAACCTTTTGGTTGGAATCTTTGGCGCAACAAGTATTGGATCATGATTTATCTAGCATTGTTAACTTGATTCAACATGCTAATAATTTTATTTGTGATGCCAGTTTTTTTTATTTCATCCAAATTGATGTTTAATCTATGTCTTTAGCTATTTTAACTAGACGAGTTTTGTGGCTTAAATCTTGGAATTCTGACATGACTTCTAAGTCCAGATTGCTATCGCTTTCTTTCTAAGGTAATAAGTTATTTGGTTCTCAGTTGGATTCAATAATTTCAACTGTCACTTGGGGGAAGGGAGTTTTGGCCTCAGGGTTAAAGACCTAAGGGTAAATCTAAAGCTTCTAACCGTTTTTGTTCCTTTCGACAAAATAAGGAACAGAAACCTAATCCCTCCCCCAAGGGATCTGTTTCCAATTGGAAGCCTTCCTTGAATTGGAATAAATCCAAGCCATTTAAGAGATCAAGCCAGCCCACAAGTCCGCATGAAGGTGTGGTCCTCATTCAAGCTCAGCTGGTAGGGGGCAGATTAAGATTTTTCAAAGATGTTTGGACCAATTCGGTCCAAAATCAGTGGATTCAGAGTATTGTCTCTCAGGGGTACAGAATAGGATTCAGAGAAAGACCGCCTTTGAGAAGATGTTTTTCTCTCATGCATTCTAGCAAACCAAGTAAAGACTCAGGCTTTCCTGAAGTGTGTTTTAGACCTGAAGTTATCAGGGGTAATCATGCCAGGTCTGTTTCAAGAACAGGGTCTGGTGTTTTATTCAAATTTTTTCATTGTCCCAAATAAGAAAAATCATTTAGACCAGTTTTGGATCTAAAAATTTTGAATCGATATGTAAGAGTACCAACTTTCAAATGGTGACTATAAGGACTATTCTGCCTTTTGTTTAGCAAGGGCATTTATATGTCCACAATAAACTTACAGGATGCATATCTTCTTATTCTGATTCATCCAGATCACTATCAGTTCCTGAGATTCTCTTTTCTAGACAAGCATTACCAATTTGTTGCTCTTCCTTTTGGCCTAGCGACAGCTCCAAGAATCTTTTCAAAGGTTCTTGGTGCCCTTCTCTCTGTAATTAGAGAGCGGGGTATTGCGGTGTTTCCTTATTTGGACGATATCTTGGTACTTGATCAGTCTTTACGTTCTGCAGAATCTCACGCGAATCAACTAGTGTTGTTTCTTCGAAAACATGGATGGAGGATCAATTTACAAAAAAGTTGATTCCTCAGATAAGGGTAACCTTTTTTGGTTTCCAGATAGATTCAGTGTCCATGACTTTGTCTCTAACGGACAAGAGACGTTTGAAATTGGTTGCAGCCTGTCGGAACCTTCAGTCTCAGTCATTCCCTTCAGTAGCTATGTGCATGGAAGTTTTAGGTCTCATGACTGTAGCATCGGATGCGATCCCCTTTGCTCGTTTTCATATGAGACCTTTCCAGCTTTGTATGCTGAATCAATGGTGCAGGGATTATACAAAGATATCACAATTAATATCCTTAAATCCCAATGTTCGACTTTCTCTGACTTGGTGGTTAGATCACCATTGTATTGTTCTAGGGGCCTCTTTCGTTCGTCCAACCTGGACTGTGATCACAACAGATGTGAGTCTTTCAGATTGGGGAGCTGTTTGGGGATCTCTGACAGCACAAGGGGTTTGGAAATCTCAAGAGGCGAGATTACCAATGAATATTTTGGAACTCCGTGCGATTCTCAGGGCTCTTCAGTTTTGGCTTCTATTGAAGAGTGAACCGTTCATTTGTTTTCAGTCAGACAATATCACATCTGTGGCATATGTCAATCATCAGAGTGGGACTCACAGTCCTCAAGCTATGAAGAAGTATCTCGGTTACTTGTTTGGGCGGAATCCAGCTCCTGTCTAATTTCTGCGGTTCATATCCCAGGTATAGACAATTGGGAAACGGATTATCTCAGTCGTCAGACTTTACATCCGGGAGAGTGTTCTCTCCATCCAGATGTGTTTTCTCAAATTGTTCAGATGTGGGGTCTTCCAGAAATAGTTCCAATGGCATCTCATCTAAACAAGAAACTTTCTAAACAAGAAACTTTCCAAGGTACCTGTCTAGGTCCAGGGATCCTCGGGCGGAAGCAGTGGATTCGTTGACACTTCCTTGGTGTTATCAACCTGCTTATATTTTCCTGCCTTTAGTTCTTCTTCCAAGAGTGATCTCCAAAATCATCATGGAGCAATCGTTTGTGTTGCTGGTAGCTCCAGCATGGCCTCACAGGTTTTGGTATGCAGATCTTGTTCTGATGTCCAGTTGCCAACCTTGGCCACTTCCAATAAGACCGGACCTTCTGTCTCAAGATTCGTTTTTCCATCAGGATCTCAAATCATTAAATTTGAAGGTATGGAAATTGAACGCCTAGTGCTTAGTCATAGAGATTTCTCTGATTCAGTGATTACTACTATGTACAGGCTAGTAAATCTGTTTCTAGAAGGATTTATTATTGTTTGGAAGACTTACATTTCATGGTGTTCCTCTCATAAATTCTCTTGGCATTCTTTTAGAATTCCTAGAATTTTACAGTTTCTTCAGGATAGTTTGGATAAGGGTTTGTCTGCAAATTCCTTGGAAGGACAAATCTCTGCTCTTTCTGTTTTATTCCACAGAAAATTGCTAAACTTCCTGATATTCACTGTTTTGTACAGGCTTTGGTCCGTATCAAGCCTGTCATCAAATCAATCTTTCCTCCTTGGAGTCTTAATTTGGTTTTGAAGGCTTTACAGGCTCCTCCATTTGAGCCTATGCATTCTTTGGACATTAAAGGGACAGTCTACACCAGAATTTTTATTGTTTTAAAAGATAGATAATCCCTTTATTACCCATTCCCCAGTTTTGCATAACCAACACAGTTATATTAATATACTTTTTACCTCTGTGATTATTTTGTATCTAAGCCTCTGCAAACTGCCCCTTTATTTCAGTTCTTTTGACAGACTCACAGTCTAGCCAATCAGTGCCTGCTCCCAGATAACTTCACGTGCACAAGCACAGTGTTATCTATAAAAAATACGTGAACTAACACCCTCTAGTGGTGAAAAACTGTTAAATGCATTCTGAAAAGAGGTGGACTTCAAGGTCTAAGAAATTAGCATATGAACCTCCTAGGTTAAGCTTTCAACAAAGAATACCAAGAGAACAAAGCAAAATTGGTGATAAAAGTAAATTGGAAAATTGTTTAAAATTACATGCTCTATCTGAATCATGAAAGTTTATTTTGGCCTAGACTGTCCCTTTAAACTACTTTCTTGGAAAGTTCTTCTACTTCTTTTGGCCATCTCTTCTGCTAGAAGAGTTTCTGAATTACCTACTCTCTCTTGTGATTCTCCTTTTCTGATTTTTCATCAGGATAAGGCAGTTTTGCGGACTTCATTTAAATTCTTACCTAAGGTTGTGAATTCTACCAACATTAATAGAGAAATTGTTGTCCCTTCTTTGTTTCCTAATCCTAAGAATTCTTTGTACGTGGTGAGAGCTCTGAAATATTATGTTGAAGCTAGAAGTCAGGAAGACTTCTAGTCTATTTGTTATCTTTTCTGGTTCCAGGAAAGGTCAGAAGGCTTCTGCCGTTTCTTTGGCATCATGGTTAAAGCTTTTGATTCATCAAGCTTATTTAGAGTCAGATAAGCCCAGCATCAGAGAATTACAGCTCATTCTACTAGAATGAAGCTTCAGTTGATCAGATTTGAAAAGCAGCAACTAGGTCTTCTTTGCATACGTTTACTAAATTCTACCATTTTGATCTATTTGCTTCTTCGGAAGCAGTTTTTGGTAGAAAAGTTCTTCAGGCAGCTGTTTCAGTTTGATTCTTCTGCTTATGATTTAAGTTTTTCCTTTTATGAGAATAAACTTATATTTTGGTTGTGGATTATTTTTTTTCAGCGAATTGGCTGTTTTTTATTTTTATCCCTCCTTCTCTAGTGACTCTTGCGTGGAGTACCACTTCTTGGGTATTGCTATCCAATACGTCACTAGCTCATGGACTCTTGCCAATTACATGAAAGAAAATAATTTATGTAAGAACTTACCTGATAAATTATTTTATTTCATATTGGCAAGAGTTCACCCCTTTTTTATGGTGGTTATGATTTTTTTGTATAAAGCACAATTATTTCCAAGTTCCTTTGTTGATGCTTATTACTCCTTTCTTTATCACCCCACTACTTGGCTATTCGTTAAACGGAATTGTGGGTTTTGTGAGGGGTGTATTTATAGGCATTTTGAGGTTTGGGAAACTTTGCCCCTCCTAGTAGGATTGTATATCCCATACGTCACTAGCTCATGGACTCTTGCCAATATAAAAGAAATGAATTTATCAGATAAGTTCTTACATAAGTTATGTTTTTATTCCTTCTTCAAGGTTTAAAAAAATCAAATCCTTTGCCAGCAGTTAGATTGGAGTTTTGGGAAAAGATCCCCAAAGTTGATGGGGCTATTTCTACTCTTGCTAAACGTACTACTATTCCTATGGAAGATAGTACTTCTTTTAAAGACCCTTTAGATGGGAAACTTGAATCTTATGTAAGGAAAGCTTATTTATATTCTGGTCATCTCCTCAGGCCTGCCATATCTATGGCTGATGTTGCAGCTGCATCAACTTTTTGGTTGAAAAGTTTAGAGCAACAGGAAACAGATCCTGATTTGTCTAGCATTGTTCGCTTGCTTCAACATCATTTTATTTGTGATGCCATTTTTGATATCATCAAAATTAATGTTAGCTATTTTAGCTATTTTTAGCTATTTTAGCTAGAAGATCTTTGTGGCTTAAATATTGGAATGCTGACATGGTATCTAAGTCTAGATTACAGTCTCTTTCTTTCCAAGGTAATAAGTTATTTGGTTCTCAGTTGGATTTGATTATTTCAACTTTCACTGGGGGGAAGGGAGTTTTTTTCCTCAGGATAAAAGACCTAAGGGTAAATCTAAAGCTTCTAACCGCCTTAGTTCCTTTCGACAAAATAAGGAACAGAAGCCTAATCCTTCCCTCAAAGAATCTGGTTCCAATTGGAAACCTTCAAGTTGGAGTAAATCCAAACCGTTTAAGAAACCAAAGCCAGCCCCCAAGTCTGCATGAAGGTGCGGCTCTCATTCCAGCTCAGCTGGTAGGGGTCAGATAAAGATTCTTCCAAAACATTTGGGCAGATTCTGTTCAAAATCATTGGATTGAGTATTGTCTCTCAAGGGTACAGAATAGGATTTAGAATAAGACCTCCTGTGAGAAGGTTTTTTCTCTCACACATCCCAGTAAATCCAGTAAAGGCTCAAGCTTTTCTGAAGTGTGTTTCAGACCTGGAGCTTTCAGGGGTATTCATACCAGTTTCGTTTCAGGAACAGGGTCTGGGGTTTTATTCAAATCTATTCATTGTCCCAAAGAAAGAAAATTCTTTCAGGCCAGTTCTGGATCTGAAAATTTTGAATCGTTATGTAAGAGTGCCAACTTTTAAAATGGTGACTATAAGGACTATTCTGCCTTTTGTTCAGCAAGGGTATTATATGTCCACAATAGAATTACAGGATGCTATCTGTAATCAGAGAACAGGGTATTGCAGTGTTTCCTTATTTGGATGATATCTTGGTACTAGCTCAGTCTTTACATTTAGACGAATCTCACAAGAATCAACTAGTGTTGTTTCTTCAAAGACATGGATGGAGGATCAATTTACCAAAAAGTTTTTTTATTCCTCAGACAAGGGTCACCTTTTTAGGTTTCAAGATAGATTTAGTGTCCATGACTCTGTCTCTAACAGACAAGAGACGATTAAAATTGGTTTCAGCTTGTCGGAACCTTCAGTCTCAGTCATTCCCTTTAGTGGCTATGTGCATGGAAGTTTTAGGTCTCATAACTGCAGCATCAAACGCGATCCCCTTTGCTCGTTTTCATATGAGACCTCTCCAGTTTTCTATGCTGAACCAATGGTGCAGGGATTATTCAAAGATATCACAATTAATATCCTTAAATCCCAATGTTCGACTCTCTCTGACTTGGTGTTTAGATCACCATCGTATAGTTAAAGGGACCTCTTTTGTTCATCCAACCTGGACTGTGATCACAACAGATGCAAGTCTTTCAGGTTGGGGAGCTGTCTGGGGATCTCTGACAGCACAAGGGGTTTGGAAACCTCAAGAGGTGAAGTTACCAATCAATATATTAGAACTCTGTGCTATCTTCAGGGCTCTTCAGGTGTGGCCTCTGTTGAAGAGAGAACCGTTCATTTGTTTTCAGACAGACAATATCACAACTGTGGCATATGTCAATCATCAAGGTGGGACTCACAGTCCCCAAGCCATGAAAGAAGTATCTCGGATACTTGCTTGGACGGAATCCAGCTCCTGTCTAATTTCTGCGGTTCATATGTCAGGTATAGACAATTGGGAAGCGGATTACCTCAGCCGTTGGACTTTACATCCGGGGGAGTGGTCGCTCCATCCAGGTGTGTTTTCTCAGATTGTTCAGATGTGGGGTCTTCCAGAAGTAGATCTGATGACTTCCCATCTAAACAAAAAACTTCCCAGGTACCTGTCCAGGTCCAGGGATCCTCAGGCGGAAGCAGTGGATGAGTTAGAAGTTCATTGGTGTTACCAACCTGCTTATATCTTTCCGCCTCTAGTTCTTCTTCCGAAAGTGATCTCCAAAATCATCATGGAACAATCGTTTGTGTTGCTGGTAGCTCCAGCATGGCCTCACAGGTTTTGGTATGCGGATCTTGTCCGGATGTCCAGTTGCCAACCTTGGCCACTTCCATTAAGGCTAGACCTTCTGTCTCAAGGTCCGTTTTTCCATCAGGATCTGAAATCATTAAATTTGAGGGTGGAAATTGAAAGCCTAGTGCTTAGTCATAGAGGTTTCTCTGACTCAGTGATTAATACTATGTTACAGGCTCGTAAATCTGTTTCTAGGAAAATTTATTATCAAGTTTGGAAGACTTATATTTCATGGTGTTCTTCTCATAAATTCTTTTAGAATTCCTAGAATTTTACAATTTCTTCAGGATGGTTTGGATAAAGGTTTGTCTGCAAGTTCCTTAAAGGGACAAATTTCTGCTCTTTCTGTTTTATTTCACAGAAAGATTGCTAAGCTTCCTGATATTCATTGTTTTGTACAGGCTTTGGTCCGTATCAAGCCTGTCATTAAATCAATCTTTCCTCCTTGGAGTCTTAATTTGGTTTTGAAGGCCTTACAGGCTCCTCCTTTTGAGCCTATGCATTCTTTGGACATTAAACTACTTTCTTGGAAAGTGTTGTTCCTTTTGGCCATCTCTTCTGCTAGAAGAGTTTCTGAATTATCTACTCTTTTTTTGTGAATCTCCTTTTCTGATTTTCCATCAGGATAAGGCAGTTTTGCGGGCTTCATTAAAATTCTTACCTAAGTTTGTGAATTCTAACAACATTAACAGAGAAATTGTTGTCCCTTTTTTGTGTCCTAATCCTAAGAATTCTTTGGAGAAATCCTTTGCATTCTTTGGATGCGGTAAGAGCTTTGAAATATTATGTTGCAGCTAACGATTTCAGGAAGACTTCTAGTCTATTTGTTATCTTTTCTGGTTCTAGGAAAAGTCAGAAGGCTTCTGCCATTTCCTTAGCATCTTGGTTAAAGCTTTGGATTCATCAGGCTTATTTGGAGTCGGGTCAGGCCCCACCTCAGAGAATTACAGCTCATTCTACTAGATCAGTCTCCACGTTGTGGGCTTTTAAGAATGAAGTTTCAGTTGATCAGATTTGCAAAGCAGCAACTTGGTCTTCTTTGCATACATTTACTAAATTCAACCTTTTTGATGTATTTGCTTCTTCGGAAGCAGTTTTTGGTAGAAAAGTTCTTCAGGCAGCTGTTTCAGTTTGATTCCTCTGCATATGTTTTAAGTTTTCTTTTCATTTATGAGAAAAACTTATTTTTTTGGTTGTGGATTTAATTTTCCCAGCGGAAAATGGCTGATATTATTTTAGCCCTCCCTCTCTAGTGACTCCTTGGGTATTTCTATCCCATACGTCACTAGCTCATGTACTCTTGCCAATTACATGAAAGAAAACATAATTTCTCCAACATAGGTGTGTCCGGTCCACGGCGTCATCCTTACTTGTGGGATATTCTCTTCCCCAACAGGAAATGGCAAAGAGCCCAGCAAAGCTGGTCACATGATCCCTCCTAGGCTCCGCCTACCCCAGTCATTCTCTTTGCCGTTGTACAGGCAACATCTCCACGGAGATGGCTTAGAGTTTTTTAGTGTTTAACTGTAGTTTTTCATTATTCAATCAAGAGTTTGTTATTTTCAAATAGTGCTGGTACGTACTATTTACTCAGAAACAGAAAAGAGATGAAGAATTCTGTTTGTATGAGGAAAATGATTTTAGCAACCGTAACTAAAATCCATGGCTGTTCCACACAGGACTGTTGAGAGCATTAACTTCAGTTGGGGGAACAGTTTGCAGTCCTTTGCTGCTTGAGGTATGACACATTCTAACAAGACGATGTAATGCTGGAAGCTGTCATTTTCCCTATGGGATCCGGTAAGCCATGTTTATTACGATTGTAAATAAGGGCTTCACAAGGGCTTATTTAGACTGTAGACATTTTTTGGGCTAAATCGATTGATATTAACACTTATTTAGCCTTGAGGAATCATTTATTCTGGGTATTTTGATATAATTATATCGGCAGGCACTGTTTTAGACACCTTATTCTTTAGGGGCTTTCCCAAAGCATAGGCAGAGTCTCATTTTCGCGCCGGTGTTGCGCACTTGTTTTTGAGAGGCATGGCATGCAGTCGCATGTGAGAGGAGCTCTGATACTGATAAAAGACTTCTGAAGGCATCATTTGGTATCGTATTCCCCTTGGGTTTGGTTGGGTCTCAGCAAAGCAGATACCAGGGACTGTAAAGGGGTTAAAGCTTAAAACGGCTCCGGTTCCGTTATTTTAAGGGTTAAAGCTTCCAAAATTGGTGTGCAATATTTTCAAGGCTTTAAGACACTGTGGTGAAAGTTTGGTGAATTTTGAACAATTCCTTCATGTTTTTTCGCAATTGCAGTAATAAAGTGTGTTCAGTTTAAAATTTAAAGTGACAGTAACGGTTTTATTTCAAAACGTTTTTTGTACTTTCTTATCAAGTTTATGCCTGTTTAACATGTCTGAACTACCAGATAGACTGTGTTCTGAATGTGGGGAAGCCAGAATTCCTATTCATTTAAATAAATGTGATTTATGTGATAATGACAATGATGCCCAAGATGATTCCTCAAGTGAGGGGAGTAAGCATGGTACTGCATCATTCCCTCCTTCGTCTACACGAGTCTTGCCCACTCAGGAGGCCCCTAGTACATCTAGCGCGCCAATACTCCTTACTATGCAACAAATTAACGGCTGTAATGGATAATTCTGTCAAAAACATTTTAGCCAAAATGAACCCTTGTCAGCGTAAGCGTGGATGCTCTGTTTTAGTTACTGAAGAGCATGACGACGCTGATATTAATATCTCTGAAGGGCCCCTAACCCAATCTGAGGGAGCCAGGGAGGTTTTGTCTGAGGGAGAAATTACTGATTTAGGGAACATTTCTCAGCAGGCTGAATCTGATGTGATTACTTTTAAATTTAAATTGGAACATCTCCGCATTTTGCTTAAGGAGGTATTATCCACTCTGGATGATTGTGAAAATTTGGTCATCCCAGAGAAACTATGTAAAATGGACAAGTTCCTAGAGGTGCCGGGGCTCCCAGAAGCTTTTCCTATACCCAAGCGGGTGGCGGACATTGTTAATAAAGAATGGGAAAGGCCCGGTATTCCTTTCGTCCCTCCCCACATATTTAAAAAATTGTTTCCTATGGTCGACCCCAGAAAGGACTTATGGCAGTCAGTCCCCAAGGTCGAGGGAGCGGTTTCTACTTTAAACAAACGCACCACTATTCCCATAGAGGATAGTTGTGCTTTCAAAGATCCTATGGATAAAAAATTAGAAGGTTTGCTTAAAAAGATGTTTGTTCAGCAGGGTTACCTTCTACAACCCATTTCATGCATTGTCCCTGTCACTACAGCCGCATATTTCTGGTTTGATGAACTGATTAAGGTGCTCGATAGTGACTCTCCTCCTTATGAGGAGATTATGGACAGAGTCAATGCTCTCAAATTGGCTAATTCTTTCACTCTAGACGCCTCTTTGCAATTGGCTAAGTTAGCGGCTAAGAATTCTGGGTTTGCTATTGTGGCGCGCAGAGCGCTTTGGTTGAAATCTTGGTCGGCTGATGCGTCTTCCAAGAACAAGCTACTAAACATTCCTTTCAAGGGGAAAACGCTGTTTGGTCCTGACTTGAAAGAGATTATCTCTGATATCACTGGGGGTAAGGGCCATGCCCTTCCTCAGGATCGGCCTTTCAAGGCAAAAAATAGACCTAATTTTCGTCCCTTTCGTAAAAACGGACCAGCCCAAGGTGCTACGTCCTCTAAGCAAGAGGGTAATACTTCTCAGGCCAAGCCAGCTTGGAGACCAATGCAAGGCTGGAACAAGGGAAAGCAGGCAAAGAAACCTGCCACTGCTACCAAGACAGCATGAAATATCGGCCCCCGATCCGGGACCGGATCTGGTGGGGGGCAGACTCTCTCTCTTCGCTCAGGCTTGGGCAAGAGATGTTCTGGATCCTTGGGCGCTAGAAATAGTCTCCCAGGGTTATCTTCTGGAATTCAAGGGACTTCCCCCAAGGGGAAGGTTCCACAGGTCTCAGTTGTCTTCAGACCACATAAAAAGACAGGCGTTCTTACATTGTGTAGAAGACCTGTTAAAAATGGGAGTGATTCATCCTGTTCCATTGAGAGAACAAGGGATGGGGTTCTACTCCAATCTGTTCATAGTTCCCAAAAAAGAGGGAACGTTCAGACCAATCCTAGATCTCAAGATCTTAAACAAATTTCTCAAGGTCCCATCTTTCAAGATGGAAACCATTCGAACTATCCTTCCTTCCATCCAGGAAGGTCAATTCATGACCACGGTGGATTTAAAGGATGCGTATCTACATATTCCTATCCACAAGGAACATCATCGGTTCCTAAGGTTTGCATTCCTGGACAAACATTACCAGTTCGTGGCGCTTCCTTTCGGATTAGCCACTGCTCCAAGGATTTTCACAAAGGTACTAGGGTCCCTTCTAGCTGTGCTAAGACCAAGGGGCATTGCAGTTGTACCTTACCTGGACGACATTCTGATTCAAGCGTCGTCCCTCCCTCGAGCAAAGGCTCACACGGACATCGTCCTGGCCTTTCTCAGATCGCACGGCTGGAAAGTGAACGTGGAAAAGAGTTCTCTATCCCCGTCAACAAGGGTTCCCTTCTTGGGAACAATTATAGACTCCTCAGAAATGAGGATTTTTCTAACAGAGGCCAGAAAGACAAAGCTTCTGGACTCTTGTCGAATACTTCATTCCGTTCCTCTTCCTTCCGTAGCTCAGTGCATGGAAGTGATCGGGTTGATGGTAGCGACAATGGACATAGTTCCTTTTGCGCGCATTCATCTAAGACCATTACAACTGTGCATGCTCAGTCAGTGGAATGGGGACTATACAGACTTGTCTCCAAAGATACAAGTAAATCAGAGGACCAGAGACTCACTCCGTTGGTGGCTGTCCCTGGACAACCTGTCACGAGGGATGACATTCCACAGACCAGAGTGGGTCATTGTCACGACCGACGCCAGTCTGATGGGCTGGGGCGCGGTCTGGGGATCCCTGAAAGCTCAGGGTCTTTGGTCTCGGGAAGAATCTCTTCTACCGATAAATATTCTGGAACTGAGAGCGATATTCAATGCTCTCAAGGCTTGGCCTCAGCTAGCGAGGACCAAGTTCATACGGTTTCAATCAGACAACATGACGACTGTTGCGTACATCAACCATCAGGGGGGAACAAGGAGTTCCCTAGCGATGGAAGAAGTGACCAAGATTATTCTATGGGCGGAGTCTCACTCCTGCCACCTGTCTGCTATCCACATCCCGGGAGTGGAAAATTGGGAAGCGGATTTTCTGAGTCGTCAGACATTGCATCCGGGGGAGTGGGAACTCCATCCGGAAATCTTTGCCCAAGTCACTCAACTTTGGGGCATTCCAGACATGGATCTGATGGCCTCTCGTCAGAACTTCAAAGTTCCTTGCTACGGGTCCAGATCCAGGGATCCCAAGGCGGCTCTAGTGGATGCACTAGTAGCACCTTGGACCTTCAAACTAGCTTATGTGTTCCCGCCGTTTCCTCTCATCCCCAGGCTGGTAGCCAGGATCAATCAGGAGAGGGCGTCGGTGATCTTGATAGCTCCTGCGTGGCCACGCAGGACTTGGTATGCAGATCTGGTGAATATGTCATCGGCTCCACCTTGGAAGCTACCTTTGAGACGAGACCTTCTTGTTCAGGGTCCGTTCGAACATCCGAATCTGGTTTCACTCCAGCTGACTGCTTGGAGATTGAACGCTTGATTTTATCGAAGCGAGGTTTCTCAGATTCTGTTATCGATACTCTTGTTCAGGCCAGAAAGCCTGTAACTAGAAAGATTTACCACAAAATTTGGAAAAAATATATCTGTTGGTGTGAATCTAAAGGATTCCCTTGGGACAAGGTTAAGATTCCTAGGATTCTATCCTTCCTTCAAGAAGGATTGGAAAAAGGATTATCGGCAAGTTCCCTGAAGGGACAGATTTCTGCCTTGTCGGTGTTGCTTCACAAAAAACTGGCAGCTGTGCCAGATGTTCAAGCCTTTGTTCAGGCTCTGGTTAGAATCAAGCCTGTTTACAAACCTTTGACTCCTCCTTGGAGTCTCAATCTAGTTCTTTCAGTTCTTCAGGGGGTTCCGTTTGAACCCTTACATTCCGTTGATATTAAGTTATTATCTTGGAAAGTTTTGTTTTTAGTTGCAATTTCTTCTGCTAGAAGAGTTTCAGAATTATCTGCTCTGCAGTGTTCTCCTCCTTATCTGGTGTTCCATGCAGATAAGGTGGTTTTACGTACTAAACCTGGTTTTCTTCCAAAAGTTGTTTCTAACAAAAACATTAACCAGGAGATTATCGTACCTTCTCTGTGTCCGAAACCAGTTTCAAAGAAGGAACGCTTGTTGCACAATTTGGATGTTGTTCGCGCTCTAAAATTCTATTTAGATGCTACAAAGGATTTTAGACAAACATCTTCCCTGTTTGTTGTTTATTCAGGTAAAAGGAGAGGTCAAAAAGCAACTTCTACCTCTCTCTCTTTTTGGATTAAAAGCATCATCAGATTGGCTTACGAGACTGCCGGACGGCAGCCTCCCGAAAGAATCACGGCTCATTCCACTAGGGCTGTGGCTTCCACATGGGCCTTCAAGAACGAGGCTTCTGTTGATCAGATATGTAGGGCAGCGACTTGGTCTTCACTGCACACTTTTACCAAATTTTACAAGTTTGATACTTTTGCTTCTTCTGAGGCTATTTTTGGGAGAAAGGTTTTGCAAGCCGTGGTGCCTTCCATTTAGGTGACCTGATTTGCTCCCTCCCTTCATCCGTGTCCTAAAGCTTTGGTATTGGTTCCCACAAGTAAGGATGACGCCGTGGACCGGACACACCTATGTTGGAGAAAACAGAATTTATGTTTACCTGATAAATTTCTTTCTCCAACGGTGTGTCCGGTCCACGGCCCGCCCTGGTTTTTTAATCAGGTCTGATAATTTATTTTCTTTAACTACAGTCACCACGGTACCATATGGTTTCTCCTATGCTATTATTCCTCCTTAACGTCGGTCGAATGACTGGGGTAGGCGGAGCCTAGGAGGGATCATGTGACCAGCTTTGCTGGGCTCTTTGCCATTTCCTGTTGGGGAAGAGAATATCCCACAAGTAAGGATGACGCCGTGGACCGGACACACCGTTGGAGAAAGAAATTTATCAGGTAAACATAAATTCTGTTTTATGTAAGAACTTACCTGATAAATTAATTTCTTTCATATTGGCAAGAGTTCATGAGACCCACCCTTTTTATGGTGGTTATGATTTTTTTGTTTAAAGCACAATTATTTCCAAATTCCTTTGTTGATGCTTTGTACTCCTTTCTTTTTCACCCCACTACTTGGCTATTTGTTAAACTGAATTGTGGGTGTGGTGAGGGGTGTATTTATAGGCATTTTGAGGTTTGGGAAACTTTCCCCTCCTTGTAGGATTGTATATCCCATACGTCACTAGCTCATGGACTCTTGCCAATATGAAAGAAATGGATTTATCAGGTAAGTTCTTACATAAATTATGTTTTTCTAAAAACAATGTAAAAATGCTGCAAGAGACTTCTTGATTGATTTTGATGGAGGGATCTTGTCATTGTTTTATTTTGTTTGCAGGTTAAAGCAGACTTTTGTCAGACTGTGCTTCCTTATGTTGTTCATAATATCCTTCTTCAAGACTCCAATGAAACGTGGCGGACACTTCTGTCAAAACATATTCAGGGTTTTTTCACATCATGCTGCCGGTCAGTGACCTGTTCAAGTAGATCTGCTACACCAGCAAGTTCAGATTCAGGTAATTTGTGTGACGAAATGTCATCTTGGTTGATAGACCTTTTAGGCAAAAAACAGCTGCACATTTTAGAACTATGACAAATAGAGGTTTTTAATTAAACCTTATTAGTTTGTTTTTTTTATATATATATATATATATATATATATATATATATATACTGCATGATTAAATATTTTATGGAGAAATCACATTTTGTTGTTTATGTCCCTTTAATAACTTTGCGGTGCTTTATATGTCTGCCTTCCACAACCTCGGCAAACTTTTAAAGCCATAGGTTTAGTTGACTCATCATGAAAATCTGTCTGCTTCTGTTGTGCATTTTCAAGCACAAAGCAATCCCCTTAATTTGTTTTCACTCAGTCACACCTCTTCCTCTTCTGTAGTTTGCAAGTTTCAAAGGCACAGACTAGAACTCTTCTGCTATTGGTGTTTGGTAATGGAATAGAAATAGTTTTTCAACTGTCAATATGATCTATGAAGGGTCATTGACCTGTAGTATTTAAATTCAACAAATTTCATTCTATTTGTCCTGTCTATAACCCTAATATCCTTAAAACTGTGCTTCTCATAATCACATCTTCTCATTTTCAGAAGACTGCACTTTTACCAGAAGCTAAATTAAAATAATTTTCTTCTTTTAAACCTAGAGTCTGATGGTCTGATACGTGGAAATCTTGACATTGTGTCAAGACGCTCCATGCTTAGTGTAATAGAATACTTGAGAAAACAAAGAAGGTAGGTGGATCTCCCTTTTTCTTAGTCTTTATCAAATTATCTGTCTATATATAGACCGTTATAGTTGATTGATTTTCTGCTTAATTAGTAGATGTTTGTCATTAGCAGTTGTTAGTGTTCCCTCCACTTCTGTCTTTGTGTCTCTCTATATATGATTCCTGGAAACAAAATAAGCATATAAGGGCTAAATTACAAGTGGCACACTAATGGTAGCGTGTGTGCAACATAAGAATATTGCGGACGCATTAATTTGCACACGTATTACAAGCTGAAAGTAGATGCATTCGCTTGAGCATAATTGAATTTAACGTGTGTCGGGTTAGCACGACTGAAGACCTGGCTAAAGGGTTTAAATAGTAATTCCATAATATTATTTAATGTGTTTTACTGTGTATTTACTGTAAATATTTCACATATAAATGTTCTTTACATACAGGTAAATGTTGTTTTTATTTTAAATACATATTTCTTTATCTATCTTTATATACTGTACCTATACCTGTATATCTATTCCTATAGATATGTAAGAATAGATATTTATTTGACATTAACATTATCAGATAAATATAGAAATATATATTTAATAATATTTTTTTTAAATATTTCTGTGTGAAGTACATTGAAATCTAAAATATGTATTAAGCGATTTGGATTTTGCAACGTAGGTCTAATGTGGTGTCGGGTTAGCTCAAGTTAAAACATTGTTATCTTAAGGCTCGTTATTGAAATATAAAATATTAAAAAATAATAATTATTAAAAATTATTATAGATACTGTAATAAAGTCGAAATATACCATAGAATGTATATATATTTATTTTTATTTTTTTTTCTGTACCTATAATCATTTTTCTTAATATTTTTAAATATTTTATATTAAATATTTCAATAACACGCCTTAAGAAAACTAAGGCCTAGATTTAGAGTTCGGCGGTAGCCGTCAAAACCAGCGTTAGAGGCTCCTAACGCTGGTTTTGGCCGCCCGCTGGTATTTGGAGTCAGTGATTAAAGGGTCTAACGCTCACTTTACAGCCGCGACTTTTCCATACCGCAGATCCCCCTACGCCATTTGCGTAGCCTATCTTTTCAATGGGATCTTCCTAACGCCGGTATTTAGAGTCGTTTCTGAAGTGAGCGTTAGAATTCTAACGACAAGATTCCAGCCGCCTGAAAATAGCAGGAGTTAAGAGCTTTCTGGCTAACGCCGGTTTATAAAGCTCTTAACTACTGTACCCTAAAGTACACTAACACCCATAAACTACCTATGTACCCCTAAACCGAGGTCCCCCCACATCGCCGCCACTCGATTAAAATTTTTAACCCCTAATCTGCCGACCGCCACCTACGTTATACTTATGTACCCCTAATCTGCTGCCCCTAACCCCGCCGACCCCTGTATTACATTTATTAACCCCTAACTTGCCCCCCACAACGTCGCCGCAAGCTACTTAAAATAATTAACCCCTAATCTTCCGACCGCAAATCGCCGCCACCTACGTTATCCCTATGTACCCCTAATCTGCTACCCCTAACATCGCCGACCCCTATGTTATATTTATTAACCCCTAATCTGCCCCCCTCAACGTCGCCGACACCTACCTACACTTATTAACCCCTAATCTGCCGAGCGGACCTGAGCGCTACTATAATAAAGTTATTAACCCCTAATCCGCCTCACTAACCCTATCATAAATAGTATTAACCCCTAATCTGCCCTCCCTAACATCGCCGACACCTACCTTCAATTATTAACCCCTAATCTGCCGACCGGAGCTCACCGCTATTCTAATAAATGTATTAACCCCTAAAGCTAAGTCTAACCCTAACACTAACACCCCCCTAAGTTAAATATAATTTTTATCTAACGAAATAAATTAACTCTTATTAAATAAATAATTCCTATTTAAAGCTAAATACTTACCTGTAAAATACATCCTAATATAGCTACAATATAAATTATAATTATATTATAGCTATTTTAGGATTAATATTTATTTTACAGGCAACTTTGTAATTATTTTAACCAGGTACAATAGCTATTAAATAGTTAAGAACTATTTAATAGTTACCTAGTTAAAATAATAACAAATTTACCTGTAAAATAAATCCTAACCTAAGATATAATTAAACCTAACACTACCCTATCAATAAAATAATTAAATAAACTACCTACAATTACCTACAATTAACCTAACACTACACTATCAATAAATTAATTAAACACAATTGCTACAAATAAATAAAATTAAATAAACTATCTAAAGTACAAAAAATAAAAAAAGAACTAAGTTACAGAAAATAATAAAATATTTACAAACATAAGAAAAATATTACAACAATTTTAAACTAATTACACCTACTCTAAGCCCCCTAATAAAATAACAAAGCCCCCCAAAATAAAAAATTCCCTACCCTATTCTAAAATACAAATATTACAAGCTCTTTTACCTTACCAGCCCTGAACAGGGCCCTTTGCGGGGCATGCCCCAAGAATTTCAGCTCTTTTGCCTGTAAAAAAAAAACATACAATACCCCCCCCCCAACATTACAACCCACCACCCACATACCCCTAATCTAACCCAAACCCCCCTTAAATAAACCTAACACTACCCCCCTGATGATCTTCCTACCTTGTCTTCACCATGCCAGGTTCACCGATCCGTCCTGGCTCCAAGATCTTCATCCAACCCAAGCGGGGGCTAGACATCCACTGAAGAAGTCCAGAAGAGGGTCCAAAGTCTTCCTCCTATCCGGCAAGAAGAGGACATCCGGACCGGCAAACATCTTCTCCAAGCGGCATCTTCTATCTTCTTCCATCCGATGACGACCGGCTCCATCTTGAAGACCTCCAGCGCGGATCCATCCTCTTCTTCCGACGACTAGACGACGAATGACGGTTCCTTTAAGGGACGTCATCCAAGATGGCGTCCCTCGAATTCCGATTGGCTGATAGGATTCTATCAGCCAATCGGAATTAAGGTAGGAATTTTCTGATTGGCTGATGGAATCAGCCAATCAGAATATAGTTCAATCCGATTGGCTGATCCAATCAGCCAATCAGATTGAGCTCGCATTCTATTGGCTGATCGGGACAGCCAATAGAATGCGAGCTCAATCTGATTGGCTGATTGGATCAGCCAATCGGATTGAACTATATTCTGATTGGCTGATTCCATCAGCCAATCAGAAAATTCCTACCTTAATTCCGATTGGCTGATAGAATCCTATCAGCCAATCGGAATTCGAGGGACGCCATCTTGGATGACGTCCCTTAAAGGAACCGTCATTCGTCGTCTAGTCGTCGGAAGAAGAGGATGGATCCGCGCTGGAGGTCTTCAAGATGGAGCCGGTCGTCATCGGATGGAAGAAGATAGAAGATGCCACTTGGAGAAGATGTTTGCCGGTCCGGATGTCCTCTTCTTGCCGGATAGGAGGAAGACTTTGGACCCTCTTCTGGACTTCTTCAGTGGATGTCTAGCCCCCGCTTGGGTTGGATGAAGATCTTGGAGCCAGGACGGATCGGTGAACCTGGCATGGTGAAGACATGGTAGGAAGATCATCAGGGGGGTAGTGTTAGGTTTATTTAAGGGGGGTTTGGGTTAGATTAGGGGTATGTGGGTGGTGGGTTGTAATGTTGGGGGGGGGTATTGTATGTTTTTTTTTACAGGCAAAAGAGCTGAAATTCTTGGGGCATGCCCCGCAAAGGGCCCTGTTCAGGGCTGGTAAGGTAAAAGAGCTTGTAATATTTGTATTTTAGAATAGGGTAGGGAATTTTTTATTTTGGGGGGCTTTGTTATTTTATTAGGGGGCTTAGAGTAGGTGTAATTAGTTTAAAATTGTTGTAATATTTTTCTTATGTTTGTAAATATTTTATTATTTTCTGTAACTTAGTTCTTTTTTATTTTTTGTACTTTAGATAGTTTATTTAATTTTATTTATTTGTAGCAATTGTGTTTAATTAATTTATTGATAGTGTAGTGTTAGGTTAATTGTAGGTAATTGTAGGTAGTTTATTTAATTATTTTATTGATAGGGTAGTGTTAGGTTTAATTATATCTTAGGTTAGGATTTATTTTACAGGTAAATTTGTTATTATTTTAACTAGGTAACTATTAAATAGTTCTTAACTATTTAATAGCTATTGTACCTGGTTAAAATAATTACAAAGTTGCCTGTAAAATAAATATTAATCCTAAAATAGCTATAATATAATTATAATTTATATTGTAGCTATATTAGGATTTATTTTACAGGTAAGTATTTAGCTTTAAATAGGAATCATTTATTTAATAAGAGTTAATTTATTTCGTTAGATAAAAATTATATTTAACTTAGGGGGGTGTTAGTGTTAGGGTTAGACTTAGCTTTAGGGGTTAATACATTTATTAGAATAGCGGTGAGCTCCGGTCGGCAGATTAGGGGTTAATAATTGAAGGTAGGTGTCGGCGATGTTAGGGAGGGCAGATTAGGGGTTAATACTATTTATGATAGGGTTAGTGAGGCGGATTAGGGGTTAATAACTTTATTATAGTAGCGCTCAGGTCCGGTCGGCAGATTAGGGGTTAATAAGTGTAGGTAGGTGTCGGCGACGTTGTGGGGGGCAGATTAGGGGTTAATAAATATAACATAGGGGTCGGCGATGTTAGGGCAGCAGATTAGGGGTACATAGGGATAACGTAGGTGGCGGCGGTTTACGGAGCGGCAGATTAGGGGTTAAAAGTGTAATGCAGGGGTCAGCGATAGCGGGGGGCGGCAGATTAGGGGTTAATAAGTGTAAGGTTAGGGGTGTTTAGACTCGGGGTACATGTTAGAGTGTTAGGTGCAGACGTAGGAAGTGTTTCCCCATAGGAAACAATGGGGCTGCGTTAAGAGCTGAACGCTGCTTTTTTGCAGGTGTTAGGTTTTTTTTCAGCTCAAACTGCCCCATTGTTTCCTATGGGAGAATCGTGCACGAGCACGTTTTTGATGCCGGCCGCGTCCGTAAGCAACTCTGGTATCGAGAGTTGCATTTGCGGTAAATATGCTCTACGCTCCTTTTTTGGAGCCTAACGCAGCATTTGTTTGAACTCTCGATACCAGAGTTAAATTTATGGTGCGGCCAGAAAAAAACCCGCGGAGCGTTAACAGCCCTTTTACCGCCGAACTCCAAATCTAGGCCTATGTTTTTATGTGCACTAACCCAATACCGCGTTGGACTTACATTGTGAAACCTGAAGTGCGTTGTGCATATTTTGCATTCCAATGTTCTCATAAAAAAAAAACATTTTTTATTATTAAATATATATTTCTATGTATATCTGATAATGTTAATGCCAAATATATAGCAATACAACTATATATACAGTTATAGGTATATACAGATATAGGTATATACAGATATATATAGAAATATTTACAATAATATTAACATTCCTGTATGTGAAGAACATTTTTAATGTGGAATATTAATAACTCCTGTCAGGTTAGCACGCGAGTGATAAGTGTTAGTTATTTTCTTTAAGCTCTCCGTGAAAGTATATGGGTAGAAGTTTTCTCTTTTGCGATATCAGAAGTACTCAATTTAGTGAGCATGGGCTTTGTTTGCGCACAAAAGTTTTACTTTTAACTTGTACTATGTGTGCAAAAAGATTACTTCTAGCAAAGTTTACACTCGAGAGGGAAATAGCGCGCTTCTTGTTATCTAGCCTAAATATCTAATACTAACAGTTGATAGACGTCCTGTCTTAGACATTTAGATATAATTAAGCGGAAATACTTTTCTTTTACAAGATATGACGAGTCCACGGATTTCATCCTTATGGGATTACGCCTCCTGGTCAGCAGGAAGTGGCAAAGAGCACCACAGCAGAGCTGTATATATAGCTCCGATCCTTCCCTCCCACCCCAGTCATTCTCTTTGCCTTTGTTAGTGATAGGAAGAGGTAAAGTGAGGTGTTAGTTTAGATTCTTCAATTAAGAAGTTTTTTTATTTTAAAATGGTGCCAGTGAGTACTATTTTTCTCAGGGAGAAATCGTCCATCACTTATTCCATAAGAGAGTGGAGACATCTTTTTTTCTGCCCTGATGTTGATGATCTTAGCAAACATTATCTAAGATCCTGCTGGTTTCCACAGAGCAGTTGAAGGTAGTGTAAAGAAATATCTTCAGTGTGGAGAACCATGTCATGCTACAAGCAGCATTGAGGTATGTTCAGTCATTTATTTCTGGGGAGACTTGATACATCAGAACAGGCTGACATTATTCCCCATCTGGGGAGGGGTAATCAGTATGCACTATATGTATGAAAATGGTGTACTTGGAATTCCCTGTTATAGTGATAACTTATCAGTATGTCTCACACATGTGTATTCAGTGTGGGCTGACGCTGGAAGATGCGGTTTTCTGCTTAAGGGTTATCGTTGTTATTTTACTATAGCTGGCATGTGAGAGTGCAGTTTTTAAAAAGTTGCGCTTGTTATTCTTGTGTATAGATAGAGGGGCACATGGCTTAACGGTTTATGTTGGGAAGCCGACATGTTTTTTCGGCCCATGCGGGTCTTGGTACGGCTCGAGTTACACCCACGGTGGGCTGGGCCTATTTTCGCGCGATCATACGCGCAGTTCTCATCCGGATCGGCAGTGAGGTTCTGTGCTCCGGTGGGGCCTAAGTTGTCTTTGTATAATGGGAAGAGACGGAGCGCTTCTTAGACAAAATCAGTGTGGTCTGGGGGCAGGTAGGCGCCGCAGCAGAACTGTGGCAAGGTGCAGGGGCCTGGAGTTTTAAAAATTTATAAAAATTTATAAAACTGATAAAATCGATAATTAACATTACCAAACAAGTGTTGCAATATTATTAAGCTAATCTGGGCACATAAGGGCACTGTTTTTGGCCGCAGAGGTTGTTTTGACTTATAACAGAAACATTGTTGCGCTTTTATTATTTAAAGGTGCAGTACGCTTTTTAGTTCAAAGTTTTTTGAGTATATGTTTTGACTTCAGAATCCAATATATCAAGTATAGAACGACTATTATTGCTATTGCTAGTCTGTTTAACATGTCTGAACTTGAGGAAAATACTTGTTCTATGTGTTTAGATGCCATTGTGGAATCCCCTCTTTTTGTCCCTCATGTACTGAAAGGGCCTTACAATGTAAAGAGCAGATTTCCTTTAAGGAAAGTGTGTCTAAGGATGCTTCTCAGTCTGATGAGAATGGGGGTATGCCGCTACTTTCTCCCCAAGTGTCACAACTTTTAACGCCCACCCAAGCGACGCCGGGTTCTTCAACCGCGTCTACTTTACTCTGCAGTATATGGCTGCAGTTATGTCATCTACCCTTACAGAGGTGTTATCTAAGTTGCCTGTGTTACAGGGCAAACGCAGCAGGACAGAAGTCAATTTGAATACTGCGACCTCTGATGTTTTGTTGGCTATTTCCGATGTACCCTCACAGGGAACTGAATTGGGGGTTAGGGAACTTTTGTCTGAGGGGGAACTTTCCGATTCGGGAAGTGTGTTACCTCAGATGGACTCGGACGTCATGTCCTTTAGATTTAAGCTTGAACACCTCCGCCTGTTACTTCGGGAGGTTTTAGCGACTCTAGATGACTCTATTGTGGTACCACCAGAGAAATTGTGTAAGATGGACAAATACTTAGAGGTGCCTGCTTACTCTGTTTTTCCGGTTTCTAAGAGAATTTCGAAAATTATTACGCGGGAATGGGAAAGACCGGGTATCCCGATCTCACCTTCTCCTAATTTTAAGAAAATGTATCCCATATCTGACACTGTTCGGGACTCTTCGCAAACATTCCCTAAGGTGGAGGGAGCTATATTTACCCTGGCTAAGCGTACAACTATACCGATTGAGGACAGTTGTGCTTTCAAAGACCCTATGGATAAGAAATTAGAGGGTCTTCTAAAGAAGTTATTTATTCATCAGGGTTTCCTTTTACAACCGACGGCCTGCATTGTACCAGTTACCACTGCGGTGGCCTTCTGGTTTGATGCCTTAGAAGAGTCTCTTAAGACTGAGACTCCTCTAGAGGAAATTTTGGATAGAATTAAGGCTCTTAAGCTGGCTAATTCTTTTATTACTAATGCCGCCTTTCAGATTGCCAAATTGGCGGCTAAGAATGCCATATTTGCCATTTTAGCGCATAGAGCGTTATGGTTAAAATCTTGGTCTGCTGATGTGTCCTCTAAGTCAAAGCTTTTGGCTATTCCTTTCAAAGGGAAAACCCTATTCGGGCCCGACTTGAAAGAAATAATTTCTGACATTACGGGAGGTAAGGGTCATCTCCTACTTCAGGATAAAGCAGCTAAACTGAGGGGTAAAGAAAATAATTTTCGTTCCTTTCGGAATTTCAAAGGCGTTCCTGCTTCTTCTTCCGCTAAACAGGAAGGAAAATTTGCTCAAACCAAGTCTATCTGGAGACCCAACCAGGCTTGGAACAAAGGTAAACAACCCAAGAAGCCCACTGCTGCTCCCAAGACAGCATGATGGGGCGGCCCCCGATCCGGGACCAGATCTAGTAGGGGCAGACTTTCTCTCTTTACCCAGGCTTGGATAAGAGACGTTTAGGACCCCTGGACACTGGAAATCGTGTCTCAAGGGTATCAACTGGAATTCAAAAATTCTCTCCCAAGGGGCAGGTTTCTTCTTTCACGATTGTCTGTAGACCAGATAAAAAGAGAGGCGTTCTTACCTTGTGTAAAAGACCTCTCTATTATGGGAGTAATCTGTCCCGTTCCAATACTGGAACAGGGGCAGGGGTTTTACTCAAATCTTTTTGTGGTTCCCAAAAAAGAGGGAACGTTCAGACCCATTTTAGATCTCAAGAGTCTAAACAAGTTTCTCAGTGTCCCATCCTTCAAGATGGAGACTATTCGAACAATTCTACCACTGATCCAGGAGGGTCAATATATGACTACCGTGGACTTGAAGGATGCATATCTTCATATTCCTATCCACAAGGTTCATCATCAGTTCCTAAGGTTTGCCTTCCTGGACAAACATTTTCAGTTTGTGGATCTTCCCTTCGGGTTGGCCACAGCACCCAGGATCTTCACGAAGGTTCTAGGGTCCCTTCTGGCGGTTCTCAGGCCGCTGGGTATTGCAGTGGCGCCTTATCTAGACGATATTCTGATCCAGGCGTCGTCTTACCATCTGACAAAATCTCATACAGACATGGTTCTGTCCTTTCTGAGGACTCACGGGTGGAAAGTGAATCTAGAAAAGAGTTCATTAATTCCACAGACCAGGGTTCCCTTTTTGGGAACTCTAATAGATTCCATATCCATGAGAATTTTCTTGACAGAGGACAGAAAGTTAAAGATTCTGAATACATGCCGAGCCCTTCAGTCCAATCCTCGGCCATCAGTGGCTCAGTGCATGGAGGTGATTGGATTGATGGTGGCGGCAATGGACATCATACCGTTTGCTCATTTTCATCTCAGACCGCTACAACTGAGCATGCTTAGGCAGTGGAATGGAGATTATGCAAATTTTTCTCCTCAGATAGATCTGGATCAGGAGACAAGAGACTCTCTTCTTTGGTGGTTGTAGTCGGATCATCTGTCCCAGGGGACGTGCTTCCGCAGACCCTCATGGGTGATAGTGACAACGGACACCAGTCTACTAGGTTGGGGTGCAATCTGGAATTCCCTGAAGGCTCAGGGTGTGTGGACTCGGTCGGAGTTTCTACTTCCAATCAATATTCTGGAATTGAGAGCAATATTCAATGCGCTTCAGTCTTGGCCTCAGTTGGCTTCGGCCAAATTCATCCGTTTTCAGTCGGACAACATCACGACTGTGGTTTACATCAATCATCAGGGAGGAACAAGTAGTTCCTTAGCGATGACAGAAGTATCCAAGATAATTTGATGGGCGGAGGCTCACTCTTGTTATCTGTCAGCAATCTACATCCCAGGAGTGGACAACTGGGAAGCAGACTTTTTAAGCAGACAGATGTTTCATCCGGGGGAGTGGGAACTCCATCCGGAGGTCTTTGCCACTCTGATTCTAAGATGGGGCAGACCGGAATTGGATCTGATGGCGTCTCGTCAGAATGCCAAGCTCCCAAGATACGGATCCAGGTCAAGGGATCCTCAGGCCGAACTGATAGATGCCTTGGCCGTTCAACCTAACTTATGTGTTTCCACCATTTGCTCTCCTTCCCCGGGTGATTGCACGGATCAAACAGGAGAGGGCTTCGGTAATTCTAATCGCGCCTGCGTGGCCTCGCAGGACTTGGTATGCCGATGTGGTGGACATGTCCTCTCTGCCACCGTGGAAACTTCCATTGAGGCAGGACCTTCTCATTCAGGGACCCTTCCATCATCCAAATCTAGTTTCTCTGCAACTAACTGCTTGGAGATTGAACGCTTGATTTTATCTAAGCGGGGGTTCTCTGATTCGGTCATTGATACTTTGATTCAGGCACGTAAGCCTGTCACTAGAAAGATCTACCATAAGATATGGCGTAAATATCTTTATTGGTACGAATCCAAGGGCTACTCATGGAGTAGGGTTAGGATTCACAGGATTTTATCTTTTCTCCAAGAAGGATTGGAGAAGGGGTTATCAGCAAGTTCCTTAAAGGGACAAATTTCTGCTTTGTCAATTTTACTACACAAGCATTTGGCAGATGTTCCAGACGTTCAGTCTTTTTGTCAGGCTCTTACTAGAATCAAGTCTGTGTTTAGACCAATTGCTCCACCCTGGAGTTTGAATTTAGTTCTTAATGTTCTTCAAGGTGTTCCATTTGAACCCATGCATTCCATAGATATTAAGTTGTTATCTTGGAAGGTCGCTATTTCTTCTGCTCGTAGAGTTTCCGAGCTTTCAGCGTTACAATATGACTCTCCTTATCTTATTTTCCATTCTGATAAGGTGGTTTTACGAACCAAACCTGGTTTTCTTCCTAAGGTTGTTTCTACTAAGAATATTAATCAGGAAATTGTTGTTCCTTCATTGTGTCCTAATCCTTCTTCTAAGAAGGAGCGTTTGTTGCATAACTTGGACGTGGTCCGTGCCCTGAAGTTTTACCTGCAGGCGACTAAAGATTTTCGTCAATCATCTTCTTTATATATTGTTTTTTCTGGAAAGCTTAGGGTAAGAAAGCTACGGCTACCTCTCTTTCTTTTTGGCTGAAGAGTATCATCCGTCTGGCATATGAGACTCCTGGACAGCAGCCTCCTGAAACAATTACGGCTCATTCCACTAGGGCTGTGGCTTCCTCATGGGCATTTAAAAAGGATGCTTCTGTTGAACAGATTTGCAAGGCTGCAACTTGGTCGTCTCTTCACACTTTTTCCAAATTTTATACTTTTGCTTCATCTGAGACTGGTTTTGGGAGAAAGGTTCTTCAAGCAGTGGTGCCTTCCATTTAGGTTCCTGTCTGGTCCCTCCCTTTCATCCGTGTCCTATAGCTTTGGTATTGTATCCGTGGACTCGTCATATCTTGTAAAAGAGAAGGAAATTTATGCTTACCTGATAAATTTATTTCTTTTACGATATGACGAGTCCAAGGCCCACCCTGTCATTTCTAAGACAGGTATTTACTTATTTTTTGTTACACTTCAGTCATCTCTGCACCTTTGGCTTTTCCTTTCTCTTCCCAACTTCGGTCGAATGACTGGAGTGGGAGGGAAGTGAGGAGCTATATATACAGCTCTGCTGTGGTGCTCTTTGCCACTTCCTGCTGACCAGGAGGAGTAATCCCATAAGTAAGGATGAAATCCGTGGACTCGTCATATCGTAAAAGAAATAAATTTATCAGGTAAGCATAAATTCCCTTTTTTTCTAAGTTGGTAATTAGGTTTATCAATTTAAAGTGCACTGTATTTAAATCTACTTGATGCAATAATTTTACTGGGGAAAACTCTTCTTTCCAAGGTGTAATGTATTGCTATTGTAAGTCATATGTGTAATCATGGTTTGTTATACAGCTGTACAGTATGAATAAGTATAGCTGCTGTGTCTTGTATTTCATTTACTGTGTGTGTGTACTTGATCAATATAAACATTACCATTTTGATTCTCATTTAGACCAGTAGCAGGAACAGCATTTGATGACAATTTTTGGCTGGATTTAAACTACCTTGAAGTGGCTATGGCAGTGCAATCCTGTGCGGGCCATTTCACTGCTCTACTATATGCTGAAATATACGCTGACAAGCTCCGGCTGGATGCTGAACAGCGCAAAAGGTACGTGATTCCTTGAATGTCACGTGTAGAATGTTAAATCTACAGGTTACGTGCTGCAAGTACTTATGCCATGAAAAGTTAAATAAAACGGGTAAAGGGTATACTTTAAACTTTCATACATGATTGTAATGGATTATTTGCTGTAGCCTAATTTGATCAGTTTAATCGTTTGCTTACAGTCTTCTCCAGTCACCCACCGCAAATTTTTTTTTTTTTTTTTTTTTTTTTTTTTTTTAAAGAGGTGATGTTTTCATCTGGTATCCAATAACCATGCTAGTCATACGACACTCAATAGGATTTGTTTTTTATTAAGTTATTGTATACAAGGTAGAAACATGTCAGGATTTACCTCTCAGTCATATACATTATCATATGCAGGTACTGTCCCTTTAAGAATCACTGCTCTACATTCCTGTCTCCACCCTATTTAAGGATCACCTTTTGCACTCATTCTTTGCTTAGTATTGAAGTACCACTACAATAGCCAAGCCTCCTATTGTCTGAACGCTGTTCATTCAATTTTGCTGCAATCCTGTTACTTATTCAAGATTAACCTTTTTATCTGCTTGAACTCCTTTCTGCTGACAACCACTTGTTATTGGGACTGCTTGTAACATCTACTTCCAATCTACTCCTAAAGTTTTCAAGCTGTTTGTTCACCGGTATAGTGCCGCTCCATTCATCTGTCTCATCGCTGCTACGGAGCTCCGCCACGACCGCGGTGACGTCACACGCCAGCTGCTCTGCCGCTCAGCATACTGCTCTAACCCGCACTTGAGAAAACACTGTGAGTTATCTAAAACCTTGCATAGTGCCTTAAAACTAATGTTATCTAAACTACGGTTACTTACATTAAGCAGTCTTATCCTCCTCTGTGCTCCGTTATTAAGTTGGCTCTCTCTCAAATTCAGTATTTACCGTTACCTGCTGTTTCTCATTCCTCCATACTTACCATTTCTTGCTGATTCCTAATTATCATTATATGTGTCCTCCATATTACCATATCTTACATGTAAGAGTTTATATTAACAAGTTACCCCTTTTCTAAGGATATATGGTTTATGTCTTCCCTGCAGACTGCTGCGCATCCACTTTTATCCGCCTGCCATAGGGTTAACATTACTATACACATCCTTACACTAATTACAGCCTGCTGATACATGAAACCTGCCTTCACATACCGTGTGACTATTGTGGTTTTCAGTATCTTCTTGCTACAAACATTTATTTGCATATTATTACTTATTCCCCATCTCAGCAGTTGTGATTCAGTCTTCTTACTTAAAATACTGTGTCTTCGGGGCGGAGCCGGAACGCCGTCTAAGATGGCCGCACCTAAGTGAGCTCCTTAAAGTGGTGAGAAGTAAGGCACATTTTCTACATGCCTAGACCTGCTTTTCGACGAAATAAAGGTGGCAGCAGACTAATCGCCACTCACTCTGCACATCGATACCTTCCGATGTCCTGAACTCTTAGCGGCACAGCCGCGCGATCTGCGGCCTACACGGAGAAAGCCTGAGTTCTCTGCAGCCCGTGACACGCCAGCATCTGTAGCTGGGAAGAGATACTCCACACGGGATATTACCGCCAACAGCAGAAAACGTTAGAATACTTGGCTCAACAAGGTAAACATCAGCTTTTCGTCACTAAATCACAATGGCATATAATGCAGATTACATACCGAGAGGGCTATGCACAAAGAAGTTCCAAAGTAATCAAGATCTGCCTACCTATCTAATAAGGGAAAGTTGTATGAAAGAGTTTGTTGTTAAAGAGCTACCATCCGGGTGCATTTCAAGCCAAAATTACACATGCATACCACAGACTGTTATACCAGGCCATAAAATAACGGTTATGCACAAAACTATATGATAGTTTCTTTTTATATATATCGCCACGTGGGCCTAAAGCAACAGCAATCTAAGGCAGCCATTGCAGCACAATAACGGTTCACATAATCTTTTCAGTGTACTACACTAATCTCAACTTATCACCACACTCTATGGGTCTAAGTAAAACAGTTATATAGAAGGAAACTGCTGTTTTTTGTCCAGCATTATATCAAAGCATCACACATCTATATTCTCTGCCCAATCTGAGATGGCAACAAGAAGATTAGGTAAACAGGACAAAAACAACAAAACCACTACCAATAACGTTAATACTTTTTTCAAACCTATTGATAAACAAAGAAACACTGAAGAAACATCAGATTTAATTACAGATAAATTGCAAGAAGACAGTTGCACTATGTCCCAGACCGCTGACAAAATGGGAGACTCTGGTAATGAGGGCCCAATTACATATAAAGCAATGGAAACCCTTATAAATCAGGTGAAGTCATGTACAGGTATACCCCGCTCATACAGCGGGTTAGGGACCGGAGCCCCGCTGTAAAGTGAAAACCGCCTTAAAGTGAAACAAGGCAGTTTTAGCTTTCTTTCCACTTGCCAGTGTGTTTAAAAACTTTAAAACATGTTTGAACTAGCATATATTAGGGGTGCAATAGGGCTAAGTTTCGTTTAACACTATCACAGCACAGAATTCAATAAATACTGTACTTGTAAAATAGTGACAATTACTGTAGTAAAATTTGCCAAACTATAGCACTGAGACACAGATTGCACTGTAAAGCTGTAAACAGAGTGAACTGCGCATAACAAAATAGTGCCAGTCACTTTTCTCGCAAACTCACAATGATTACAGCACTATTTCATAATCCTTGGAGGCTGTATTAGCGAATCGCTGTAAAGTGAAGCGCTGTAAAGTGAGGTATACCTGTATAAAGGAAGAGTGTGCGGATCTTAAAAAAGAGATCACAGATCTAGGATACAGAGTAGACACTCTGGAAGGAGACAGGGATGACATGTCAGCAGAACTGCATAGTATGTCTAACAAAATGCGCTCTCAACAAAAGCAGATTTCTGAACTAGAAGTCAAACTAGACGAAATTGAAAATAGGACTCGTCGAAATAATATAAGGATTAAGGGGATACCTGAAGCGGTCCTGGGCCCACATCTAAGAAATTATCTTGACGGCTTATTCAAATCTCTATTAGAGCAAGAACATCCTGATTTACCATCGTTACAAATGGAAAGAGCCCACCGTTCATTAAAACCAAGACCACCAGATACCAGCCCCCCAGGGATGTTGTCATCTGCTTTACAAAATATCAAGAGAAGGAACTCATCCTACAACAAGCACGCAAGCAACAAAACTTCCAATACCAAGGAGCTACAATAAAGTTTTTTGCCGACTTATCTATATTGACCCTGCAGAAAAGAAGGGAATTTACCATCCTGACACAGCACCTCAGGTCCTTAAACATTCCATACAGATGGGGCTTCCCAGTACAAGTCCAAGTGATAAAAAATGGGAAAAAGTATGACTGCAAGTTTCCGATATCAACTTTTTCTGTACCAAACTGGATATCCCATTCCCAACGCACACAGCAAATGACAAGGATCAAGATGAAACAATAGAAAAGAGACGCTCCCCAATCACCAAACATAGAGCATGGAGTGAAGTAACTAAAACCCCACCATCTAAGAAATCTTCTATAAACAGACCCCCAGCTTTCAAAACTTGAAAAATTCTTCACTCAAACTGGGGAGGCATGGATCACCCATTGTCCCAATGGGAACTCTGACTAACTTGCCCCATAAATCGGATGATTCTACAAGTAGATTTTGGTAACTATATTTAACTCTTACAGATGTTTTCTTAGTTGAACTATAAGACTCTCTTTCCTTAGGCAAGCTTGAAATCTGTCAATCTTTCTATATGACCCATATAAGTTTAAAACCTTTTCAGACTGCCACCATCAGTATCCCTTAGATATAGAATTAGCTATATCTTAGAGCACTATCTCCTTTGTGAAAGCCACCTTGAAAACGGCCAACCTGTTGATGATGCATCCTAACAATAGTTAAAGTTGCCACCACTCCACCAAGAGACAATAAGAACTTTGAATAAGGTCAAGGCAACGGTTTGGTAAAACACTTTAAGCAAAAGTAGTCAGAGACCTATAGCCAGAAAGGATGGAACAGAAACTCCAAAGAGATGTTATGAACAGTATTTGCCCATCCTTCATGAACTATGAGGAGACCCATGTCTCGCAGTATTATTAGCATTAGTTGGTTAAATTGTCGTTCTATGTTCAGTTACAAACCCTTTATAATGTTTATTGTTTGAAAAGTTAATACATTTAACCCAATTCCAGATCACCTGTTTGAGTAGCCACTTCACTGGTAAGTTTGGGATTGAACCTAGTGGTAAGTTTATTCGCTAACCCCATTGTAATATGATTATATTGATACCTATGGTTGTTTACCAATGTGTTTCATTAACATTGTCTAAGTTCTGATTGTACTACAACAAGTTCAAACGTTTTGATTCTTTCACCTGTAACACACCAGATTTATATTATTTCTGCAGCAAACTTGTACACACTCATTCACACTTAATAGCCTGATGTGTACCCTACATACATTTGATTTCAAGCCACACTGTCCATTAGTCAATATTGCTACGAAGCAAACATTTCCTTTATAGCCTTATCAGACCACTAAGTGTCCCCCATCACACACCCTTTTATCCATTACTGTTTTTTATCCCTCTTTTGATAAGAGATAATCCCTTTGCACTCTTCTCCCTCTGTCCCTATCCCCTTTTCTATCTTTCTAAAACCTTCTACCTTCCCCCTAATCTACTCTCCAATACAGAGTTACTAATTTAGCAACTTTCTTCTAGATAGCTGACCATCGACTACACCCCCTACACGCCAGTAGCCCAATATGCCGGTAACCCAAGCACCTAATAAACTTAATATAGCAACACAAAACGTAAAGGGGTTCCTATCAGCGCAAAAGAGGTCTATCGCATTATATGATTTTCATAAAAAAGACCTTGACATTGTATTCCTTCAGGAAACCCATTTTAGGAAAAGACATGAACCAAATCTCCCATCACGCCATTATGATAAATATTACACCAGTTCCAACACCACAAAGAAAAATGGGGTTTGTATACTATTCAAAAAAGGCCTCCCCTTTGAACTTTTACAAAGTAGACGAGACGAAGAGGGCAGATTCCTGTTGCTTGTGGGTACATGCTACGGCAGACCTCTGACACTCCTTAACCTTTATGCCCCGAACCGCCCCAGACCGGTCTTTTTTAGGAAAGTGATGAACATGGTACTAGATATAGCGAAAGGGCCTATAGTAATTGCAGGAGATCTAAATTTCCCGATAGACCCGTCAGTAGATGTATCCTCAGGGAAATCTTACATGCCAACCAAGATGATCAAAGCAAACTGGCAGGCACTACAAACCATACCAACCTTTGATGTTTGGCGTCTGTCACACGGCTCAACAAGAGATTATACATTTTTCTCACACCCGCAAAAAATATACACTAGACTGGATTATATACTAGTGGATCAGACATCCTTGCGGCTGTTGATAGACGCCAAGATTTCCCAAACACCCTGGTCAGATCACGCTATGGTGATAAGCTCGTTTGCCTGGCCCCAGAAAACTGGCGTAAGGAACACTTGGAAATTAAACAATACTGTCTTCACAGATCCCATAATGCTTCAGTCGATGATAGAGAAAACCTCTCTGTTCTTCGACATAAACGTCCCACAAGACACTAACCACACCAATAATTGGGAAACATACAAATGTTATATCAGGGGGGAGATAATCAAATTAATGTCTAAACACCGTAGACAGCAGGAATCGGTCTATAAATCCCTTACCATTTCGCTTAACAAAGCTGAGAAAGATCATCAAGCACACCCTTCCTCAGAGGACCTATTAACTAAATTAAACAATGCCAGAGAATCCATAAATCATTATCTCAACAAAAATGCACATAGACGAGCACTTGCATTAAACGCCAAATATTTCGCAGAGGGCAACAAAGCCGGTAAACTTCTAGCTAGGTCACTTAAAAGAAATCATACAAATCCTTCATTAGATCTGTCAAAGATGAAAACAAATGTGAACAGGTTAAGAGCGAAGATATCGCAAATACCTTCTCTCAATATTATAGCAAATTATACAACTTAGAGATAAATAGATCCCCTACCAGACAAGACCAAATTAATAACTACTTAACGAAACTAGACCTACCATCTTTATCAGAGACGGATAAATCAGACCTAGACATCCCCATTACGATTCAAGAATTACAAGATACTATTAAACAACTTGCTCCTGAGAAAGCACCAGGTCCTGATGGGTTCACCCCGAAATTTTACAAAATGCTTTCGCCACAAATTTGCCCACATTTAGTACAACTCTTTAACACCATTGATAAAGGATCCCCCTTCTCAAGCCACATGCTAGAAGCAAATATAACAGTCATCCCCAAACCAGGAAAAGACCCCACCCACACAACAAATTACAGACCAATTTCATTGCTAAATATTGATATCAAATTATACGCGAAAATACTGGCCAACAGGTTAAAGCGCTTCCTTCCAGGACTAATACATGCTGACCAGGTGGGTTTTATACCCTCACGTGAAGCTAAAGACAATACCACCAGACTGTTACATATTATACATTACTCCTCGATAGATCAAACACCCCTTATCTTATTATCAACAGATGCCGAGAAGGCTTTTGACAGGGTAGACTGGCAATTCTTGTGGTCTGCCCTGTACAAATTCGGTCTTCCAAAACATTTTGTAGAGAAAATCCAGGCAATATACACTGACCCTAATGCAAGAGTCGTAGTTAATAACACAGTTTCACAAAGTTTCCAAATACGTAATGGCACGCGCCAGGGTTGTCCCCTCTCTCTCCTGCTCTTTGCGCTTTCAGTAGAGGTTTTAGCAGCACAAGTAAGAGCTTCCTCAAAAGTTAAAGGCGTAGAAATGGGTCATATTAATACTAAGTGTCTACTATACGCTGACGACATACTATTTACTCTGACAGACCCCAACAACTCCCTTCACGAGCTTGTGGAAATCCTGGTGGAGTACAAAAAAATTTCTAACTTTTCAATAAATATGGGGAAATCTATGATTATGCCCCTGAGGTTAAATTCAGAAGACGACCAATTTATCAAATCACAAACATTATTTCCCACAACAAATCAGATCACATACTTAGGGCTAGTTATTAAACCTACTATTAATGACACTATTGATACCAACTATAAAGCCTTAAAACAGAAGATAGAAATTGAATTAAACACATGGCATAAGAAAGGGCACTTAACACTGTTAGGCAGGGTCAACGCAATTAAGATGTCCACACTTCCGAAGATTCTATATATATTACAAACATTGATACTTATACCTTCTACCTCATATCTAATAAATCTCCAAAAGCAGATCATTAACTTTATCTGGTCCTACTCAAAACCGAGGATCTCTTCGCATACTTTGTACCTCTCTAAACAACAAGGAGGTCTGGGCATACCACATCTATTGAATTATTATAAAGCAGTACACTTATCGCGCATTATTACATGGAATCAATTAATTGATCCTAAAATTTGGGTATCAATGTATGCTCAACAATTATTAGACACTAACATACGTGACATTTGCTGGATCCCTGCCAAATTCCGCCCAAAAGAAATCTGTCAAAATATCTTTATTACAGAATCACTCCATATATGGGATACCCTTCTAGGCACATATAATCAGATTTCGACCCCCTTTTCTCCACTCACTCCCATCTTAAACAGTAAACTTTTCCCAGGACTCCAGATTACAAAACCTGCCACTAAAGATGGAATAACTTCATATATACTACATGTAAGTTTTGATGACAAAGACTGGGAGAAATGCTTCACCGCCATTAAGAAGTCCTCTATATCAGCCAATATCGTAGAAACTAACTATAAACTAATATCTAGGTGGTATTTAACACCTACACGCTTACATAGAATTTACCCCTCAGTATCCCCTAAATGTTGGAGACTATGCGATGACCATGCCACATTATCGCATATTTGGTGGCATTGTACATTGATTAGACCATTCTGGGAACAAGTAGAGCAGCACATTTCTAAAAAACTAAATCATAATATTAATCTGGATCCTCAGATGATCCTACTAAACTATCTACCTAACCTTAAATGTCAATACAAGAATTCGCTACTCCAAATACTATTAAATAGTGCGAAAAGGCTAATACCACGCCTATGGAAAAAAAATAAGGTCCCCACTTTTCAGCAATGGATAGATGAGGTACAACACGTACTCTCTTTAGAGGAGATGTATCATAACTATTATTCCAAAAAAGAACATTTCCTCAATATACTTTTGCTCTGGCAAATAGACTGATTACTACATTTCTTAATTTACTTATAAATGACACATTACCATACGAAGACACTATCGTAGAAGATCCCCCCCCTTCCCCCAAACCTTCCTTCCATTCTTCTTCTCCCCTCTGTACTTCCCTTCTGTTTTATTATACTGTATGTTTTGGGTAATACATTCTGAAAATTATTGGATTCCACATGGCTATGCATAGCCTAATGTTATGTTGTTAATTCTAATAATCTGTTATTTACATACTGAACTATTCTAGATGAGAAATATTTTGTCTGTTTACTTGCATCTTGTCCATTATGTTATTCCACCAATAAAAATTATTGAATTTAAAAGAAGCGCATTGTAGACCATATAGTAATAAATACAGTTCCCATGAAAATACTGTGTCTTCATTCTAGATTTCTTAACCAGTGTGACAGAATACTAAGCCTTAAAAACATGGATCCAGCTGAGATTAACACTCACATGCAGGCATTAACTCAAAGGGTAGATTTACTCACTAATGGTCTCAATGCATTAAAAGTGGAAAATGATAACCTTAAGGCATACATTAGGGATGTGGTAGACAAAAGAACACCTATTTATGAACCCCAGGTTAGCCCCCCTGATTGTTTCCATGGAGACAGGACTCTCTATAGAGAGTTTAAAAATGCATGCCTACTGATGTTTGCTTTACGACCTCATACCTACCCAAACGATAGGATTAGAGTACTCACGACCATATCCTACCTTAGAGGTGAACCCCGTACATGGGCAAACACTTACTTTGAGGATAATGAACAGATATTAAACTCTTTGGATAATTTTTTCACCGCAATGGGTCAATTGTATGAGGATCCATACAAACAGCTTACAGCTGAAAACGCCATGCGGAGTCTTAGACAAAAGAAGAGAGTAGTCGAAGACTACATCACAGAATTTAAAAAATGGGCTAAAGACTCAGAATGGAACAATCTATCCCTTAGGAACCAGTTCAGACTGGGTCTCTCTGAGGGAATAAAGGATGAGTTGTCCCGTACAGATATACCAAATACTTTAGAAGAGTTCATGTCCCTCAGTATCACGATAGATAGGCGCCTCAGGGAGAGGTACCATGAAAAGTCAGGGCATGACACTAACCCTAAGAAACCACCTTACACTCCTCATCCCTCCTCACTACACAAAAGCACCTCTGAACCCATGGACATAGCCTTCATCAAAGGTCCTCTCTCTCCACAAGAAAAGCTCAGCCGACGTTCCAATAACCTATGCCTATACTGCGCCTCAGAGGAGCACACTGTTAGAGACTGTCCATCTCTTCTGAAACAAACCAAGGGTAAGACCTTAACAGAATACTATTGCTGTACTACTCAACAGAATTCAGTTGCTTACATAAAAATCCCTCTTTTGTTACAGTGGGAATAACTACGTCTGCACGCCACCGCGATTATTGACTCCGGTGCTACAGCATCCTATATTGATAAGGAATTTACCACTGTAAATAAAATACCACTCATGCAGAAACAGTCTCCTATTTTCTTAAGAGGGATAGATGGGAAAACTATTTCTTCAGGGCCTGTTGAATTTCACACTATACCCCTACTTGTTGTGTCTCAAGAACAGCATAGAGAATATATATCATTCGATGTAATAAACTCTCCGGTCTCTCAGGTGGTTCTAGGTATGCAATGGTTGCATACACACAACCCCCAGATAGACTGGTCCAACTCAACGCTTACTTATAACTCTCTATATTGCCAAAATACTTGTCTTCCCTCTCCTATCTTACAAACTTCTATCTCTCCAGACGTACAAACCATACCTGAGGTTTATAGTGATTTTGCTGACGTTTTCAGTAAAAAGGAGGCGGAGAGTCTACCGCCACATAGGAAATATGACTGCCCCATTGAGATACTCCCTGGGTCAGAGATTCCAATTGGGCACATATTTCCTTTATCTGATAATGAGTTAACACACTTAAAAACGTATTTAGACGAGAACCTCAGAAAAGGGTTCATCCGTCCCTCCACTTCTCCAGCAGGGGCTGGAATATTTTTTGTAAAAAATAAAGATGGGACACTTAGACCTATAGTCGATTACCGCCAGTTAAACAAAATTACGGTAAAGAACCGCTACCCTCTACCTCTCATACCGGAGCTTATCGAGAGATTAGAGGGAGCTAAGTATTTCACAAAGCTGGATTTAAGGGGTGCATACAACCTACTCCGAATAAGATCTGGAGACGAATGGCTGACTGCGTTTCGAACCCGTTATGGACTATTTGAATACGTAGTCATGCCATTCGGGTTGTGTAATGCCCCTGCTGCTTTTCAGCATCTAATTAATGATCTTTTTAGAGACCTTCTAGATGTGTATATCGTCATATACTTAGATGATATTCTCATTTATTCGAAAACATTAGAACAACACATACTACAGGTGAGACAAGTATTATCCCGGCTTAGAAGCAATTTTCTCTACGCAAAAGCCGAAAAATGTGTTTTCAATTCACAGACCATATCTTTCCTTGGATACGAAATATCCCCTTCTGGAATTTTTATGGAGAATAAAAAAATTGATGCAGTATTGAACTGGCCTGTCCCTAAGACAAGACGCCAAGTTCAATGCTTTATGGGATTCGCAAACTTCTACCGCAAATTTATTAAAGATTTTTCTAAGTTAGCAATCCCTTTAACCACACTTACAAAGGCCAAGGTTCCATTCAAGTGGACACAAGATTGCCAGTCAGCTTTTGATACACTCAAAAAGAAATTCACCAATGCACCCATATTGCGTTTCCCTGACCCTAAACTCCAGTTCGTTCTAGAGGTTGACGCATCCAACTTTGCGATTGGAGCAGTATTATCTCAGCGAGACAATTTAAATACACCTCTACATCCCGTAGCTTATTACTCCAGGACATTAAATACCTCGGAACAAAACTACCCCATAGGGGATAAGGAATTACTCGCAATCAAACTGTCTCTGGAACATTGGCGTCATCTTTTAGAGGGTACCACTTTCCCCACTCTCATCTACACAGATCACCGTAACCTTCAGTATTTGAAGAGTTCCAGAACACTCACCTCACGCCAAGTTAGATGGAATTTGTTTTTTTCACGCTTTAATTTTCTCATTACCTATCGACCTTCAACAAAGAATCAGAAAGCCGATGCTCTATCCCGGATTCCATCTGAGTCCATGTCTCTACCCACCAATCAAAGTATCATTCCTTCGGAAAATTTCCTTTGTTTTACTTATGACACCTTGCCCAGTATTCGCACAGAACAACAGAAGGATCTTACAAAACCACTACAGCTATTACAGTTGAAGTCTGATGGATGTTATTATCTTGGCTCCCGTTTATACATTCCACCCATACTTCGCCATTCTTTTCTTAAGTCAATACATGACTCTCCTCTTGCAGGTCACCCTGGTATCAAAAAGACCCTGGATTTAGCAAAAAGGTTCTATTGGTGGCCAAATATGACTACCGATATTTCCCAACATGTTCTCACCTGTACCATCTGTACCATATCGAAGAGAAAGAAACAACCTCCATATGGCCTTTTGCTACCTTTACTTACTCCTAAGAGACCTTGGACAGAGATAGCTCTCGACTTCATTGTCGATTTACCTCTCTCCTCGAGGAACAACACGATCATGGTTGTTGTGGATCTCTTCACAAAAATGTGTCATTTTATTCCCTATAAAAAACTACCAACATCAATGGAAACTGTTCAACTTCTCATTTCTAATGTCATCAAGCTACATGGTCTGCCAAAGACTATTTTAAGTGACAGAGGTACTCAATTCTCCAGTAAGCTCTGGTTAGAGTTCTGTAAATTTTTTCATATTGACAGACGGCTCTCGACGGCATACCATCCCCAGACTAATGGGCAGACCGAACGCTGTAACCAATGGCTGGAACAATTTCTAAGATCTTTTTGCTCCTCCGAGCAACATCTTTGGGCGGATTTACTACCATACGCAGAATTCTGTTATAACAACACCTTACATACCACCACTAATCAAACTCCGTTCAACTCAAACTATGGATTTCATCCAGCATTCCAACTGTATCCTACTCAAGAGTCTTCTTCACCTACAATCGCTGAGTTTTCGGACAGTATTTCCTCAAACTTCACTCGTATTGAGTCCTCAATTGAAAACGCTAAGAAGCTCTACAAACTGTACTATGATAGACGTAGAACACCGCCTCCAAAATATGAAATAGGTGACTTGGTTTGGCTCTCCACGAAACACTTACGACTGAACACTCCATGTAAGAAGTTAGCCCCGCTTTATGTCGGTCCTTATCCGATAGCTCATGTTGTGAATGCCAATGCTGTTCGTCTCACCCTACCTGATACTATGAAGATTCACCCGACATTTCATGTCTCCCTGCTTAAACCCTATCGTGCTGTAAGGGATTTTAAGACAAATACTTCTCCTCCTCGGATCTCTGTCGACCCAAATATAGAATACGAGGTTCGCTCCATCAAGGATTCCCGAATGTTACACGGGGCATTGCAGTACCTCGTTAGCTGGAAAGGTTACCCACCTGATGATGACTCCTGGGAACCCGCTGTTAATATCTCTGCGCCTAAATTGGTTTCTCGTTTTCATCAACGACATCCTGACTCTCCTGGACCCTGAGCTCCGGAGTCGCTCCTTGAAGGGGGGATCCTGTCAGGATTTACCTCTCAGTCATATACATTATCATATGCAGGTACTGTCCCTTTAAGAATCACTGCTCTACATTCCAGTCTCCACCCTATTTAAGGATCACCTTTTGCACTCATTCTTTGCTTAGTATTGAAGTACCACTACAATAGCCAAGCCTCCTATTGTCTGAACGCTGTTCATTCAATTTTGCTGCAATCCTGTTACTTATTCAAGATTAACCTTTTTATCTGCTTGAACTCCTTTCTGCTGACAACCACTTGTTATTGGGACTGCTTGTAACATCTACTTCCAATCTACTCCTAAAGTTTTCAAGCTGTTTGTTCACCGGTATAGTGCCGCTCCATTCATCTGTCTCATCGCTGCTACGGAGCTCCGCCACAACCGCGGTGACGTCACACGCCAGCTGCTCTGCCGCTCAGCATACTGCTCTAACCCGCACTTGAGAAAACACTGTGAGTTATCTAAAACCTTGCATAGTGCCTTAAAACTAATGTTATCTAAACTACAGTTACTTACATTAAGCAGTCTTATCCTCCTCTGTGCTCCGTTATTAAGTTGGCTCTCTCCCAAATTAAGTATTTACCGTTACCTGCTGTTTCTCATTCCTCCATACTTACCATTTCTTGCTGATTCCTAATTATCATTATATGTGTCCTCCATATTACCATATCTTACATGTAAGAGTTTATATTAACAAGTTACCCCTTTTCTAAGGATATATGGTTTATGTCTTCCCTGCAGACTGCTGCGCATCCACTTTTATCCGCCTGCCATAGGGTTAACATTACTATACACATCCTTACACTAATTACAGCCTGCTGATACATGAAACCTGCCTTCACATACCGTGTGACTATTGTGGTTTTCAGTATCTTCTTGCTACAAACATTTATTTGCATATTATTACTTATTCCCCATCTCAGCAGTTGTGATTCAGTCTTCTTACATAAAATACTGTGTCTTCATTCTAGATTTCTTAACCAGTGTGACAAAACATCACCTCAGGAAAAAAATAAATTTGTGGTGGGCGGCCGGAGAAGAGTAATGTAAGATAACTATTAAAGGGCCATAATACCCAAATGTTTAAACACTTGAAAGTGATGCAGCATAGCTATAAAAAGCTGATTAGAAAATATCATTTGAACATCTCTATGTAAAAAAGAAAGATATTTTACCTCAAAAGTTCCTCAGTAGCCACCTCCCATTGTAAAGGATTTCTAAGCAGCATTTTAGTGTGTTTGTCCTGGGACATCTGAAGGGACTAGCATCGTGCACTCTCATATTATTTCACCAATCAGGTAAAGGAAGCTTACTATGAAATCTCATGAGAGTTAAGTCAAATCTCATGAGATCACAGTATGGGGCCCATTTATCAAAGGGCTTGCGGACCTGATCCGACACTGCGGATCAGGTCCGCAAGACCTCGCTAAATGCGGAGAGCAATACGCTCTCCACATTTAACATTGCACCAGCAGCTCACAAGAGCTGCTGGTGCAACGCCGCCCCCTGCTGACTCGCGGCCAATCGGCCGCCAGCAGGGAGCTGTCAATCAACCCGATCGTATTCGATCGGGTTGATTTCCGGCGGTTCCTGTCCGCCTGCTCAGAGCAGGCGGACAGGGTTATGAAGCAGCGGTCTTTAGACCGCTGCTTCATAACTTGTGTTTCTGGCGAGTCTGAAGACTCGCCAGAAACACGGCCCTTCAAGCTCCATACGGAGCTTGATAAATGGGCCTGTAAGAGTTCATGACCTCAGCACTGCTGATGCTGATTGGCTGCTGTTCATTTCTTCATTTTTTTTAATTTTTTTACCTGCAGCTGGGAGCAGCTGAGTATAACTTTTTACACAGAACTTACTCTGCTGAGCTGAGGAAATTGTGAGGTAAAATATCTTCCTTTTTTACATAGAGATGCTCAGGTGATATTTTCCTGTCGGCTTTTTACAGTTATACTACATCAGTTTCAAGTGATTTAGCATATGAGTATTATGTCCCTTTAACCTAATCAAATTAGGTTAAAGCAAATATTACATGAAAATCATGAATGAAAGTCCAATTAATTTAATGCATTTATCCATATTAGCTTTGACAGATTGTGTATTTCTAGCCACTGGAGCGGTGGACCCCGCCGTTGGGTAAACCGTTATGTTGAAACATGTTAGGGGGGTACAATAGAGGAATAAATGGTGATTCCTTTTAAATCAAGTAACCTTTGTTCATATCTAGTGACGAGCATGCCATATATACAAATTTTTGGAATGCTGCACTAGCAGCCTGTTAACTTCTTTAAAAACAGAACGTGCATACACACACAACAAATGCTGTGATAATATAGATATCTGCTATCTAGCAGACAATTAATGTTTTAAAATGAGATACTGTGGGCAACTATTATTAAAGGGATAGGAAAGTCAAAATTAAACTTGCATGATTCAGATAGAGCATGTCATTTTAAGACACCTTTTACGTTCACTTCTATTTTCAAATATGCTTCATTCTCTTGATATCCCTTCTTGAAAAAGAATATGCACATATCCTACACTAGTGGGAGCTGCTGCTGATTGGTGCCTGCACACATCTGTCTCTTGTGATTGGCTAACTAGATGTGTTCATCTTGCTGCCAGTAGTGCAATGCTGCTTCTTCATAAAAGGATAAGAAGATAATGAAGCAAATCTGATAATAGAAGAAAATTAGAAAGATTTTAAAATCTTATGTTCTATCCAAATCATGAAATAAAATGTTGTAATTTTCTTTCCCTTTAGCAAAGGACTGAAGGTCAAGTTATACACTAGCACTATTTGGGTAATTCAGTAATAAGGAATTGTAAAAATATTTTTATAAACTCTACTGTCAATATGAGCTGAATTTTAAAATATATAGATACAATAACTTCACAATCAGAATCTTTTAATTAGATACAAATGATTGAGGTAATGTAAAGATCTAATTAAAGCATTCATCAATAAGTTAATGTTGTTGTCTCAGCAGGGTGTAATCTATATTGCACATCACTGACGAGGCTCACACTAGGCTGAAACGTACGTCTGGGGTTTTGCTGTTTCTCTCGTTCAGAGAGGGATTGCCTGGTATTTCGGGGCTGGACTGTACTGTTAAGTCAGGATCAGACTGATATGCTTCAGGAAAGTTCTTCTCTGTGAAAGGCACATGTTCAGTAAAAAAAGGCTGCTTCTTGGGTGGTAACTAGCCATAGAACAAGCTATTATGCTATTGTTCGTTCCCATGTTGAGCACTTCTCTCTTTTTATTTATGTAATCTATATTAACCTAGTAAATTTGATGCAATAATTTTTTGGCACATTGATAATAATATTAAAGGGACATGAAACCCAAAATTCTTCTTTCATGATTCAGATAGAAAATACAATTTTAAGCAACTTTCCAATTTACTTCTATTATTTAATTTGCTTCCTTCTCTTGTTATCCTTTGCTGAAAGGTTTATCTAGGTATTGTATTGTAGGTATTGTATTGGGTACTTGTAAAGCGTGGCTAATCACCGGTAAGGGTCTCAAAGCGCTGCTCATTTTATCAACCTCGGAAGGATGAAAGGCTGAGTGGACCTCACCGGGGATCGAACCTGCAACCCTTGCGTTGCTACAGAGCTCAGCCACAGTGCCTTAGCATGCTGAGCTATCTTTCCGGCTATATTAGGTAAGCTCAGGAGCAGCAAAGAACCTAGGTTCTATCTGCTGATTGGTAGCTGCATATATATACTGATTGTCATTGGCTCACCCATGTGTTCAGTTAGAAACTAGTAATGCATTGCTGCTCCTTCAACAAATGATACCAAGAGAAAGAAACAAATTAGATGATAGAAGTAAATTAGAAAGTTATTTCAATTGTATTATCTATCTGAATCATGAAAGACAGTTTTTGGGTTTCATGTCTCTTTAATAAACACAGAACTTGTATTATAAATATATATTTTACTGAAGCATTGGCATTTAGCAATAAGCACAGCTGCTGTTTTCAGAGCATAAAACAATATTACACACAATATTATTTTTTACTTAAGACTCCACAGTCCTTGACAACAGTTAAGTGCACCAAAAAATAGGGGTTCATCTTTTAATTAAATGAACTAGATCTCAACTATAATAGTGACACATTCTGTATTAAGTCACTTCTAAAAGTACTATACGTTTATAGAAGGGGAGAAAGCCTTAAGTAGTGCCTTTGAGTCCACAATTTGACTGTTTATTACAGTAATTAGTGTTCTCTTTCTGGAAAAAGTTGTGAGATAAAACAAATATCTAATAATTGCACATACAAAAGCAGACAACCCTGAATAAGAGGTTTGTAACATAGGTTTAAGTACACTCGGTTTTGTATATTTAGAAATATAATACATGATTAATTGTAGAAATTGTATTACTTTGGATAATAAAGCTATTTTCTGTAAAAAAAGATTATGCTTTGATTTAGATTGGTGTGTTTTTGGTGTAACAACAAGCCTCTTTTTAGTGCCTTAGTTCTTTGTAGCCATGTACAAATAGCCATTGGTGAATTGTCTCCCAAAACCAGCTTGTTCTTGTTTAATATATTTATGTACAGCTTGCTAATTAATACACTGGTTTTATCTTATGGTGTTTTGTATCTTTTTCTATACATATCATATATAGGTCTACATCTCTTGCACGGAAGTGCCTTAAATTTGAGGAAGGCAGCCAAACCCTAACTATCACCAGCTTGAGTGAGAAAAGCAAAGAAGAGTCTGGAATTAGTTTGCAGGTATAGCAAGAAAGCATTAAAATAACTATGTGACAGTATTACTATCAGTATGGGAGTACAATTACACAAAGTTGTTTAACCATACGAAATATCTTTATTAATATCATATTCACTGGTTATAACTATGATCCTGAAGTTTACAATTTTAATGTAACAATGAAGTGTATGTCTATATTTCTTAAACTAATGAAAGTTAGATCCCAAGGATATAATAATCCTTGTGTACAAAAGAATGGGGCTTCAGCACTCTTTTCAATAATATCCAAAATATTTTATTAATACATATTCATGGAAAGGCATATCCTGTCATCATAGCATAAAAAACACACACATCCCTGAAATACAGTGCAAACCAGTGATATCTAGAAAGTGCAAAAGTAAGTAACAATATATATCAAAACATACATAAAAATCTAAAAAATTTTGTGGCAAATCTGGCGTCCCAGAAAATTTGGCTATAACACCCTGCTGCACCAAACCCTGTACAATTACACGCCAGTCTGGGCAGGTTATCATGGGGATCTATGCATGCACTGCAGTTAATGATATGAAGCGATGAAGTAGCAGCCCTGTTGTAACATGAAAAGCGGAGTCACAGTAAAAGTTCCAATTATCAATGGAGATTGCTTGACACAAATTGCTTATTAAAGTAGGCTTATATGCAGTAATGTATCGGTGTTTTAAGCCAAGCAAGCAAGCAAGATGTAGTTTATGGCATGTAGCCCCGTTGATCAGCTAATGGGAGTGAAACGTACGTAGGTGGTGGCCAGGCGCTCTGACACCCAATGTTTGGCTTTTAAGAATTCCATGTGCTTACATGAAGCAGATTTGCATTGGGACTTTAACGTAGCTCTGAGCCGTCGTTAGCACCAGAGTGGGAAACTCTGCGACGGCTCAGAGCTGTCATCACTCAAGGGGTTAAAATTGTGTGCTCTATGTGAATCATTAAAGTAAATTTTGACTTGTGATGGGGTACATAGAAATACAGTCAGTATGTAAGCAGAATTTAAAAGACAGGTAATAATTAATTTGTAAGAGGGAACAATTATGTCTCATAAATTTTAAATAGGATTTGTTTTTATTTATTTTTTGGGATAAACTGCTTTCAAAATGTGATTCAACGCTTTAGAGTCTAAGGAGAATTACACTGTCAACCAACAGTTTAACTTTTAGTTTGTATAACCCCTTAGTGACCAGACCATTTTTACATTTCTGTTTGTTTAGATGTAATTTTCCTCTTACTCATTTACTGTATGCTCACATATTATATACCATTTCTTCTATAAGGTACGACGAGTCCACGGATTCATCCTTTACTTGTGGGATATTATCCTCCTGCTAACAGGAAGTGGCAAAGAGCACCACAGCAGAGCTGTCTATATAGCTCCTCCCTTAGCTCCACCCCCCAGTCATTCTCTTTGCCTACTCTAAGTACTAGGAAGGGTAAAGTGAAAGAGGTGATAAAATATTAGTTTTTTATTTCTTCAAGCAAGAGTTTTTTATTTTAAATGGTACCAGTGTGTACTATTTACTCTCAGGCAGAAGATGGATGAAGACTTCTGCCTGGAGGCTGATGATCTTAGCATTTGTCACTAAGATCCAGAGCAGTTCCCACAGAATGGCTGAGGAGTACAAGAAGCTTCAGTGTGAGGAACCCTTTCATGCTATAAGCAGTGAGGTATGTTTAGTCATTTTTTTTTCTGCAGAGACTGTGGTATTTCAGAATTGGCTGACAGTATCCCCATGAGGGAGAGGGTAAGCAGTAATCCTAAAAGATATAGAGCGGTATTACTAAGCTTGCATAAGGGGCTAATGAAAAAATGGTTGACACTGAGTTTGAATGTTTGTGGGCAAACGTTTTGTGAACTGGGAGTGCTTATAACGTTTATGGGAACTGAAAGAGATCATTTCAATAACGTTTTTTATGACTTTATTGAGGGTACACTTGGCTTCTGGTTTGGGTTTCAGAACCCACATGGCTAGTTTGGAACCGCTCTGGTACGGTTCCTTTAGGCTGTAAAAACATTGAGTGAGATGGGCGGGGCCTACTTTTGCGCCTCAGTTGCGCAGTTGTAATTGGAGAGCAAGCAGCAAGCTCCAACTCCGGTGGGCCCTTGTGGAAGTGTGGGGCCAAATCGAAGCTTTAACTCCATTTTTCCCATCCCTGAGGGCAGGTAGGCGCCACAGCAGGGCTGTGGCGAGGTGCAGGGGGTGTTTTGTCCGGATTTAGGCCTTATTAACGATCCGGTTTTGCACAGTAAACGGTTAACTTTTCCTTTCAGTGTGAGGCAATCTCAGCTGCATTATTTGTATATCATATCAAAAAATTTAAACGATTGGTGTATTTTAAGGCAGTTTTGCAAAACGTGTATGCTTTTTTTCTCTTAAAGGCGCAGTACTGTTTTTTAAGATTATTTTTTTCACTAAATAAAGTGTTTTCAAGCTTGTTTGTGGTCATTACTAGCCTGTTCAACATGTCTGACATTGAGGAAAGCCAATGTTCAATGTGTTTGGAAGCCATTGTGGAACCCCCACTTAAAATGTGTCCCTCATGCGCTGAAAGGGCAATAAATTGCAAAGAACATATTTTAGCTGATAAAAGTATGTCGCAGGATGATTCTCAGTCAGAAGGGAATCAGGGTATGCCATCTAATTCTCCCCAAGTGTCACAACAATTAACGCCCGCACAAGCGACGCCAAGTACTTGTAGTGCGTCTAATTATTTCACCCTGCAAGATATGGCCGCAGTTATGAATACCACCCTCACAGAGGTTTTATCTAAGCTGCCTGGAATGCAGGGAAAGCGCAGTAGGTCTGGTGTGAGAGTAAGTGCCGAGCCCTCTGACGCTTTATTAGCCATATCCGATGTACCCTCACAATGTTCTGAGTTGGGGGTGAGGGATGTGCTGTCTGAGGGAGAGATTTCTGATTCAGTAAAGATGTTCCCTCAGACAGACTCAGATATGACGGCTTTTAAATTTAAACTTGAACACCTCCACTTGTTGCTCAGGGAGGTTTTAGCGACTCTGGATGATTGTGACCCTATTGTAGTTCCAGAGAAATTGTGTAAAATGGACAGATATCTAGAGGTTCCTGCCTACACTAATGTTTTTCCGGTCCCTAAGAGGATTTCGGACATTGTGGCTAAGGAGTGGGATAGACCAGGTATTCCCTTTTCTCCCCCTCCTACTTTTAAGAAAATGGTTCCCATATCAGACACCATGCAGGATTCGTGGCAGACGGTCCCTAAGGTGGAGGGAGCTATTTCTCTTAAGTGTATCCAGTCCACGGATCATCCATTACTTATGGGATATTAACTCCTCCCCAACAGGAAGTGCAAGAGGATTCACCCAGCAGAGCTGCTATATAGCTCCTCCCCTAACTGCCATTACCAGTCATTCTCTTGCACCCAACGAATAGATAGGATGTGTGAGAGGACTGTGGTGATTATACTTAGTTTCATACCTTCAATCAAAAGTTTGTTATTTTATAATGGCACCGGAGTGTGTTATTCCTTCTCTGGTAGAATTTGAAGAAGAATCTACCTGAGTTTTTCTATGATTTTAGCCGGAGTAGTTAAGATCATATTGCTGTTTCTCGGCCATCTGAGGAGAGGTAAACTTCAGATCAGGGGACAGCGGGCAGATTAATCTGCAAAGAGGTATGTAGCAGCTTATTATTTTCTGACAATGGAATTGATGAGAAAATTCTGCCATACCGATATAATGTAAACTCAGCCTTAAATGCAGTAGCAGCAACTGGTATCAGGCTGTCATGTATGTATATTTTACACTTCAGTATTCTGGGGAATGGCACTTCACTGGAATTATACTGTATGCATAAAACTTTAGCCTAATTTCCAGGGACTAGCAACAGGCTTTTTAGTAACACTCAATTTATTAATGTTAAACGTTTTTTGCTGGCATGTAAAATCGTTTAATTTTCTGAGGTACTGGGTGAAAAAATGTTTTGGGCACTATTTTTTTCCACTTGACAGTCGTTTTATTTAATTTATGACAGTTTACTGATCTCTCTCACTGTTATGTGTGAGGGGGAGGGGCCTTTTTTGGTGCTTTTGCTACGCATCAAAAAATTCAGTCAGAAGTTTATTGTCTTCCCTGCATGATCCGGTTCATCTCTACAGAACTCAGGGGTCTTCAAAACTTGTTTTGAGGGAGGTAATCACTCACAGCAGAGCTGTGAGATTGTAGTTGACTGTGATAAAAAAAAAAAAACGTTTATTTCTGTATTTTTTTTTTTTTTTTTTTTTCTGCTATCAGGGTTAGTTATCCTTTGCTAATGGGAGCAATCCTTTGCTAAAATTGTGTTTTTTACAAAGATTTGATGCTATAACTTTTCAGTTTATTAATTTTCAACTGTCATAACTTTTTCTGTGCTTCTTATAGGCACAGTACGTTTTCATATTATAGTAAATTACTTGAAAAGTATTTCCAAGTTGCTAGTTTATTTGCTAGTGTGTTAAACATGCCTGATTCAGAGGAAGATATCTGTGCTATATGTGCTAAAGCCAAAGTGGAGCCCAATAGAAATTTATGTACTAACTGTATTGATGCTACTTTAAATAAAAGTCAATCTGTACAAATTGAACATATTTCACCAAACAACGAGGGGAGAGTTATGCCGACTAACTCGCCTCACGTGTCAGTACCTGCATCTCCCGCTCGGGAGGTGCGTGATATTGTAGCGCCGAGTACATCTGGGCGGCCATTACAAATCACATTACAGGATATGGCTACTGTTATGACTGAAGTTTTGGCTAAATTACCAGAACTAAGAGGTAAGCGTGATCACTCTGGGGTGAGAACAGAGTGCGCTGATAATATTAGGGCCATGTCAGACACTGCGTCACAATTTGCAGAACATGAGGACGGAGAGCTTCATTCTGCGGGTGACGGTTCTGATCCAAACAAACTGGATTCAGATATTTCAAATTTTAAATTTAAGCTGGAAAACCTCCGTGTATTACTAGGGGAGGTGTTAGCGGCTCTGAATGATTGTAACACAGTTGCAATACCAGAGAAAATGTGTAGGTTGGATAAATATTTTGCGGTACCGGCGAGTACTGACGTTTTTCCTATACCTAAGAGACTTACTGAAATTGTTACTAAGGAGTGGGATAGACCCGGTGTGCCGTTCTCACCCCCTCCGATATTTAGAAAGATGTTTCCAATAGACGCCACCACACGGGACTTATGGCAAACGGTCCCTAAGGTGGAGGGAGCAGTTTCTACTTTAGCTAAGCGTACCACTATCCCGGTGGAGGATAGCTGTGCCTTTTCAGATCCAATGGATAAAAAGTTAGAGGGTTACCTTACGAAAATGTTTGTTCAACAAGGTTTTATATTGCAACCTCTTGCATGCATTGCGCCTGTCACGGCTGCAGCAGCATTTTGGTTTGAGTCTCTGGAAGAGACACTTGAATCAGCTCCATTAGATGAGATTACACACAAGCTTAAAGCCCTTAAATTAGCTAACTCATTTATTTCAGATGCCGTAGTACATTTAACTAAACTTACAGCTAAGAATTCCGGATTCGCCATTCAGGCACGCAGAGCACTGTGGCTAAAATCCTGGTCAGCTGACGTTACTTCTAAATCTAAATTGCTTAATATACCTTTCAAAGGGCAGACCTTATTCGGGCCCGGGTTGAAAGAAATTATCGCTGACATTACAGGAGGTAAAGGCCATGCCCTGCCTCAAGACAGAGCCAAACCTAAGGCTAGACAGTCTAATTTTCGTTCCTTTCGTAATTTCAAAGCAGGAGCAGCATCAACTTCCTCTGCACCAAAACAGGAAGGAGCTGTTGCTCGCTACAGACAAGGCTGGAGACCTAACCAGTCCTGGAACAAGGGCAAGCAGGCCAGGAAACCTGCTGCTGCCCCTAAGACAGCATGAATCGAGGGCCCCCGATCCGGGAACGGATCTAGTGGGGGGCAGACTTTCTCTCTTCGCCCAGGCTTGGGCAAGAGATGTCCAGGATCCCTGGGCGTTAGAGATCATATCTCAGGGATACCTTCTAGACTTCAAATTCTCTCCCCCAAGAGGGAGATTTCATCTGTCAAGGTTGTCAACAAACCAAATAAAGAAAGAGGCGTTTCTACGCTGCGTACAAGATCTTTTATTAATGGGAGTGATCCATCCGGTTCCGCGGTCGGAACAAGGACAAGGGTTTTACTCAAATCTGTTTGTGGTTCCCAAAAAAGAGGGAACTTTCAGGCCAATCTTGGATTTAAAGATCCTAAACAAATTCCTAAGAGTTCCATCGTTCAAAATGGAAACTATTCGGACAATTTTACCCATGATCCAAAAGGGTCAGTACATGACCACAGTGGATTTAAAGGATGCTTACCTTCACATACCGATTCACAAAGATCATTACCGGTATCTAAGGTTTGCCTTTCTAGACAGGCATTACCAGTTTGTAGCTCTTCCATTCGGATTGGCTACGGCTCCGAGAATCTTCACAAAGGTTCTGGGTGCTCTTCTGGCGGTACTAAGACCGCGAGGAATTGCGGTAGCTCCGTACCTAGACGACATTCTGATACAAGCTTCAAGCTTTCAAACTGCCAAGTCTCATACAGAGTTAGTACTGGCATTTCTAAGGTCGCATGGATGGAAGGTGAACGAAAAGAAGAGTTCTCTCTTTCCACTCACAAGAGTTCCCTTCTTGGGGACTCTTATAGATTCTGTAGAAATGAAGATTTACCTGACAGAAGACAGGTTAACAAAGCTTCAAAATGCATGCCGTGTCCTTCATTCCATTCAACACCCGTCAGTAGCTCAATGCATGGAGGTGATCGGCTTAATGGTAGCAGCAATGGACATAGTACCCTTTGCACGCCTACAACTCAGACCGCTGCAATTGTGCATGCTAAGTCAGTGGAATGGGGATTACTCAGACTTGTCCCCTACTCTGAATCTGGATCAAGAGACCAGAAATTCTCTTCTATGGTGGCTTTCTCGGCCACATCTGTCCAGGGGGATGCCATTCAGCAGGCCGGACTGGACAATTGTAACAACAGACGCCAGCCTACTAGGTTGGGGCGCTGTCTGGAATTCTCTGAAGGCTCAGGGACAATGGAATCAGGAGGAGAGTCTCCTACCAATAAACATTCTGGAATTGAGAGCAGTTCTCAATGCCCTTCTGGCTTGGCCCCAGTTAACAACTCGGGGGTTCATCAGGTTTCAGTCGGACAACATCACGACTGTAGCTTACATCAACCATCAGGGAGGGACAAGAAGCTCCCTAGCAATGATGGAAGTATCAAAGATAATTCGCTGGGCAGAGTCTCACTCTTGCCACCTGTCAGCAATCCACATCCCGGGAGTGGAGAACTGGGAGGCGGATTTCTTAAGTCGTCAGACTTTTCATCCGGGGGAGTGGGAACTTCATCCGGAGGTCTTTGCCCAAATACTTCGACGTTGGGGCAAACCAGAGATAGATCTCATGGCGTCTCGACAGAACGCCAAGCTTCCTCGTTACGGGTCCAGATCCAGGGATCCGGGAGCGGTTCTGATAGATGCTTTGACAGCACCTTGGACCTTCGGGATGGCTTATGTGTTTCCACCCTTCCCGATGCTTCCTCGATTGATTGCCAGAATCAAACAGGAGAGAGCATCAGTGATTCTAATAGCGCCTGCATGGCCACGCAGGACTTGGTATGCAGATCTAGTGGACATGTCATCCTGTCCACCTTGGTCGCTACCTCTGAAACAGGACCTTCTGATCCAGGGTCCCTTCATACATCAAAATCTAATTTCTCTGAAGCTGACTGCTTGGAAATTGAACGCTTGATTTTATCAAAACGTGGTTTTTCTGAGTCAGTTATTGATACCTTAATACAGGCTAGGAAGCCTGTTACCAGAAAGATTTACCATAAGATATGGCGCAAATACTTATATTGGTGCGAATCCAAGAGTCACTCATGGAGTAAGGTTAGGATTCCGAGGATATTGTCTTTTCTACAAGAAGGTTTAGAAAAGGGTTTATCCGCTAGTTCCTTAAAGGGACAGATTTCAGCTCTGTCCATTCTTTTACACAAACGTCTGTCAGAAGTTCCGGACGTTCAAGCTTTTTGTCAGGCTTTAGCTAGGATCAAGCCTGTGTTTAAAACTGTTGCTCCACCATGGAGTTTGAACTTAGTTCTTAATGTTTTACAGGGGGTTCCGTTTGAACCCCTTCATTCCATTGATATCAAGTTGTTATCTTGGAAAGTTCTGTTTTTAATGGCGATTTCCTCGGCTCGAAGAGTCTCTGAGTTATCTGCCTTACATTGTGATTCTCCTTATCTGATTTTTCATTCAGACAAGGTAGTTCTGCGTACTAAACCTGGGTTCCTACCTAAGGTGGTCACTAACAGGAATATCAATCAAGAGATTGTGGTTCCATCTTTGTGTCCTAATCCTTCTTCGAAAAAGGAACGTCTGCTACACAATCTAGATGTAGTCCGTGCCCTGAAATTTTATCTACAGGCAACTAAGGATTTTCGACAAACGTCTTCCCTGTTTGTCGTTTATTCTGGTCAGAGGAGAGGTCAAAAAGCTTCGGCTACCTCTCTCTCCTTTTGGCTTCGTAGCATAATACGGTTAGCCTATGAGACTGCTGGACAGCAGCCTCCTGAAAGAATTACAGCACATTCTACTAGAGCTGTGGCTTCCACTTGGGCCTTTAAGAATGAGGCTTCTGTTGAACAGATTTGCAAGGCTGCAACTTGGTCTTCTCTTCATACTTTTTCCAAATTTTACAAATTTGACACTTTTGCTTCTTCGGAGGCTGTTTTTGGGAGAAAGGTTCTTCAGGCAGTGGTTCCTTCCGTATAAAGAGCCTGCCTGTCCCTCCCGTCATCCGTGTACTTTAGCTTTGGTATTGGTATCCCATAAGTAATGGATGATCCGTGGACTGGATACACTTAACAAGAGAAAACATAATTTATGCTTACCTGATAAATTTATTTCTCTTGTAGTGTATCCAGTCCATGGCCCGCCCTGTCACTTTAAGGCAGGTAATTTTTCCATTAAACTACAGTCACCACTGCACCCTATGGTTTTCCTTTCTCTGCATGTTTTCGGTCGAATGACTGGTAATGGCAGTTAGGGGAGGAGCTATATAGCAGCTCTGCTGGGTGAATCCTCTTGCACTTCCTGTTGGGGAGGAGTTAATATCCCATAAGTAATGGATGATCCGTGGACTGGATACACTACAAGAGAAATAAATTTATCAGGTAAGCATAAATTATGTTTTCTACGCTGGCTAAGCGTACTACTATACCTATTGAGGACAGTTGTGCTGTCAAAGATCCTATGAATAAAAAATTAGAGGGTCTCCTAAAGAAAATATTTATTCATCAGGGTTTTCTTCTGCAACCTATAGCGTGCATTGTTCCTGTAACTACTGCAGCTACTTTTTGGTTCAAGGCTCTAGAGGAGGCTCTTCAGGTTGAGACCCCATTAGATGATATTCTGGATAGAATTAGGGCTCTCAAGCTAGCTAATTCTTTCATTACAGATGCCGCTTTTCAACTGGCTAAATTAGCGGCAAAGAATTCAGGTTTTGCCATTTTAGCGCGTAGAGCGTTATGGCTTAAGTCCTGGTCTGCTGACGTGTCATCAAAATCTAAGCTTTTAGCCATCCCTTTCAAGGGTAAGACCCTATTTGGCCCTGAACTGAAAAATATCATTTCAGATATCACTGGAGGAAAAGGCCATGCCCTTCCTCAGGATAAGACAAATAAGATGAGGACCACACAAAATAATTTTCGTTCCTTTCGAAACTTCAAAGGTGGTCCCTCTTCCTCCCCTGCTGCAAAGCAGGAGGGGAATTTTGCTCAATCCAAGTCAGTCTGGACACCTAACCAGACTTGGAACAAAGGTAAACAGGCCATGAAGCCTGCTGCTGCCACCAAGACATCATGAAGGGGCAGCCCCCGATCCGGGACCGGATCTAGTAGGGGGCAGACTTTCTCTCTTTGCTCAGGCTTGGGCAAGAGACGTTCAGGACTCCTGGGCTTTAGAAATTGTGACCCGGGGTATCTTCTAGACTTCAAAGATTCTCCTCCAAGGGGGAGATTCCATCTTTCTCGATTGTCTGTAAACCAGACAAAAAGAGAGGCGTTCTTACTCTGTGTAGAAGACCTATATACCATGGGAGTAATCTGCCCAGTTCCGAAAACAGGACAGGGGTTTAACTCCAATCTGTTCGTTGTTCCCAAAAAAGAGGGAATCTTCAGACCAATTTTAGATCTCAAGATCCTAAACAAATTCCTCAGAGTCCCATCCTTCAAGATGGAGACCATTCGGACTATTTTACCAATGATCCAGTAGGGTCAATATATGACCACCGTGGATTTAAAGGATGCGTATCTGCACATCCCTATCCACAAAGATCATCATCAGTTTCTCAGGTTCGCCATTCTGGACAAGCATTACCAGTTTGTGGCTCTTCACTTCAGGTTGGCCACAGCTCCCAGAATTTTCACAAAGGTGCTAGGGTCCCTTCTGGCGGTCCTAAGGCTGCGGGGCATAGCAGTGGCGCCTTATCTGGACGATATCTTAATTCAGGCGTCAACTTACCAACTAGCCAAATCTCTCACAGATATCGTGTTGGCTTTTCTAAGATCTCACGGGTGGAAGGTGAACGTAAAAAAGAGTTCACTTACCCCTCTCACAAGAGTTCCTTTCCTGGGAACTCTGATAGATTCGGTAGACATGAAAATTTTTCTGACGGAGGTCAGGAAATCAAAGATTTTAACCACCTGCCAAGCTCTTCATTCCATTCCTCGGGCCGTCAGTGGCTTAGTGTATGGAGGTAATCGGACTAATGGTAGCGGCAATGGACATATTTCCGTTTGCTCGCTTGCATCTCAGACCACTGCAACTATGCATGCTCAAACAGTGGAATGGGGATTATGCTAATTTATCTCCTCAGATAAATCTGGGTCAAGAGACCAGAGACTCTCTTCTTTGGTGGTTGTCACGGGATCATCTGTCCCAGGAAGGTGTTTCCACAGGCCAGCATGGGTCATAGTGACGACGGACGCCAGCCTATTGGGCTGGGGTGCAGTCTGGAATTCCCTGAAAGCACAGGGAGCGTGGACTCAGGAGGAGGCTCTCCTCCCGATAAATATTTTAGAACTGAGAGCGATATTCAACGCGCTTCAGGCATGGCCTCAGCTGGCTTCGGCCAGATTCATAAGATTCCAGTCGGACAATATCACGACTAGCATATATCAATCATCAGGGGGGAACAAAGAGTTCTCTAGCGATGATAGAGGTTACCAAAATAATTTGAAGGGCAGAGACTCACTCTTGCCATCTATCAGCAATCTATCCCAGGAGTGGAGAACTGGGAAGCGGATTTTATAAGTCATCAGACTTTTCATCCGGTGGAGTGGGAACTCCATCCGGAGGTGTTTGCACAATTGATTCATCAATGGAGCACACCAGAATTGGATCTGATGGCGTCTTGTCAGAACGCCAAACTTCCTTGTTACAGGTCCAGATCAAGGGATCCTCAAGCAGTACTGATAGATGCTCTAGCAGTACCTTGGTCGTTCAACGTGGCTTATGTGTTTCCACCATTTCCTCTCCTCCCTCATCTGATTGCCAGAATCAAACAGGAGAGAGCTTTGGTGATTTTGATAGCACCTGCGTGGCCACGCAGGACTTGGTATGCAGACCTGGTGGACATGTCATCTCTACCACCATGGACACTACCACTGAGACAGGACCTTCTCATTCAAGGTCTGTTCCAGCATCCAAATCTAGTTTCTCTGCGGCTGACTGCCTGGAGATTGAACGCTTGATTTTATCCAAGCAGGGATTCTCTGAGTCGGTCATAGATACCTTGATTCAGGCTCGAAAGCCTGTCACTAGGAAGATTTATCATAAGATATGGCGTAAATATCTTTATTGGTGTGAATCCAAAGGCTACTCATGGAGTAAGATCAGGATTCCTAGGATTTTGTCCTTTCGCCAAGAAGGATTGGAGAAGGGGTTAACAGCTAGTTCCCTAAAGGGACCGATATCTGCTTTGTCAATTTTACTGCACAAGCGTCTGGCAGATGTTCCAGGCGTTCAGTCGTTTTGTCAGGCTTTAGTTAGAATCAAGTCTGTGTTTAAACCTGTTGCTCCGCCATGGAGTTTGAATTTAGTTCTTAAAGTTCTTCAAGGGGTTCCGTTTGAACCTATGCATTCCATAGATATTAAGCTTCTATCTTGGAAAGTTCTTTTTTTAGTTGCTATCTCTTTGGCTCGAAGAGTTTCTGAACTATCTGCATTGCAATGCGACTCGCCTTATCTTGTTTTTCATTCTGATAAGGTGGTTTTGCGTACCAAACCTGGATTTCTTCCTAAGGTTGTTACTAATAAGAATATTAGGAAATTGTTGTTCCTTCCCTGTGTCCTAATCCTTCCTCTAAGAAGGAGCGTCTGTTGCACAACTTGGACGTGGTTCGTGCTTTGAAGTTTTACTTGCAAGCGACCAAAGATTTCCGTCAAACATCTTCTCTGTTTGTTGTCTATTCTGGAAAGCGTAGAGGTCAAAAAGCTACCTCTTTCTTTTTGGTTGAAAAGCGTCATCCGTTTGGCATACGAGACTGCTGGACAGCAGCCTCCTGAAAAAATTACAGCTCATTCCACTAGAGCGGTGGCTTCCACATGGGCTTTTAAAAACAATGCTTCTGTTGAACAGATTTGTAAGGCTACAACTTGGTTTTCACTTCATACCTTTTCCAAATTTTAAAAATTTGATACTTTTGCTTCTTCGGAGGCTATTTTTGGGAGAAAAGTTCTTCAAGCAGTGGTGCCTTCTGTTTAGGCATCTGTCTTGTCCCTCCCGTTCATCCGTGTCCTATAGCTTTGGTATTGTATCCCACAAGTAAAGGATGAATCCGTGGACTCGTCGTACCTTATAGAAGAAAAGTTAATTTATGCTTACCTGATAAATTAATTTCTTCTATGGTACGACGAGTCCACGGCCCGCCCTGTTAATTTAAGACAGATTATATTTTTTTTTTATTTCAACTTCAGTCACCTCACCTTTTAGTTTCTCCTTTTTCTTCCTGTACCTTCGGTCGAATGACTGGGGGGTGGAGCTAAGGGAGGAGCTATATAGACAGCTCTGCTGTGGTGCTCTTTGCCACTTCCTGTTAGCAGGAGGATAATATCCCACAAGTAAAGGATGAATCCGTGGACTCGTCGTACCATAGAAGAAATTAATTTATCAGGTAAGCATAAATTTACTTTTTTCTCGCCATTAAATGGACTTTCTAAAGATACCATCATTTTCATCATATGTTACAATTTACTATAAACATTTTTTATAAAATATGATGAAACAAATTGAACCCCCCCCCCACACACACACACACACACACACATTTCTTTCCGAAGATATGGAGAGTCCACAACGTCATTCAATTAGTAATGGCTATATCACTACTGGCCATCAGGAGGAGGCAAAGAGTACCACCTCAAAGCTGTTAAATGTCACTCCCCTACCCATAATTCCAGTGATTCTCTTTGCCTCTGTCAATGGAGGAGGTGCAGTTTGGTGTCTGAAGAAATTAATTTCTTTTTCGTTTAGGATTTGGGTTTAGCAGAGTCCACATCAATCTCTTCAGTAGAGTAGTGGGGGCTTTTAAGCAGTTAGGAAGTTATGAGGTAGCCCTTGCTTTGTTTCCTAACACATTGTTGCCCATGGTACAGAAAGCCAGAGTTGGTTACTCTGTTCTTTCTTTTTCTACAGGTCTCTGTAAGGAGTATGTGTCCTTTCACACCTTGTAAGCTGTCTTCCTGCCTGACCGCTAGACTGCAGGTAAGTGCTTTTGTCTTCTAGGTCTTGGAGACTTGCACTTCAGAAGAATATTTCATATGCAGTAGATGGGGACATTTTTAAAATCCTTTATACAAGATTCTCTTTAGCAGTGGGCAGGCACATTTATGTATGTTGAGACTAGGGGTTAATCTTCCCTTTAATGGGATTTTTTTTCCTCTTTGGGCTAATTTTTTTAAATACTTTATTAGTATCTATGTGGGGCTTATGTTTTATACAGGGATTTATGTATAAAATTTAAATTTGGCAGTTGGTTTTCTTTGTTTGCTTAGCTATAACAGGCTAATTGACAGACTGATTGAGCGTTTGTGTAAATTTAGCTCCGGTATTGTAATGTTAAGCGGGTGTGGTATTAAAAATTCTTAAAGTGACAGTGTATTTAAAAAATTTCTACAATTTGGGGAATTTTTTATTTAGTATTATGAGCATAGAAGACTCTGTGTCTTTTGACAAATGCTTGTTTTGCCTAGAGGCACAAATTGTTTTGCCTATGCAATTCTGTGCTGCATGCTTAGCTAGAACACCTCAATTTAAAGATATATTGTTGCCCACTGAGCCCAATGTCTCTCAGGATGATGCTGTTCAGGCAATGCCACAGCTTTCTCATCAAACGTCCCAAGCCTCTATGGCGTCACATACAGTGCCCTGCAGTTCCTCTCAGCCTCCTGGAGGAGTTTATTTGCCTGCAGATTTTGCTGCACAGGTATCTTCTGCGGTATCTGCGGCATTATCTCCTTTTCTTATGCTGGGAAAATGCAAGAGGAAAATTAGACATTCAGATAGTAAGGTTTCTGTTCCACCTACTGCTATGCAGGTTGCCCTCCCCCATAAGTCTGATGAGGAGGATACGTCAGTAGCCTCTGAGGGTGAAATATCAGATTCGGACCGTATTATTCCTTCATCTGATACTGAAGAAGTAAACTTCAGATTTAAGCTTGAACACCTTTGTGTACTGCTAAGGAAGGTATTGGCTACTTTGGACGACTCTGATTCTTCTGTCATCAACCCTAAAAAGTCTAGTAAACTTAATAAATACTATGATGTTCCTTCCTCTGTGGAAGTTTTTCCTGTCCCAGACCGTGTGACGGAGATTATTTCACAGGGTTGGGAGAGCAAGGGATTCCTTTCTCCCGTATTTAAAAAGATGTATCCTGTTGCTGACTCCATTAAAGATTCTTAGCGCACGGTGCCTGAAGTAGAAGGGGCTATTTATACTCTGACTTAGAAAACTATGATCCCTATAGAGGATAGCTGCTCTTTTAAGGATCCCATGGACAAAAAGCTGGAAGCTTATTTGAAGAAGATGTATGTTCATCAAGGTGTTCAATGGCAACCTGCAGTTTGTATTGCCACAATAGCAAGTGCGGCATCTTATTGGTGCAACACCTTTTCTGAAGCAAGTTTAGTAGAGACTCGGTTGGAGGAGATACAAGATAGGATTAAGACAAACTAGCCAATTCCTTTATTTCTGATGCTAACATGCAAGTTATTAAACTGGGAGCCAAGATGTCTGGCTTCACTGTCCTAGCCCGCAGGGCATTGTGGCTAAAATCTTGGTCAGCTGATTTTACCTCTAAGTCAAAGCTTCTGGCGCTTCCTTACAAGGGTAAGACCTTGTTTGAACCTGGTCTGGCAGAAATATTTTCTGATATTACGGGTGGAAAAGGGTCTTTTCTACCGCAAGACAAGAAGAGCAGACTCAAAGGACGTCAAAGTAATTTTCGTTCCTTTAATAACTTCAAAGGTCAAAAGTCTTCCTCTCCCTCTTCCAAGCAGGAGCAGTCCAAGTCTTCTTGGAAGCCCAATCAGTCTTGGAATAAGGGGAAGCAATTAAAGAAACCCTCAGCAGAGTCCAATTCAGCATGAAGGGTCGGCCCCCGGTCCGGGATCTGATCAAGTGGGGGCACACTTCCCCTGTTTTGTCAAGCGTGGAGACGAGATGTCCCAGATCCTTGGGCTGTGGACATAGTATCTCAGGGTTGTAAAATAGAATTCAAAACTTTCCCTCCCAGGGGCAGATTCCACCTCTCAAGATTATCCGCAGACCAGGTAAAAAGGTAGGCATTCTTGAACTGCGTTCAGGACCTTTCCTCCCTGGGAGTGATTGTCCCAGTAAGGGAACAGGGTTTAGGATTCTATTCAAATCTGTTCGTGGTGCCCAAAAAAGAGGGAACTTTTCGACCCATTTTAGACCTAAAGTGCCTCAACAAGTTTCTCAGGGTACTATTCGTTTCATTCTTCCTTTGGTCCAAGAGGGTCAGTTCATGACGACCATAGACCTGTAGGACGCGTATTTTCATGTTCCCATCCACAGTGATCATCACAAATTCCTGAGATTTGCCTTTCTAGACAAACATTTTAAGTTTGTGGCTCTTCTGTTTGACCTTGCCACAGCTCCCTGAATTTTCTCAAAGCTTCTGGGGGCTCTTTTGGCAGTGATCAGGTCTCCGGGAATTGCAGTGGCGCCCTACCTTGACGACATATTGGTTCAAGCGCCATCTTTTCAACAAGCAAGCTCTCATACAGAGATCTTGTTGTCTTTTCTACGTTCCCATGGTTGGAAAGTGAATTTGGAGAAGAGTTCCCTTGTTCCAGCTACAATGGTGGTTTTCTTAGGGACCATAATAGATTCCCTATCTATGAAAAAATTTCTGACGGAGGTCAGAAAATCCAGAATTCTCTCCTCTTACCTCTCTCTACAATCTACTGTTCGGCCATCAGTGGCTCAATGTATGAAGGTAATTGGTCTGATCTTCGCTTCCATGGTTATCATTCCCTTTGCTCGATTCCATTTGAGAGCAGGGACTATGGACTCGGGAGGAGTCTGCTCTCCCCATAAATATCTTGGAATTGAGAGCGATTTACAATGCTCTGATGGCTTGGCCTCGAATTGTCCTTAGCATGGTTTATCAGGTTTCAGTAGGACAACATCACCTCAGTGGCATACATCAACCACCAGGGAGGAACTCGGAGTTCCTTAGCCATGAAGGAGGTGGAACGTATTATTCAGTGGACGGAAGCTCTTTTGTCTATCTGCCATCCACATTCCTGGAGTGGACAACTGGGAAGCGGATTTCCTGAGCAGACAGACATATCATCACGGGGAGTGGGCTCTCCATCCGGATGTGTTCCCCAGGTTAACCCTCAAATGGGGGGTGCCGGAGTTGAATCTGATGGCGTCTCGGCAGAACGCCAAACTTCCAAGGTACGGTTCAAGGTCAAGAGATCCTCAAGCCGCTCTGATAGAGGCTCTGGCGTTTCCTTGAGATTTCGGTCTAGCATACCTGTTTCCTCCATTTGCGCTCCTTCCACAAGTTATTGCTCGTATCAAACAGGAGAGAGCATCAGTAATTCTAATAGCTTCTGCATGGCCTCGCAGAATCTGGTATGCAGACCTAGTGAAGATGTAATATCGGGCACCTTGGGGGTTGCCTCTGAGGAAGGACTTAACTTCATGTCCATTCTTCCATCCAAATCTCATTTCTCTGAAGCTGACTGCTTGGAGATTGAGCGGTTCGTTCTGTCTAAGCAGTCATTGAGACCATGATCCAGGCTCGCAAGCCTGTTACTCAAAAATTTACCATAAGGTATGAGGTAAATACCTTTATTGGTGTGAATCTAAGGACTACTCTTGGCGTAGAGTCAGTATTCCTAGAATATTGTCTTTTCTCCAGGAAGGTCTGGAGAAAGGGTTATCAGTCAGTTTTCTGAAAAGTCAGATTTCTGCATTATCTATTTTGTTTACACAAGCGTCTGGTGGATGTTCCAGATGTTCAATCTTTTTGTCAGGTCCTGGTCAGAATCAGGCCTGTGTTTAAACCTGTTGCTCCTCCTTGGAGCCTTAATCTTGTTCTTAAAGTTTTGCAGCAGGCTCCGTTTGAGCCAATGCATTCCATAGATATTAAGTTGCTATCTTGGAAGGTTTTGTTTCTTATTACTATCTCTTCTGCTCGGGGAATTTTGGAACGCTCGACTTTGAAGGGTGATTCGCCTTACCTTATCTTTCATGTGGATAGGGCGGTTCTTCGTACTAAATTGGGGTTTCTTCCTAAAGTGGTTTCGGATAGAAATATTAATCAAGAAATTCTTCTCTCTTTCCCAATCCTTCTCATAAAGAATGTCTGTTGCACAACTTGGATGTTGTGCATGCTCTAAAATTCTACCTACAGGCGACTTAAGGATTTTCGCCAGTCTTCTGCCCGGTTTGTTTGTTTCTCAGGAAAACGTAAGGGTCAAAAGGCTACTGCTACTTCTCTTTCCCTCTGGTTGAGAAGTATAATTCGTTTTGCTTATGAGACTGCTGGACAGCAGCCTCCTGAGAGAATTACAGCTCATTCCACTAGGGCTGTCTCCTCTTTTTGGGCTTTCAAAAATGAAGCTTCTGTGGAACAGATTTGCAAGGCTGCATCTTGGTCCTCTCTGCATACTTTTTCCAAATTTGATACTTTTGCCTCGGCTAAGGCCTCTTTTTGGAGAAAGGTTCTTCAAGCAGTGGTGCCTTCTGTTTAGGTCTTCCTGTCTTGTTCTCCCTCCCTGTTCATTCTGTGTCCTCTAGCTTGGGTATTGTTTCCCACTAGTAATTGAATGACGTTGTGGACTCTCCATATCTTAGGAAACAAAACTAAATTTATGCTTACCTGATAAATTTCTTTCTTTCCGGATATGGAGAGTCCATGACCCCACCCTTTTATTAAGATCTTTTTGACTAAACCTCAGTCACCTCTACACCTTTGTGTTATTCCTTTTCTATTTCTCTTCGGTCGAATGACTGGGGATTATGGGTAGGGGAGTGACACTTAAAGGGACAGTCTAGTCAAAATTTAACTTTCATGATTCAGATAGGGCATGCAATTTTAAACAACTTTTCAATTTACTTCTTTTATCTAATTTGCTCAATTCCTTAGATATCCTTTGTTGAAGAAATAGCAATGCACATGTGTGAGCCAATCACACAAGGCCTCTATGGGCAGCAACCAATAAGCAGCTACTGAGCATATCTAGATATGCTTTTCAGCAAGCAATATCAAGAGAATGAGAATGTTTAAAATTACATGCTCTTTCTAAATCATAAAAGAAAAAATGTGGGTTTCATGTCCCTTTAGCAGCTTTGCTGTGGTACTCTTTGCCTCCTCCTGCTGGCCAGGAGTGATATTCCCACTATTAATTGAATGACAATGTGGACTCTCCATATCCGGAAAGAAAGAAATTTATTAGGTAAGCATAAATTTAGTTTTTTTCAAAATTTGACACCCAAAATCTGATACACATCTACAACCACCAATAAACACCCATGCTAAATAGTTTCTAAATTTTGTCCTGAGTTTAGAAATACCTAATGTTTACATATTCTTTGCTTTTTTGCAAGTTATAGGGCAATACGTACAAGTAGCACTTTGCTATTTCCAAACCATTTTTTTTTTCTCCAAAATTAGCGAAATTTGCATTATAACACTGATATCTGTCAGGAATTCCTGAGTAACCCTTCATATGTATATATATTTTAAAAGAAGACAACCTAAGGTATGAAACTTGGGGTATTTTGACTCTTTTCATGCAACCATTTTACCACCAATCTATGCCAATGTTGTTGGGTTCTCTGAAGGCTAAAAGGCCTTATTTTTAGGGGGCGCATTCCAGTTTTCCAACTTGAAAATTTCACATCTGGTCATCATGCACCCATGTTCTATTTGGGACATTTTTTAAGCCAGCCAATGTAATTTGCCCCCATCATAATTTTGAAATGTAGACACCCTAGGGTATTTTCAATGTTGGTATTTTAACACTTTCCATGGACTAATTCAACCACTAGTCTTTGCCAACTTTTGGGTAGCCATTTTTTGTTATTTTTTACACACGTACTTTAGGCATGGATTCTCAGTTCCTGTTATGTGTTACTGCCATATATTTTTGAAAAGTAGACACCCTAGTATTTGAAATGCTGGTATTTTAACACTTTCCATGCACTAAATCAACCACCAGTCTTTGGGCTAGATTTATCAAAGCTGAGGCGTACAGGGGCACGTATACGCGCCCCTGTACGCCTCAGCTCGCCTGTGGCGGGGCGAAATTACCCGCATGTAATCAACATTGTACACCAGCGCAATTTTGCGCTGGTGTGCAATCCCGCCCCCTGCCCGAGGACAGCCAATCACGCGCGGGCAGGAGCTTCAATCTCCTCTGTCGGACTCGACAGAGGAGAAGTTAAGGAAGAAGAAGTTAAGGAAGCGGCGGTCTGGTGACCACTGCTTGATAAACTACGGCGAGCAAGTTCTTGTGAGAACTTGCAGCCGTAGGGCTTTGGTAAATCGAGCCCTTTGTCAAACTTTTGGGTAGCAATTTTTTTTTGTGTTGTTTTTCACACACATTGTAGTTTAGGCATCGATTCTCGGTTCCTGCTATGTGTTACTTCCAAAGAAATCCCAATATGTGTTCAGTAACATCTCCTGAGTACAATGATACCACCCATGTATATGTGTGTCGGGTTCTCTGGGTGCTAAAAGGCCTTATTTATAGAGGGTGCATTCCAGTTTTCCAACTTTGAATTTTCACATTAGGTCATCATGCACCCATGTCCTATTTGGGACATTTTTTAAGCCGGCCAATGTAATTTGCCCCCATCATAATTTTGAAATGTAGACACCCTAGGGTATTTTAAATACTGGTATTTTAACACTTTCCATGGACTAATTCAACCACCAGTCTTTGCCAACTTTTGGGTAGCCATTTTTTGTTATTTTTTACACACGTACTTTAGGCATGGCTTCTCAGTTCCTGTTATGTGTTACTGCCAAAGAACACCCCAATATGTGTTCAGCAACATCTCCTGAGCACAGTGATACCACCTATGCATAGGTTTGTTGGCTTGTTTGGGGTGTGCAATGCCAAACTTTTTTTTTTCACATTCAACATATCTTCTTTGCCTATCTTCTTTTTGGGGGCCTTTTCTCCAACATAGGTGTGTCCGGTCCACGGCGTCATCCTTACTTGTGGGATATTCTCTTCCCCAACAGGAAATGGCAAAGAGCCCAGCAAAGCTGGTCATATGATCCCTCCTAGGCTCCGCCTACCCCAGTCATTCTCTTTGCCGTTGCACAGGCAACATCTCCACGGAGATGGCTAAGAGTTTTTTGGTGTTTAAATGTAGTTTTTATTCTTCAATCAAGTGTTTGTTATTTTAAAATAGTGCTGGTATGTACTATTTACTCTGAAACAGAAAAGAGAAGAAGATTTCTGTTTGTAAGAGGAAGATGATTTTAGCAAACGTTACTAAAATCGATTGCTGTTTCCACACAGGACTGTTGAGATGAAGTAACTTCAGTTGGGGGAAGCAGTTGGCAGACTTTTTCTGCCTGAGGTATGACTGGCCACATTTCTAACAAGACTTTGTAATGCTGGAAGGCTGTCATTTTCCCTATGGGGACCGGTAAGCCATTTTCTTAGATTAAGCAAAAGAATAAAAGGCTTTATAAGGGCTTATAAAACTGGTAGACATTTTTCTGGGCTAAAACGATTACTTTGCTAAGCATATTTGACAGATTATAACTCTTTATAGTTATTATAATCTTAGGGATTGTTGTTAAAAAACGGCAGGCACTGTATGGACACCTTTTTCAGATGGGGGCCTTCTCTAGTCATAGGCAGAGCCTCATTTTCGCGCCACTAATGCGCAGTTGTTTTTGGAAGGCAAGGCATGCAGATGCATGTGTGAGGAGCTAAGAACCACTGAAAAAGCTTATAGAAGGCGTCATTTGGTATCGTATTCCCCCCTGGGCTTGGTTGGGTCTCAGCAAAGCAGATACCTGGGACTGTATAGGGGTTAAATGTAAAAACGGCTCCGGTTCCGTTATTTTAAGGGTTAAAGCTTTCAAATTTGGGGTACAATACTTTTAAGGCTTTAAGACACTGTGGTGAAATTTTGGTGAATTTTGAACAATTGCTTCATGCTTTTTCGCATATTCAGTAATAAAGTGTGTTCTGTTTAAAATTTAAAGTGACAGTAACGGTTTTATTTTAAAACGTTTTTTGTGCTTTGTTGACAAGTTTAAGCCTGTTTAACATGTCTGAACCATCAGATAAGCGATGTTCTATATGTATGAAAGCCAATGTGTCTCCCCATTTAAATATATGTGATAATTGTGACATAGTGTCCAAACAAAGTAGGGACAATGATGCCACAGATAATAATAGTGCCCAAGATGATTCTTCAGATGAGGGGAGTAAGCATGGTACTGCATCACCCCCTTCTGTGTCTACACCAGTTTTGCCCACACAAGAGGCCCCTAGTACATCTAGTGCGCCAATACTTATTACTATGCAACAATTAACGGCTGTTATGGATAATTCTATTGCAAATATTTTATCTAAAATGCCTACTTATCAAAGAAAGCGCGATTGCTCTGTTTTAAACACTGAAGAGCAAGAGGACGCTGATGATAACGTTTCTGACATACCCTCACACCAATCTGAAGGGGCCAGGAGGGAGGTTTTGTCTGAGGGAGAAATTTCAGATTCAGGAAAAATTTCTCAACAAGCTGAACCTGATGTTGTAACATTTAAATTTAAATTAGAACATCTCCGCGCACTGCTTAAGGAGGTATTATCTACTCTGGATGATTGTGACAATTTGGTCATTCCAGAGAAATTATGTAAGATGGACAAGTTCCTAGAGGTTCCGGTGCCCCCCGATGTTTTTCCTATACCCAAGCGGGTGGCGGACATAGTAAATAAGGAATGGGAAAGGCCCGGCATACCTTTTGTTCCTCCCCCTATATTTAAGAAATTATTTCCTATAGTCGACCCCAGAAAGGACTTATGGCAGACAGTCCCTAAGGTCGAGGGGGCGGTCTCTACTCTAAACAAACGCACTACTATTCCCATAGAAGATAGTTGTGCTTTCAAAGATCCTATGGATAAAAAATTAGAGGGTTTGCTTAAAAAGATGTTTGTTCAGCAAGGTTACCTTCTACAACCAATTTCATGCATTGTTCCTGTCACTACGGCAGCGTGTTTCTGGTTCGAAGAACTAGAAAAGTCGCTCAATAAAGAATCTTCGTATGAGGAGGTTATGGACAGAGTTCAAGCACTTAAATTGGCTAACTCTTTTATTTTAGATGCCGCTTTGCAATTAGCTAGATTAGCGGCGAAAAATTCAGGGTTTGCTATCGTGTCGCGCAGAGCGCTCTGGCTAAAGTCTTGGTCAGCGGATGTGTCTTCCAAGACAAAATTGCTTAACATCCCTTTCAAGGGCAAAACACTGTTTGGTCCTGATTTGAAAGAGATTATTTCAGACATCACCGGGGGAAAGGGCCACGCCCTTCCTCAGGATAGGTCTTTTAAGGCTAGAAATAAGCCTAATTTTCGTCCCTTTCGCAGAAACGGACCAACCTCTACTTCTACATCCTCTAAGCAAGAGGGTAATACTTCTCAACCCAAACCAGCCTGGAGACCGATGCAAGGCTGGATCAAGGGTAAGCAGGCCAAGAAGCCTGCCACTGCTACCAAAACAGCATGAAGGGATGGCCCCCGATCCGGGACCGGATCTGGTGGGGGGCAGACTTTCTCTCTTTGCTCAGGCCTGGGCAAGAGATGTTCAGGATCCTTGGGCACTAGAAATAGTTTCTCAAGGTTATCTCCTGGAATTCAAGGAACTACCCCCAAGGGGAAGGTTCCACAGGTCTCAATTATCTTCAAACCAAATAAAAAGACAGGCATTCTTACATTGTGTAGAAGACCTGTTAAAGATGGGAGTAATTCATCCAGTTCCAATAGGAGAACAAGGGATGGGGTTTTACTCCAACCTGTTAATAGTTCCCAAAAAAGAGGGAACATTCAGACCAATTCTAGATCTCAAAATCCTAAACAAATTTCTCAGGGTTCCATCGTTCAAAATGGAAACCATTCGAACGATCCTTCCTACCATCCAGGAAGGTCAATTTATGACCACGGTGGATTTAAAGGATGCGTACCTACATATTCCTATCCACAAGGAACATCATCAGTTCCTAAGGTTCGCTTTTCTGGACAAGCATTACCAGTTTGTGGCACTTCCATTCGGATTAGCCACTGCTCCGAGAATTTTCACAAAGGTACTAGGGTCCCTTCTAGCGGTTCTAAGACCAAGGGGCATTGCAGTAGTACCGTACTTGGACGACATCCTGATTCAAGCGTCGTCTCTGTCAAAAGCAAAGGCTCATACGGACATCGTCCTAGCCTTTCTCAGATCTCACGGATGGAAAGTGAACATAGAAAAAAGTTCTCTTTCCCCGTCAACAAGAGTTCCCTTCTTGGGAACAATAATAGACTCCTTAGAAATGAGGATTTTTCTGACAGAGGTCAGAAAATCAAAACTTCTAAGCTCTTGTCAAGTTCTTCATTCTGTTCTTCGTCCTTCCATAGCGCAGTGCATGGAAGTAATAGGATTGATGGTTGCAGCAATGGACATAGTTCCTTTTGCACGAATTCATCTAAGACCATTACAACTGTGCATGCTCAGACAGTGGAATGGGGATTATACAGACTTGTCTCCGACGATTCAAGTAGATCAAAGGACCAGAGATTCACTCCGTTGGTGGCTAATCCTGGACAACCTGTCACAGGGAATGAGCTTCCGCAGACCAGAGTGGGTCATTGTCACGACCGACGCCAGTCTGGTGGGCTGGGGCGCGGTCTGGGAACCCCTGAAAGCTCAGGGTCTATGGTCTCGGGAAGAATCTCTTCTCCCGATAAACATTCTGGAACTGAGAGCGATATTCAATGCTCTCAAAGCTTGGCCTCATCTAGCAAAGGCCAAATTCATACGGTTTCAATCAGACAACATGACGACAGTTGCATATATCAACCATCAGGGGGGAACAAGGAGTTCCCTGGCGATGGAGGAAGTGACCAAGATAATTCAATGGGCGGAGGATCACTTGTCTGCAATCCACATCCCAGGAGTGGAAAATTGGGAAGCGGATTTTCTGAGTCGTCAGACATTCCATCCGGGGGAGTGGGAACTCCACCCGGAAATCTTTGCCCAAATAACTCAATTATGGGGCATTCCAGACATGGATCTGATGGCCTCTCGTCAGAACTTCAAGGTTCCTTGTTACGGGTCCAGATCCAGGGATCCCAAGGCGACTCTAGTAGATGCACTAGTAGCACCTTGGACCTTCAACCTAGCTTATGTATTCCCACCGTTTCCTCTCATTCCCAGGCTGGTAGCCAGGATCAACCAGGAGAGGGCTTCGGTGATCTTGATAGCTCCTGCGTGGCCACGCAGGACTTGGTATGCAGACCTGGTGAATATGTCATCGGCTCCACCATGGAAGCTACCTTTGAGACAGGACCTTCTTGTTCAAGGTCCATTCGAACATCCGAATCTGGTTTCCCTCCAACTGACTGCTTGGAGATTGAACGCTTGATTTTATCAAAGCGTGGGTTTTCAGATTCTGTAATAGATACTCTGATTCAGGCTAGAAAGCCTGTAACTAGAAAAATTTACCATAAAATATGGAAAAAATATATCTGTTGGTGTGAATCTAAAGGATTCCCATGGAACAAGATAAAAATTCCTAAGATTTTATCCTTTCTACAAGAAGGTTTGGAGAAGGGATTATCTGCAAGTTCTCTGAAGGGACAGATTTCTGCGTTATCTGTTTTACTTCACAAAAGGCTGGCAGCTGTGCCAGACGTTCAAGCGTTTGTTCAGGCTTTGGTTAGAATCAAGCCTGTTTACAGACCTTTGACTCCTCCCTGGAGTCTTAATCTAGTTCTTTCAGTTCTTCAAGGGGTTCCGTTTGAACCCTTACATTCCGTAGATATTAAGTTATTATCTTGGAAAGTTTTGTTTTTGGTTGCAATTTCTTCTGCTAGAAGAGTTTCTGAGTTATCTGCTCTGCAGTGTTCTCCGCCCTATCTGGTGTTCCATGCAGATAAGGTGGTTTTGCGTACTAAGCCTGGTTTTCTTCCGAAAGTTGTTTCCAACAAGAATATTAACCAGGAGATAGTTGTACCTTCTTTGTGTCCGAATCCAGTTTCAAAGAAGGAACGTTTGTTACACAATTTGGACGTAGTCCGTGCTCTAAAATTCTATTTAGAGGCCACTAAAGATTTCAGAAAAACTTCTTCTTTGTTTGTTGTTTATTCTGGTAAAAGGAGAGGTCAAAAAGCAACTTCTACCTCTCTTTCTTTTTGGCTTAAAAGCATTATCCGATTGGCTTATGAGACTGCCGGACGGCAGCCGCCTGAAAGAATCACAGCTCACTCCACTAGGGCTGTGGCTTCCACATGGGCCTTCAAGAACGAGGCTTCTGTTGACCAGATATGTAAGGCAGCGACTTGGTCTTCACTGCACACTTTTGCCAAATTTTACAAATTTGATACTTTTGCTTCTTCAGAGGCTATTTTTGGGAGAAAGGTTTTGCAAGCCGTGGTGCCTTCCATTTAGGTGACCTGATTTGCTCCCTCCCTTCATCCGTGTCCTAAAGCTTTGGTATTGGTTCCCACAAGTAAGGATGACGCCGTGGACCGGACACACCTATGTTGGAGAAAACAGAATTTATGCTTACCTGATAAATTACTTTCTCCAACGGTGTGTCCGGTCCACGGCCCGCCCTGGTTTTTTTAATCAGGTCTGATGAATTATTTTCTCTAACTACAGTCACCACGGTATCATGGGATTTCTCCTATGCATATTTCCTCCTGTACGTCGGTCGAATGACTGGGGTAGGCGGAGCCTAGGAGGGATCATATGACCAGCTTTGCTGGGCTCTTTGCCATTTCCTGTTGGGGAAGAGAATATCCCACAAGTAAGGATGACGCCGTGGACCGGACACACCGTTGGAGAAAGTAATTTATCAGGTAAGCATAAATTCTGTTTTTACGTACCCCAATTTATTTGCTTGCCATGAACGTGCATATATTAGAAAAGTTGACACCCCAATGTATTGTATATGGAGTGTTTTGATGCAATTGATGCAGCTGTTTTAGCCAAAAAAAATTTTTACACACACATTGATTTTTGACTGTTAGTTAGGAGAGCCTGTTTTTAGTTATTGCAAGAAAACACCCCATGTTGTTTTCTGCAAGACCTCCTAAGTACTCCCATGTCCCCCATGCATAGGTTTGCCAGGATTTTGGGAAGGTTCAGTTAAAATTGTATGACTTGTAATTTGAGTTGAAAGTGAGAGTATTTCTTCTGCTAGGCCTATCTTTAGTTTAATGTCTATCGCATACCCTAGTTTTATTTATTGCCATGAAAGTGTATATATTTAAAACTTTGATACCCCAAGGTATTGTATATGGAGTGCTTTGATGCAACCGTTTCTCCAACATTGGTGTGTCCGGTCCACGGCGTCATCCTTACTTGTGGGATATTCTCTTCCCCAACAGGAAATGGCAAAGAGTCCCAGCAAAGCTGGTCACATGATCCCTCCTAGGCTCCGCCCACCCCAGTCATTCTCTTTGCCGTTGCACAGGCAACATCTCCACGGAGATGGTTAAGAGTTTTTTTGGTGTTTAAATGTAGTTTTATTCTTCTATCAAGTGTTTGTTATTTTAAAATAGTGCTGGTATGTACTATTTACTCTGAAACAGAAAAGGATGAAGATTTCTGTTTGTAAGAGGAAGATGATTTTAGCACAGTAACTAAAATCGATTGCTGTTTCCACACAGGACTGTTGAGATGAAGTAACTTCAGTTGGGGGAAACAGTTAGCAGTCTTTTCTGCTTAAGGTATGACTAGCCATATTTCTAACAAGACCATGTAATGCTGGAAGGCTGTCATTTCCCCTCATGGGGACCGGTAAGCCATTTTCTTAGTTAAACATAAAAGAATAAAGGGCTTCAAAAAGGGCTTAAAAACTGGTAGACATTTTTCTGGGCTAAAACAATTGCTTTACTAGGCATATTATGCAGATTCTAACTAATTATTGGTATTATAATCTTGGGGAATGTTTAGAAAAACGGCAGGCACTGTGTTAGACACCTTTTTCAGATGGGGGCCTTTCTAGTTATAGACAGAGCCTCATTCTGGGACTGTATAGGGGTTAAATGTAAAAACGGCTCCGGTTCCGTTAATTTAAGGGTTAAAGCGCTGAAATTTGGTGTGCAATACTTTTAATGCTTTAAGAATTTTGGTGAATTTTGAACAATTCCTTCATACTTTTTCACATATTCAGTAATAAAGTGTTTTCAGTTTGAAATTTAAAGTGACAGTAACGGTTTTATTTTAAAACGTTTTTTGTGCTTTGTTGACAAGTTTAAGCCTGTTTAACATGTCTGTACCATCAGATAAGCTATGTTCTATATGTATGAAAGCCAATGTGTCTCCCCATTTAAATTTATGTGATAATTGTGTCATAGTGTCCAAACAAAGTAAGGACAGTATTGCAACAGATAATGATATTGCCCAAGATGATTCCTCAAATGAGGGGAGTAAACATGATACTACATCATCCCCTACTGTGTCTACACCAGTTATGCCCACACAGGAGGCCCCTAGTATATCTAGTGCGCCAATACTTATTACCATGCAACAATTAACGGCTGTAATGGATAACTCCATAGCAAATCTTTTATCCAAAATGCCTACTTATCAGAGAAAGCGCGATTGCTCTGTTTTAAACACTGAAGAGCAAGAGGACGCTGATGATAACTGTTCTGACATACCCTCACACCAATCTCAAGGGGCCATGAGGGAGGTTTTGTCTGATGGAGAAATTTCAGATTCAGGAAAAATTTCTCATCAAGCTGAACCTGATGTTGTGACATTTAAATTTAAATTAGAACATCTCCGCGCACTGCTTAAGGAGGTGTTATCTACTCTGGATGATTGTGACAATTTGGTCATTCCAGAGAAATTATGTAAGATGGACAAGTTCCTAGAGGTTCCGGTGCCCCCCGACGCTTTTCCTATACCCAAGCGGGTGGCGGACATAGTAAATAAAGAGTGGGAAAGGCCCGGCATACCTTTTGTTCCCCCCCCTATATTTAAGAAATTATTTCCTATAGTCGACCCCAGAAAGGACTTATGGCAGACAGTCCCCAAGGTCGAGGGGGCGGTTTCTACTCTAAAACGCACTACTATTCCCATAGAAGATAGTTGTGCTTTCAAAGATCCTATGGATAAAAAATTAGAGGGTTTGCTTAAAAAGCAACCAATTTCATGCATTGTTCCTGTCACTACGGCAGCGTGTTTCTGGTTCGAGGAACTAGAAAAATCGCTCAGTAAAGAATCTTCGTATGAGGAGGTTATGGACAGAGTTCAAGCACTTAAATTGGCTAACTCTTTTGTTTTAGATGCCGCTTTGCAATTAGCTAGATTAGCGGCGAAAAATTCAGGGTTTGCTGTCGTGGCGCGCAGAGTGCTTTGGCTAAAGTCTTGGTCAGCGGATGTGTCTTCCAAATCAATTTATGACTACCGTGGATTTAAAGGATGCGTACCTACATATTCCTATCCACAAGAAACATCATCAGTTCCTAAGGTTCGCTTTTCTGGACAAGCATTACCAGTTTGTGGCACTTCCATTTGGATTAGCCACTGCTCCAAGGATTTTCACAAAGGTACTAGTGTCCCTTCTAGCGGTTCTAAGACCAAGGGGCATTGCAGTAGTACCTTACTTGGACGACATCCTGATTCAAGCGTCGTCCCTGTCAAAAGCAAAGGCTCATACGGACATCGTCCTAGCCTTTCTCAGATCTCACGGATGGAAGGTGAACAAAGAAAAAAGTTCTCTGTCCCCGTCAACAAGAGTTCCCTTCTTGGGAACAATAATAGATTCCTTAGAAATGAGGATTTTTCTGACAGAGGTCAGAAAATCAAAACTTCTAAGCTCTTGTCAAGTACTTCATTCTGTTCCTCGTCCTTCCATAGCGCAGTGCATGGAAGTAATAGGATTGATGGTTGCAACAATGGACATAGTTCCTTTTGCACGAATTCATCTAAGACCATTACAACTGTGCATGCTCAGACAGTGGAATGGGGATTATACAGACTTGTCTCCGACGATTCAAGTAGATCAAAAGACCAGAGATTCACTCCGTTGGTGGCTGACCCTGGACAATCTGTCACAGGGAATGAGCTTCCGCAGCCAGAGTGGGTCATTGTCACGACCGACGCCAGCCTAGTGGGCTGGGGCGCGGTCTGGGAATCCCTGAAAGCTCAGGGTCTATGGTCTCGGGAAGAGTCTCTTCTCCCGATAAACATTCTGGAACTGAGAGCGATATTCAATGCTCTCAGAGCTTGGCCTCAACTAGCAAAGGCCAAATTCATAAGGTTTCAGTCAGACAACATGACGACCGTTGCATATATCAATCATCAGGGGGGAACAAGGACTTCCCTGGCGATGAAAGAAGTGACCAAGATAATTCAATGGGCGGAGGATCACTCCTGCCACTTGTCTGCGATCCACATCCCAGGAGTGGAAAATTGGGAAGCGGATTTTCTGAGTCGTCAGACATTCCATCCGGGGGAGTGGGAACTCCATCCGGAAATCTTTGCCCAAATAACTCAATTATGGGGCATTCCAGACATGGATCTGATGGCGTCTCGTCAGAACTTCAAGGTTCCTTGCTACGGGTCCAGATCCAGGGATCCCAAGGCGACCCTAGTAGATGCACTAGTAGCACCTTGGACCTTCAACCTAGCTTATGTATTCCCACCGTTTCCTCTCATCCCCAGGCTGGTAGCCAGGATCAATCAGGAGAGGGCCTCGGTGATCTTGATAGCTCCTGCGTGGCCACGCAGGACTTGGTATGCAGACCTGGTGAATATGTCATCGGCTCCACCATGGAAGCTACCTTTGAGACAGGACCTTCTTGTTCAGGGTCCATTCGAACATCCGAATCTGGTTTCCCTCCAACTGACGGCTTGGAGATTGAACGCTTGATTTTATCAAAGCGTGGGTTTTCAGATTCTGTAATAGATACTCTGATTCAGGCTAGAAAGCCTGTAACTAGAAAAATTTACCATAAAATATGGAAAAAATATATCTGTTGGTGTGAATCTAAAGGATTCCCATGGAACAAGATAAAAATTCCTAAGATTCTATCCTTTCTACAAGAAGGTTTGGAGAAAGGATTATCTGCAAGTTGTCTGAAGGGACAGATTTCTGCGTTATCTGTTTTACTTCACAAAAGGCTGGCAGCTGTGCCAGACGTTCAAGCGTTTGTTCAGGCTCTGGTTAGAATCAAGCCTGTTTACAGACCTTTGACTCCTCCCTGGAGTCTTAATCTAGTTCTTTCAGTTCTTCAAGGGGTTCCGTTTGAACCCTTACATTCCGTAGATATTAAGTTATTATCTTGGAAAGTTTTGTTTTTGGTTGCAATTTCTTCTGCTAGAAGAGTTTCTGAGTTATCTGCGCTGCAGTGTTCTCCGCCCTATCTGGTGTTCCATGCAGATAAGGTGGTTTTGCGTACTAAGCCTGGTTTTCTTCCGAAAGTTGTTTCCAACAAGAATATTAACCAGGAGATAGTTGTACCTTCTTTGTGCCCGAATCCAGTTTCAAAGAAGGAACGTTTGTTACACAATTTGGACGTAGTCCGTGCTCTAAAATTCTATTTAGAGGCCACTAAAGATTTCAGACAAACTTCTTCTTTGTTTGTTGTCTATTCTGGTAAAAGGAGAGGTCAAAAAGCAACTTCTACCTCTCTTTCCTTTTGGCTTAAAAGCATTATCCGTTTGGCTTATGAGACTGCCGGACGGCAGCCTCCTGAAAGAATCACAGCTCACTCCACTAGGGCTGTGGCTTCCACATGGGCCTTCAAGAACGAGGCTTCTGTTGACCAGATTTGTAAGGCAGCGACTTGGTCTTCACTGCACACTTTTGCCAAATTTTACATATTTGATACTTTTGCTTCTTCAGAGGCTATTTTTGGGAGAAAGGTTTTGCAAGCCGTGGTGCCTTCCATTTAGGTGACCTGATTTGCTCCCTCCCTTCATCTGTGTCCTAAAGCTTTGGTATTGGTTCCCACAAGTAAGGATGACGCCGTGGACCGGACACACCTATGTTGGAGAAAACAGAATTTATGCTTACCTGATAAATTACTTTCTCCAACGGTGTGTCCGGTCCACGGCCCGCCCTGGTTTTTTTAATCAGGTCTGATGAATTATTTTCTCTAACTACAGTCACCACGGTATCATGTGGTTTCTCCTATGCATATTTCCTCCTGTACGTCGGTCGAATGACTGGGGTAGGCGGAGCCTAGGAGGGATCATATGACCAGCTTTGCTGGGCTCTTTGCCATTTCCTGTTGGGGAAGAGAATATCCCACAAGTAAGGATGACGCCGTGGACCGGACACACCGTTGGAGAAAGTAATTTATCAGGTAAGCATAAATTCTGTTTTTTGGGAGAAAGGTTTTGCAAGCCGTGGTGCCTTCCATTTAGGTGACCTGATTTGCTCCCTCCCTTCATCCGTGTCCTAAAGCTTTGGTATTGGTTCCCACAAGTAAGGATGACGCCGTGGACCGGACACACCAATGTTGGAGAAAACAGAATTTATGCTTACCTGATAAATTACTTTCTCCAACGGTGTGTCCGGTCCACGGCCCGCCCTGGTTTTTTAATCAGGTCTGATGAATTATTTTCTCTAACTACAGTCACCACGGTATCATATGGTTTCTCCTATATATATTTCCTCCTGTCCGTCGGTCGAATGACTGGGGTGGGCGGAGCCTAGGAGGGATCATGTGACCAGCTTTGCTGGGACTCTTTGCCATTTCCTGTTGGGGAAGAGAATATCCCACAAGTAAGGATGACGCCGTGGACCGGACACACCGTTGGAGAAAGTAATTTATCAGGTAAGCATAAATTCTGTTTTTAGCAAAAAAAAAATGGAGAAAGTATATGATGGTAATTTTTCAATTTTCATTTTCTTCTTAAAAAGGAAGAGTCGACAGCTGCATTCATTACTTTTGGAAAATACAGAACCTGGCCACCAGGAGGAGGCAAAGGCACCCCAGCCAAAGGCTTAAATACCTCCCCCACTTCCCTCATCCCCCAGTCATTCTTTGCCTTTCGTCACAGAAGGTTGGCAGAGAAGTGTCAGAAGTTTGAGAGAGTCTCTTATGGAGGGTAGTACTCTTTGCAATTGGACTGGAGTTTTATGTAATCCTGTCAGCCTCTCAGTGAGAGCATGGATGAAAGTTAGAGTCCGGAGATGCAGGGAGAGTTTTCCTGCGAACCCATCCCGACTCATATTAACAGCTTCTTGGTAATCGGCGTTGACGAGTTTTGCTGCCTACCTTTCTTCACGTCCATGTCAGAAGTGAGGCTACTAGCTGTCACACTTGAAGGCCCTTGTTCCTGTTCCACGGCGTAGATTCCGGTAATATCGTTTCATTGTATTAATCAATATGGGAATGTATTGTTAACGAAACAAGGTAGGGTCCCAGTGGGACTCCTTTTTTCTTAATAAGGAATCATGGGTTAATATCTCCTGAGGGGGGTTATTGAACAGGGAGGACTTTAATCATGTTTGTTATATGGTTCTATCTGCATATGTGTAGCTATACCTAGGCTCACGGCCTTTTCGGAACATAACGGCCTTATTTTAATGACACGATCTCTCAAGATTGCGCGCCCTTTTTTGTGACTGACACTGTGCACCTTGTGACGGGTGCGGTTACGTTGTTTTTCACTTTCGTATGCTGACTGTGTGCGACCAAGAGTGTCTAGCTCGTGGGTTGTCTGGATCACAGGAGGTGGTGAGTGCCCCAGCCATTGGGGGTGTTAAAGGGTGCCAGTGAGTTTTTGTCATTTTTTTATAATCCCAAGATTATGGAGGATTCTGATATTCGTGACACGGAATCCTCCGATACGGAGAATGTGTCTTGTGATGAATATGAAATGTAAGAAAAAATTGAAAATAGAAGTGCGCTGGAAAAAAAGGATATCAAACACCTCCCTAAAAAGACAATATCCCTGCTAAATTGTCTAAGGTATGCAATAAGTTAAAAAAACTAGTTAGAGGAAGGGCGCATAAAAGCCAAAAATATCACCAATGGGATTATATGTCAATTATTTATTTAAAATACAGATCGATTTTAAAGAATTAAAGAATGTGAATCAAACACCACCTGAATGAAAAGTACCAATTTGGACTCTAACCAATCACAGTTAAGAACACCCCTTTATAAGGGCCTTTGTTACATGCCACTACTATCTTGATAAAGCCCACAGAAGGGCGAAACGTGTCGTGTGACAGTGTGACATATTGTTTTTATATTTATATCATCATCTATTGGCTTTTAAATATAACCCGGGTTATCCACTATTCTTATTATTCCCAGCGATTATCTCATAAGAAATCCTTTTTGGAGCTGTAGTTGCAAGGGCTATCATATACCCACTACATACTCCAATCCTGCGTGCATAGCACTAAGTGCAGGGCTCTACTTTGGTGGATACTATTACAACAGCCAAGAACAGCTGATCATTTGGCTTTCCCCTGGAAACAGAACATCACAGGTGACGTCAGACGCCGAGAGTTACACAGAGCTACCCGCTCGAGGACAGATACCGAGCAGGAGTAAGCCAGACTCGTCGCAATTTGAAAGGGTAACTTACCCGCTACATGTAAGGAAAACACATCTTTTGATTCAACGAAAAACAAAGGTATAATCTATTTTATCCATTGCTAAGTAAGAGTGGTATATATCTTTTGCTGGTTAGAACTTCGCCACAATATAAAAGGTATTATTTCCTCCATTTAATACAAGACACCTAACGTGTTCATCTGCTATTAGTAGCTCTATATGAGCAGAAAAACCCCCTCTTCAAACAGAACTGCATCAATATTGGGTAACAAAGTGATCAACATTAAGAGACATTGTTTCTCCCACTAATTGTCTGCAATCAGGAGTTTTCATTTGTAACATTTATACTGTTCAGCAATATTTTATACCAATATCTATTTGGGTTTATTTCAGGTTTATAAACTTTGATGTGTATATATTAATTTGGTTTCTTTGCATTTTAACAATTTTATTGTTATGGGGAGACTTCCCTTATACTAACTGGTAAAAATACTTTTATATTAAATCGATCTGTATTTTAAATAAATAATTGACATATAATCCAATTGGTGATATTTTTGGCTTTTATGCGCCCTTCCTACTAGTTTTTTTAATTTAATGAATATGAAATGGCCCGGGTATTCACTGCCCATCAGTTATGTTCCAATTGCCGTTCTAGAGTTCTCTTCTCCCGCACCAGGGAGCTTAGAGTGCGTTGAGACATCCACCTCTGAGGTTTCCATGACCCGTGAGGCGCGTGCCCCAGACCCTTTCCCAGCTACGCACGCAGGTGTCCCTATTGCCTTTACTCCTCCGGAGGGTGGCTTGTTTCCTCCAGAGGTTACTGCACGGTTCCGCATGGCCATTTCTATGGCGCTGTATCATTTATATCTCCCAAGTGAAGTATTTCTAAGATACTGTCTGTGTTCTGTTAAACAAGGCCCGTCGAGCGAGGGATCGCCCGATTCAGTTTGGTTTTCTGGGGAAGCGTTCGCCCCTGAGGCTTCAGGGGCCCCAATCTCGGGGCCAGGATCTTCAGTGGATCTGGCGAGGGATGATTTTGCCTTCCGTTACAGGCTGGCTTGCCTTTCGTGTTCTTTTAAGACATGTTTTGGCAATGTTGGAGGTTTCCAGTCCTAGTGGGCCAAGGGATCCGAGGCCTTAGATGTTGGATGGCAAAATGGATATGACGTTTGGGGATCAAACCAATCTCCTTAACGTCTCCGTTTTAATTTTTTCTTTATGTTTTCGGTTCCATTTCTGAGCTTGGGTGAATTGGGCTTCTAAGCGGCTGGTTCCGTTGTCGTTTTCATTCACCTTGGGCGTTCAACCGAGGGTGCTGCCTTTATTTTAATTTTTTATCCGGATGGATGTGTTTAATTTGTTTTCCTTAAAGGTACACTGAACCCAAAAAAAAATTATTTTTGTGATTCAGATAGAGCATGCAATTTTAAGCAACTTTCTAATGTACTCCTATTATCACATTTTCTTCATTCTCTTGGTATGATTATTTGAATAGCAAGAATGTAAGTTTAGATGCCGGCCCATTTTTGGTGAACAACCTTGGTTGTCCTTTCTGATTGGACAGCACCAATAAACAAGTGCTGTCCATACTCTGAGAGGTGTTACTCTAAGAGGTGGTGTGCAGGGGTTCCCTGCCTTCTGTGGGGGCTACGACTCCGGCGTTTGCCTGCTTAAAGTTATTCTCTCTGGAAGATAGACCCTTCAGGGATCTCTGGTTGTTGTCTCTTCCATTTTCTACCCTTGGTCTGATCACGGTCTTTGACGTTCGGTTGTCTTGCGTCCTCGTTGCAACTCTTGCCTTGGGGCTTGTCAGTGAAGAGTCGAGGTCCCAGTACAAATGGCCGCCCCTCAGGGGTCAGTTAGTTGACCATTTATCCTCGATGCTCCATTAGGGGCTTCATGGGCGGTGCCTTACGTTTACCTCTCTGGGATGGCGAGTAAGGTCCAGGGTTATCATCGCCTTCGGGTGTTAGTTTCTACCCTGCCTGTGTGTGTAACATGTTTTTCGTCTGCCTACGAATTTTCCTTGTGATCTATATGCACTGGGTGCTGAATCTTAGATTGTTCAGGAGTTCCTCATAACTCTTGGGTTTGGGACTATGGCTAGATCGCAAAGGCTACGGATTTTTGAGGTATGTTCCTCCCTGTAGGAGGCAGTTTAGGGTTCCTCTGGAGGTTGGATCGTTCGATCGACTCCTTTTTAGAGGACCCTGGTCTAAGTCCATGTCTCTCCTTGGATGGGTGTGGACAGTTCGGTCCCACACTAGATATTTGTGGTCCCGCTGGCCTCTCTTGTAGGGGCCGGGGCTCTGTAAGAGATGCCTATCTGACTGTGGCTTAGGCTTTAGGTCCTTACTGGTCTTCTGGTGCATTTAAGATGTTCCTGTAGATTCCAGGTCTCTTTCAACTTGATTGGCGATATGGCAAAGAGGTCTAGCCTCTATTCTTAGGGTTTTTTTCTGTTGTTTTCATTCCCTTCTCTTCTCGAGTGGGGGTTGGGTTCTCGGGGTCGAAGTTGCCTTAGTATCTCTAGCGTCCTGTTGGTTCTTGCCTTGCAGGGTTTTTTTCCCTTCTTGCGTTTTAGGATCCTGGAAGGGGAGCTGAGATGTAGTGTCTGGTTCCTCTGTTCCTGCTGCAGGAGGCTTAGGGTTTGCACCCTTTGGTGCTTCTGATATGTGGATGCTGAGGGTCTGAGGGCCTTCTCCCCTTGGGAAGTGTTCCTTCTTAATGAAAACAGCGTGTAGGGGGTCTTGTACCCGAGCACAATGTCTATCCTGTTTCAAGGTAGCATGCCGTTTGTAGCTGCGGTCTATATGGGGACTTTGTTCCTCGTTAATCCTTCTTTCTCTTCCAGAGGTCTGGGACTCTGTATTCAGTCTTGTCTAGCCTTTGGGCTGGGACCATTATCCTGGAGGGAAGATTGGGGATCGATTACTCTATGCAGTGTTGACCATTTTTTAGTGGACTTTGAATGTCCTCCTCTTTTCTACTGCCGTCTGGTGCTGGGAGGGGGTGCTCTTTGGAGCCCGCAATTTGGAGGACTGTAAGCCCTTGGAAGGTTTGCAGTTGGAACCAGCTACAGCTATTTGCACCGTGATGGTGTATCCAGCTACAGCTAATTGCACTTGATGGTATGCTAACAAGCTTACAGCGCCTTTCAGTTTTGGGTTAACAATGGTGAGTCAACCTTCCTCCTGGAAGCTGGTCATTGAGAGTTCTTGTTCAGGCGGTTTGAGGGTTTTTTTTCTAACTGCTGGCATTGTTATCCTGTTTCTGCTGTCTCTGCCTGTCTAGCCTGCAAGTCTAGATAGGTTTTGAGGCAACGGGGGACTCATGGTTTTCCTTAAGTACCTTAGGGTATGGTACAGGATCAGGGATTGAGATTGCTCCTCGAGTCCTTTTTTGGGACATGTTTCCCTGTGTATGGATCCTTTTTTTTCTTTGCTCCTTGTGTTTCTAGGGAGTTCGTCTCCCTTGGCTCTGCTATTGTAGGACAACCGTGGGTTGTTCTATATGTGTTGAGTGGGAAAAGTTCCTTTGCATTTTTCCTGGACTCTGTTTTCCCCTTTGGGGGCAGATGCGGTCCTTGTCTTTGGCCGGGTACCTTCTTGGGAGTCGTGATCCGCGGGGCGGACGCCTCGGGGGTTGTTTGGGCCTAACGGACTCTGGCACTGAGTGATTTTTAGTGCGGCTTTGCCGGCGGTGTAACTGATGTGTAGTTACCTGGGCTCTGGCTTTCTCCCATGTTTTAGGGTGTTCAGTAATTCAGGCTGTGGTGCCTTTAGAAGGGGCCGCCTTTTGTACCCATCCGTTGTTTGCATTCCGTGTCCTCTAGCTTGGGTATTGTATTCCCAAAAGTAATGAATGCAGCTGTTGGCTCTTCCCTTTTAAGAAGAAAAACATAAATTATGCTTACCTGAAAATTTCATTTTCTTCTGAAGGGAAGAGTCCACAGCTCCCGCCCGTGTTTTTTCTCTATGAGGCGGCTGGAATTTTTATTCTTCTGGCACCTTTTTTCACCCTGATATTTCTCCTACTGTTCCTTGTTCCCTTGGCAGAATGACTGGGGGATGAGGGAAGTGGGTGAGGTATTTAAGCCTTTGGCTGGGGTGTCTTTGCCTCCTCGCGGTGGCCAGGTTCTGTATTTCCCAAAAGTAATAAATGCAGCTGTGGACTCTTCCCTTCAGAAGAAAATGAAATTATCAGGTAAGCATAATTTATGTTTTTACGCACATTCGACCAGATTATGAGTTTTGCGTTATGAGCTGTGCGGTATTAACTTGCACGTTATTGTCACCGCTCACTTACCTACAGCGCTGGTATTACAGGTTTTCCTAAACCCGGCGTTAAAAGGCAAGAAGTGAGCGTAGAGCAAAATGGAGCTCCATACCGCACTCCAATACCAGCGCTGCTTAAGTCAGCGGTGAGCTGGTTGTACGTGCTCGTGCACGATTTCCCCATAGACATCAATGGGGAGAGCTGGCTGAGAAAAAGTCTAACACCTGCCAAAAAGCAGCGTAAAGCTCAGTAACGCAGCCCCATTGATTCCTATGGGGAACCACATTTTATGTTTACACCTAACACCCAAACATGAACCCCGAGTCTAAACACCCCTAATCTTACACTTATTAACCCCTAATCTGCCGCTTTAGACATCGCCGCCACCTACATTATACTTATGAACCCCTAAGCTGCTGCCCCCAACATCGCCGACACCTACATTATATTTATTAACCCCTAATCTCCCGCCCCCAATGTCGCCGCAACCTACCTACACTTATTAACCCCTAATCTGTCGCCCCCAACACTATAATAAACATATTAACCCCTAATCTGCCATCCCTAACATCGCCGCCACCTACCTACATTTATTAACCCCTAATCTGTTGCCCCCAATGTCGCCGCCACTAAACTAAATGTATTAACCCCTAAACCTAAGTCTAACCCTAACACCCCCTAACTTAAATTAATTAAAATAAATCTAAATAAAACTTACTATTAATAACTAAATAATTTAAAACTAAATACTTACCTGTAAAATAAACCCTAAGCTAGCTACAATATAACTAATAGTTACATTGTAGCTAGCTTAGGGTTTCTTTTTATTTTACAGGTAAGTTTGTATTTATTTTAACCAGGTAGAATAGTTACTAAATAGTTATTAACTATTTAATAACTACCTAGCTAAAAAATACAAATTTACCTGTAAAATAAAACCTAACCTAAATTACAATAACACCTAACACTACACTACAATTAAATAAATTCCCTAAATTAAAAAATTGAAAACAATTAGCTAAATTACAAAAAAACACACTAAATTACAGAAAATAAAAAACAAATTACAAGATCTTTAAACTAATTACACCTAATCTAATAGCCCACCCAAAATAAAAAAAAACCCTAGCCTAAACTACCAATAGCCCTTAAAAGGGCCTTTTGCAGGGCATTGCCCCAAAGAAATCAGTGCTTTTACCTGTAAAAAAAATACAAACAACCCCCCAACAGTAAAACCCACCACCCATACAACCAACCCCCCAAATAAAAGCCTAACTAAAAATAACTAAACTCCCCATTGCCCTGAAAAGGGCATTTGGATGGGCATTGCCCTTAAAAGGGCATTTAGCTCTATTGTGGCCCAAAGCCCTAACCTAAAAATAAAACCCACCCAATACACCCTTAAAAAATCCTAACACTAACCCCCGAAGATCAACTTACCGGGAAAAGTCTTCATCCAAGCGGCATGATGTCCTCAACGAAGCCGTCAGAAGTCTTCACCCAGACGGCACCTTCTATCTTCATCCTTCCAATGCAGAGCGGCTCCATCTTCAAGACATCCGGCGTGGAACATCCTCTTCAATTGACGTCTTCTTGCTGAATGAAGGTTCCTTTAAATGACGTCATCCAAGATGGCGTCCCTTAGATTCCGATTGGCTGATAGAATTCTCATCGGAATTAAGGTTAAAAAAATCCTATTGGCTATTGCAATCAGCCAATAGGATTGAGCTTGCATTCTATTGGCAGATTAGGGGTTAATAATTTTATTTTACTGTTTGCGATGCGGGAGGGCCTCGGTTTAGGGGTTAATAGGTAGTTTATGGGTGTTAGTGTACTTTCTTTTTAGCACTTTAGTTATGAGTTTTATGCTACAGTGTTGTACCATAAAACTCATAACTACTGACTTTAGAATGCGGTACGAATCTTGATGGGGTAGGCTGTACCGCTTACTTTTTGGCCTCCCAGGACAAGCTCGTAATACCGGCGCTATGGAAGTCCCATAGAAAAAAGACTATACGCAATTTGCGTAAGTTGATTTGCGGTAAGGCCAAAAAAGTGTGCAGGACAGCTGTACCTACAAGACTTGTAATACCAGCGGTAGTAAAAAAGCAGCGTTATGAGGCTTAACGCTGCTTTTTTACTCATAACGCAAGCCTCATAATCTAGCCGATTGCTTTTTGACTATGATTTAGGAGAGCCTGTTGTAAGTAATTGCAAGAAAACACTCCATGTTGTTTTATGCAAGACCCCCTGAGTACACCCATGACCGCCATGCATAGGCTTGACAGGGGTTTTGGTAAAATACAGCACCAATTTTAGAACTTATAAAAAATAATACAGTGAAATGTAAAAATCTGGCACAGTAAAATTAAAAAAAACATCAACTTATTAACAGTAAATGTAACTAACCCCCCCCCCCCAAAAAAAAAAACCAACACAATGGCAAATGTAAAAAAAATAAAATCAGTGTGTGATACCGCTTGAAGTAGACCCCAATGCAGAGTCCAGGGCAATCAGGACAGTAATATATAGTGTCCTTTTCTGCCCCTCTTGGTACATACTCTGCATTTTTTTTTTTAAGATTCTGCTTTGCCGCAGTAGGGGGGATTTTGAAAATAAAATGGGTAGCCCCAACTCTGCTCTCTCCCATCACCACCTGGGGAGCAGATGCATCTTGGAGCAAAATCCCCAAAATGATCTGGAGCTGAAAATGTAAAAAAAGTCAGTTTCATTCCGGGGTTTGCTTTTTTGAACAAAAAAGCGTTGTGGGTTGCAATCTGCATTAAGTAAATTGCAACCTTTTTATACCAGGCGTTGTCGTCCGCATAATTAGGTAGGGCTGTAGCAGCTGATCTGCCAGATCCACCCCACCCATATGCCTGTTATAAGCCTTGATGCACACTGGCTTCCTTATGCTCTCAGCTCTGGCACGTATACAGTCCTTTCATTGTGGATGGTGGTAAGAAGGTACACATCCTTCTTCTCTCTGTACTTAACTGCCAACAGCTTTCGTAGCCGGGTGCGTGCAGGTTGTCCTGGGAAACCTGCGTGGTTCTTTCTATTTGTACCCGCAAGCTACTGTATCAAAACAATAGAGTAGCTTGAACAAAAAGAGACTTGTATAGAAATTGTCTAGATACAAGTGGTACCCTTTGTTCATCAAGGGTAATATCAGGTCCCAGACAATCTTGCTATTTGCTCCCATATGATCTGGACAACTTGGAGGGTCAAGGTGGATATCCTTTCCCTCGTACACCCGGAAGGCCTGAGTATACCCAGTCTCGCTCTCACAGAGCTTATACAACTTTACTCCATACCTGTAGTGCTTGAAAGGAAAATACTGCTTAAATCCCAGCATTCCCTTATACTTCATCAGGGATTCATCCACGCATATATTCCTTCCTGGTGTATAAGCCTCTGCAAACCTAGCAGCACAGTGGGTAATCAGGGGGCAGATTATATACAGCCTGTTAAACTGTGGATGCTCCCTAGGGGGGCACAGGCTGTTGTTGCTGAAGTACATGAAATGTAGAATCATTTCATACCACTTCCTCAACATACTCTGGGAGAAAATGGGCGTAGAGCAAATGGGGCTACTGCTCCAGTAGGAGCTGATGGAGGGTTTCTTTGTGATGCCCATCAGCATAGTCAATGCCCAGAATTTTTTTAAATCTGGCACATTGATGGGGGCCCATTGCTGCTTTGCCAAAAAAGAGTCAGGCTTTGCAGCACAGAACTGATGGGCATATAAATTAGTTTGGGCGACAATGTTCCCCAATACATCATCGCCCAGAAACACCTCCATAAACTGTTGGGGCTAAATCTTGCAAAATACACATTGATGCCAGGATTTACAATAAAGGGTGGGTTATCTGGCCTCTGGCGATAAGGCGCTACCCACTCCTCTGCAACAATGCCAGCTGGAGCAACACGTCTCCTTCTGGCAGGGAGGCTAGCAGCCACAGATACATCACTAATCAGTTGAGATTGTATCTAATGATGTATCTGAGCATATGGCAGGGTCAAAATTGGGGTCTGAGTCAGACATAGAGGCGTCTGACTCTGACGCAAGGATGGCATACGCTTTCTCAGCACTATATGTCCTCTGTGACATGATTTAGTGATCTGTCACACAAAAAAACTAACAAAAAATAACACACAATTTAAATTTAAATTAACTTAAACTAGCTAAATGGCTCCTAAAAGAGCCTAAAAAATGCACACAAAAAAAGTGCTGTTGTGCAGGAGCCAGTGATTTATAGTGATCACTGGCAACCTAGGGGTTAATTGCTCTGGAAGAATCTTTGGGTCTCACAATTTTTTACAAATATTCTAATAGCTAAATCGCTCTTCCTAATCACAGATCTCTCTCTCTCTCTCTCAAGCACAAATGAGGAGAGGGAGGGAGATCCACACTGGTCAGAGTCAATATTTACTAATATTGACATGATCAGACAAATTGGATTTTTTATTATTATAAATTTAATTATAGGGGCAAACTCAGATTGGATGACCCTATCCTGCCCCTATGATAGGCAGGCTAGGGACACCCCCAGAAGCCCCATGATGCACTGAGCAGCGCCATTTTTGAAGCCACATGGGGGAGGGGGGCTATATGGGGCTTTATGGGGGCTTTAATTATAGTAAAATATATATTTTAATTTTATTTTTTTATTAAAAAATATAACTTACTGAGTGCCTCGACCCACCGAGTCACTCAGCACACATCAGAAGTATGCCCGATGGCTTCCGATGCTCTCCTAGACTGCTGGGCTCCACGTGGAGCAAAACCAGAAGTGATTGCTCCCGGGGAGCGTTTAAAATGGGGCCCGGCAGTCAGGAACAGTATTGCAGGATGCCTCGACATCGAGGCATCGCTGCAATACTGTTTGAGTGGCTGGAAGCGATCTCTCTCTGTGGTGGAGGGAAGACGTCCTTGGTCCTTAGCGACCGTTTTTTGTAGGAAGTGCCTGGCACGGCCTCAGTCTTTAAGGGGTTAAAATACTCTTCACATACCAGAAGTCGGTCCAGGTGAAGTAAAGACCACACATGCAGAAACTTTTAAGTGTTGTTGCTGTCCAATTACCGGGAGTCTGAGATGGCTGTTGCTCACTTTTCAGTAAGTCACGATAGATTGTTAAATGCAGTGACATCAAGCGGGTGAAACATGAGATGTCTGGAAGTTGTGACAATGCCTGCAGGTGTCAGTTTGGAACTTTTTAGTCATGGCGATTTGGTGCCTGGTGTTTGACAAGCGCTGCTGCTGTTTCACATGAGCAAAGAACTAAATACATACAAAATCTAAAAATATGCTAAAATAAATCCATATCATATTCACTTTTATTACGTTTACAGTAAAAATAAAGGCAATAAAATAGTGACAAATTATGACTAAATCCTCATTGCTAAATTCTGTTTATTATTTAACGTATCTATTATAACATACTTCAGTGAATCTTAAAGGGATGTTGTAGTGAAAAGAATAGCTTTTCCATAATGGAACTGTGTTATCCATAGTAAATTATTACTAATATTTTTTAAAAAGATTGTTCTTTGCTCATTGGCCATTAAAGGGATACTAAGCCCTTCCCAACAGGAAGTGGCAAAGTGGGCACCCAAAGCAAAGCTGTCTATATAGCTCCTCCCCTAACTCCACCCCCCAGTCATTCTCTTTGCCGGCTCTAAGCAATAAGGAAGGGTAAAGTGATTGTGGTGACAAAATATTAGTTTTATTTTCTTCAAGCAAGAGTTTGTTATTTTAAATGGTACCGGTGTGTACTATTTACTCTCAAGCAGAAAAAAGATGAAGATTTCAGCCTGGAGGATAATGATCTTAGCATTTGTAACTAAATCCACTGCTGTTCCCACAGAGGCTGAGGAGTACAGGAAACTTCAGTTGAGGAACGGTTTGCAGGCTATGCTGCACTGAGGTATGTTCAGTCATTTTTTTCTAGAAAGACTGTGATATTTCAAGAAAAGGGCTGACATTATCCCCATGAGGGGAAGGGTAAGCTGTAATCAAAGACTTATGGTAGTATTACAAGCTTGCATAAGGGCTAAGTTACTTTGCTGGTTGACACTTATATAATAGAGCAAACGTTTTTTTTGAGAAGTATGGTGAAACGTTTTTGGGACTTTTTATTTAGAGGGTTCATTTGGCTTATTTTGAGGTTTATATCCCACATGGCTGTTTGAAACATTTGAAGTGTTACTTTAAGGCCCAACAGACATCGAGTAAGAGGTGGGTGGGGCCTAATTTTGCGCCTTAGATGCGCAGTTGTTTTTCATTCTGGACAGCAAGCTGCAACACAGGAGGGTCCTGACTCGATTTTGGGGCCAAATCGAAGCTTTATTCCCTCAAATTCAACCCCTAAGTGCAGTTAAGCGCCACAGCAGAGCTGTGGCAAGGTGCTGACTGTGTATTTTCCGTTTTTTTTAATCTTGTCAATCCGGTTTTGTTGTTAAGGGGTTAATTTCATTTTTTACTAGTGGTGCTAAGGCTTACTACATATACTATAAAAAATTCGAAGGATTTGTGGCATTTTTAAGCAGTTTTGCAGAACGTGTACATGTTTTTTTCTCTTAAAGGCACAGTACCGTTGTTTTTGAGAATTGTTGTTTTACATTAAATAAAGTGTTTTCCAATCTTTCTTGTCTCATTACTAGCCTGTTAAACATGTCTGACATCAAGGAAACTCCTTGTTCAATAGGTTTAGAAGCCATTGTGGAACCCCCTCTTAGAATGTGTCCCACTTGTACTGATATATCTATAAATTTTAAAGAGCATATTGTAGCATTTAAAAATGTGGCGCTAGAGGATTCTCAGACAGAAAGAAATGAGGTTATGCCATCTAGTTCTCCCCAAGTGTCACAACCAGTAACGCCCGCACAAGCGACGGCAAGTACCTCTATTGCGTTTACTTCATTTACCTTACAAGACATGACAGCATTTATGAATTCTACCCTCACAGAGGTTTTATCTAAACTGCCTGGGTTGCAAGGGAAGCGTGATAGCTCTGGGTTAAGAACAAATGCTGAGCTTTCTGACGCTTTAGTAGCCGTATCCGATATTCCCTCACAATGTTCTGAGGTAGTGATGAGGGATTTGCTGTCTGAGGGAGTGATTTCTGATTCAGGAAAGACGCTCCCTCAGACAGACTCTGATATGACGGCCTTTAAATTCAAGCTAGAACACCTCCGCTTGTTGCTCAGGGAGGTATTGGCGACTCTGGATGATTGTGACCCTATTGTGGTTCTAGAGAAATTGTGTAAAATGGACAAATACTTAGAGGTTCCTGTTTACACTGATGTTTTTCCGGTCCCTAAGAGGATTGCGGATATTGTTTCTAAGGAGTGGGATAGACCTGGTATACCGTTCGCTCCCCCTCCTACTTTTAAGAAAATGTTTCCCATATCTGACACCATGCGGGACTCGTGGCAGACGGTCTCTAAGGTGGAGGGAGCTATTTCTACACTAGCTAAGCGTACAACTATACCTATTGAAGACAGTTGTGCTTTCAAAGATCCTATGGATAAAAAATTAGATGTTCTCCTAAAGAAAATTTTTGTTCATCAAGGTTTTCTTCTCCAACCTATTGCATGCATTGTTCCTGTAACTACTGCAGGTGCTTTTTGGTTCGAGGCTCTAGAAGAGGCTCTCCAGGAGGAGACCCCATTAGATGATATTCTGGATAGAATTAAGGCTCTTAAGCTGGCTAATTCTTTCATTACAGATGCCGCTTTTCAACTGGCTAAAATTAGCGGCAAAAAAAATCAGGTTTTGCCATTTTAGTGTGCGTAGAGCGTTATGGCTTAAGTCCTGGTCAGCTGATGTGTCATCAAAATCAAAGCCTTTGACCATCCCTTTCAAAGGAAAGACCCTATTCGGGCCTGAACTGAAGGAAATTATTTCAGACATCCCTGGAGGGAAGGGCCATACCCTCCCTCAGGATAAAACAAATAAAATGAGGACCAAACAAAATAATTTTCGTTCCTTTCAAAACTTCAAGAGTGGTCCCACTTCAGCTTCCCCTGCTGCAAACCAGACAAAAAGAGAGGCGTTTTTACGCTGTGTAGAAGACCTACATACCATGGGAGTGATTCACCCAGTTCCAACAGCGGAACAGGGGCAAGGGTTTTACTCCAACCTGTTTGTGGTTCCCAAAAAAGAGGGAACTTTCAGACCAATCTTGGATCTCAAGATCCTAAACAAATTCCTCAGAGTCCCTTCCTTCAAGATGGAGACTATTCGGACTATTCTGCCACTGATCCAGGAGGATCAATATATGACCACCGTGGACTTAAAGGATGCATATCTGCACATCCCTATCCACAGAGATCATCGCCGATTTCTCAGGTTCGCCTTTCTGGACAGACATTACCAGTTCGTAGCCTTTCCCTTCGGATTGGCCACGGCTCCCAGAATTTTCACAAAAGTGCTAGGGTCCCTTCTAGCGGTTCTAAGACCACGGGGCATAGCAGTGGCGCCTTATCTAGACGACATCTTAATTGAAGCGTCAACTTTCCAACTAGCCAAGTCTCACACGGACATCGTGTTGGCCTTTCTGAGATCTCATGGTTGGAAGGTGAACATAAAAAAAGAGTTCTCTCTTCCCTCTCTCAAGAGTTTCCTTCCTAGGAACTCTGATAGACTCGGTAGAAATGAAAATATTTCTGACGGAGGTCAGGAAATTAAAACTTGTAAACACCTGCCGAGCTCTTCATTCCATTCCTCGGCTGTCAGTGGCTCAGTGTATGGAGGTAATCGGACTAATGGTAGCGGCAATGGACATAGTTCCGTTTGCTTGCTTACACCTCAGACCACTGCAGCTATGCATTCTCGAACAGTGGAATGGGGATTATGCAGATTTATCTCCTCAGATAGATGTGAATCAGGAGACCAGAGATTCTCTTCTCTGGTGGTTATCTCAGGTTCACCTGTCTCGGGGAATGTGTTTCCGCTGACCAGAGTGGGTCATAGTTACGACAGATGCCAGCCTGCTGGGCTGGGGTGCAGTCTCGAACTCCCTGAAAGCTCATGGGTTATGGTCTCAGGAGGTTGACTCTCCTCCCGATAAACATTCTGGAACTGAGAGCGATATTCAATGCGCTTCAGGCATGGCCTCAACTGGCTGCAGCCAAATTCATCAGATTTCAGTCGGACAACATCACGACTGTAGCTTATATCAATCATCAAGGGGGAACAAGGCGTTCTCTAGCGATGATAGAATTTTCCAAAATAATCAAATGGGCAGAGACTCACTCTTGCCATCTTTCAGCAATCCATATCCCAGGAGTAGAGAACTGGGAGGCGGATTTGCTAAGTCATCAGACTTTTCATCCGGGGGAGTGGGAGCTCCATTCGGAGGTGTTTGCCCAACTGATTCGGCTATGGGGCATGCCAGAATTGGATCTGATGGCGTCTCGCCAGAACGCCAAGCTTCCTTGTTACGGGTCCAGGTCAAGAGATCCCCAGGCAGTGCTGATAGATGCTCTAGCAGTGCCCTGGTCCTTCAACCTGGCCTATGTGTTTCCACCATTCCCTCTCCTTCCTCGTCTGATTGCCAGAATCAAGCAGGAGAGAGCTACAGTGATTTTAATAGCACATGCGTGGCCACGCAGGACTTGGTATGCAGACCTGGTGGACATGTCATCCGTCCCACCATGGATTCTGCCGCTGAGGCAGGACCTTCTGCTTCAAGGTCCATTCAAGCATCCAACTACTTTCTCTGCGTTTGACTGCTTGGAGATTGAACGCTTGATTTTAGCAAAGCGTGGTTTCTCTCAATCGGTCATTGATACCTTGATTCAGACTTGAAAGCCTGTCACCAGAAAAATCTATCATAAGATATGGCATAAATATCTTTACTGGTGTGATTCCAAGGGTTACTCATGGAGTAAGATCAGGATTCCTAGGCTATTATCTTTTCTCCAAGAAGGATTGGAGAAGGGATTATCTGCTAGTTCCTTAAAGAGACAAATATCTGCTTTGTCTATCCTTTTACACAAGCGTCTGGCGGATGTTCCAGACGTTCAGGTGTTTTGTCAGGCTTTAGTTAGAATCAAGCCTGTGTTTAAACCTGTTGCTCCGCCATGGAGTTTAAATTTGGTTCTTAAAGTTCTTCAAGGGGTTCCGTTTGAACCTATGCATTCCATAGATATTAAGCTCTTATCTTGGAAAGTTCTGTTTTTAGTAGCTATCTCTTCGGCTCAAAGAGTTTCTGAGTTATCTGCTTTACAGTGTGACTCACCTTATCTTGTTTTCCATGCGGATAAGGTGGTTTTGCGTACCAAACCTGGATTTCTTCCTAAGGTTGTTTCTAATAGGAATATATATCAGGAAATTGTTGTTCCTTCTCTGTGTCCTAATCCTTCTTCCAAGAAGAAACGTCTGTTGCACAACCTAGATGTAGTTCGTGCTTTAAAGTTCTACTTACAAGCAACTAAAGATTTCCGTCAAACATCTTCATTGTTTGTTGTCTATTCTGGAAAGCGGAGAGGTCAACAGGCTACGGCAACCTCTCTTTCTTTTTGGCTGAAAAGCATCATCCGTTTGGCTTATGAGACTGCTGGCCAGCAGCCTCCTGAAAGGATTACTGCTCAGTCTACTAGAGCGGTGGCTTCCACATGGGCTTTTAAAAATGATGCTTCTGTTGAACAGATTTGTAAGGTGGCGACTTGGTCTTCGCTTCATACTTTTTCCAAATTTTCCAAATTTGATACTTTTGCTTCTTCGTAGGCTATTTTTGGGAGAAAGGTTCTACAAGCAGTGGTGCCTTCCGTTTAGGTACTTGTCTTGTCCCTCCCTTCATCCGTGTCCTAAAGCTTTGATATTGGTATCCCACAAGTATTGGATGAATCCGTGGACTCAATACATCTTGCAAGAGAAAACAAAATTTATGCTTACCTGATAAATTTCTTTCTCTTGTGATGTATCGAGTCCACGGCCCGCCCTGTCTATTTAAGACAGGTAGTATTTTTTATTATAAAACTTCAGTCACCTCTGCACCCTATAGTTTCTCTTTTTTCTTCCTAGCCTTCAGTCGAATGACTGGGGGGTGGAGTTAGGGGAGGAGCTATATAGACAGCTCTGCTGTGGGTGCTCTCTTTGCCACTTCCTGTTGGGAAGGAGAATATCCCACAAGTATTGGATGAATCCGTGGACTCGATACATCGCAAGAGAAAGAAATTTATCAGGTAAGCATAAATTTTGTTTTTAAGCAACTTTCTAATTTACTCCTATTATCAAATTTTCTTCATTCTCATGGTATCTTTATTTGAAAAGCAGAAATGTAAGCTTTGGAGCCGGTCCATTTTTGAAACAAAAATGGGCCTACTAGTTAGCTTAGATTCCTGCTTTTTCAAATAAAGATAGCAGGATTTTTTTTTTTTTTTTTAAATAATTACTCAGTTTTGTTTTTTCAATATTTACATTTGTTGCTACCTGTGCAATCTCTTCAGCTGCTATGTTATTTTAGTGAATATATTATTTTTTTATTTAAACTATGGTATTACTATCATGTCTTCTCTTTAGTAGAATATTTTATTTTCTCTGTAGACTGTGAAAAAAATGTAGATCAAATTAAATACAACCTTTGAAATCCCTTATAGTCTACTATAACGTCCAAATGCATTACATTTTGCTTATTTTATGTTTCTTTTATTTTAGGATCTTCTAATTGAAATTTACAGAAGTATAGGGGAGCCTGATAGTCTGTATGGCTGTGGTGGAGGGAAGATGCTCCAGTCACTTGCCAGGTGTGGCATAAATAGTAATTACAGAAAGTAAAACTCAGCCAATCTGATTACATTTTACCTATATTTATCAGTTATCTCCATATGTTTTAAACATTTTATATATTTCTCTAAGCATTTGTTATATTCTTTTACTAATAGGATACGAACTTATGAGCATGAGTCTATGTGGGGAAAAGCCTTAGTGACCTACGACCTGGAAATGAATCTTCCGCCAGGCACCCGTCAGGCTGGGATCATGCAGGTAAATGTAAACTTATTCCTGAAGATATCACTTTTTAAATGACCTTTATGGTGTTAAATATATTTTTTTTAAAAATACAAACAATTTTATATTGTTTAACATAATTGTATTATTTAAATACGTTTTATCTAGGCCTTGCAGAATTTTGGATTGTGTCACATGTTGTCTACCTACTTACGGGGTCTTGAGTATGAACATTCAGAATGGACTTCTGAACTTCAGGAAATACGCTACCAGGCTGCCTGGAGGACCATGCAATGGGACCATATCCCTCCCATCAAGTACGGAACTTCCAGTAGATACTAAATATTAGCAGGAAATTATTGTGGATAATGACACAGTTCAATTACTGTCATCACTAGTTGTTAGAGCTTTCTATTAACAAGTATATTTTTCAAACTGTAGGTTTACACCTGCAAACATGTTATACACAAATTTAAGCTCAGGAGCTGCATTTCAAAGTAATGGCATGGGAGCACACTTGGTTTTAACTATGAGGCCTATCGCAATCTTGTTGAAAAAAAACCCTCATTTTGGAAGTTGAAATCTCCAGAAAACTTGAAAAAATTGCATTGTAGTTCTTAATCTATTAATATCTGTTGTTTTCTTATTATGTTACAAAAACATAGAAATATGTTTATAAATTCCTTTTAAGGGATTAGAACAGGGGAATTATGGGTACAGTGGGAATATGTTTTTGTTTGTGCTACTTTTTATTAGTGTAAAAGTGTTCATTAATACTTTTTAATTGATTAAAGGGACAGTCTACTCCAGAATTTGTATTGCTTAAAAAGATAAATAATCCCTTAATTACCTATTCCGCAGTTTTGCATAACCAACACAGTTATATTAATAAACTTTTTATCTCTGTGATTACCTTGTATCTAAATTTCTGCAGACTGCCCCCTTATTTCAGTTCTTTGACCTCTTTGACAGACCTTAATTTAGGCCAATCAGTACTGACTCTTAAATAACTCCAAGGGAGTGAGAACAACGTTAGCTATATGACACACATGAACTAGCTCTGTCTAACTGTGAAAACTGTCAAAATGAGCTTAGATAGGGGGGCGTTTTTTAACAGTTTAGAAATTAGTTTGAGCCTACCTAGGTTTAGCTTGCAGCAAACAATACCAAGAGAACAAAGCAAATTTTATGATAAATGTCTGGAAAGTTGTTTAAAATTGCATGCCCTATCTGAATCATAAAAGTTGAATTTTGACTAGACTGTCCCTTTAAAGCAGGTAGTAGCTGGTAATATGCTGTCTGGTGCTTTATCAATTACTCTTAGCTGTTGAATTTGAAAAGTTATAAATGGCTAAATAAAGTGTAGGTAAATGCTAAATTATGGGGAAAAGCTACACAGCCAATATAAATACAATTTGTAAGATTTGATAGTATTTAGCACGGGACTTTGTGTATATGGGCATAGTATTATACCGTAATATGCACAACTTCTGTTTTAAAACCTACTTTATATCTTTTCTTAAGAACGGAGGCAGCAGGACCGGGATACCACGAATCTCTATTTCATGCCATTCAGTCTTTAAGGGACAAGGAGTTTCCAGGGTTCCATGAATACATAAAATATGCCAGGCAAGTACAGATATGTGATGGTGGGTGTCAAATCTTTATGGATAACAGAAATAATATATAATATGTAGCGAGCGGGCTTCTTTCAAGAGAATCAGTAGGTGGGCGGAGCAGTGCAATAGCGCTATCTGTTAGAGTAGTCCTTGATTATCCCAGGCACCCTTAAATTCGAGCCCGGCACATCCGTTTCAAAGTCTCGAGGTCCCTTACATTAGCCTCTTATTCTACTGTACTACCGCCACATTTTTATATCTGCCAGCAGTTACAGCGGGATGGTTAGTAGCAAGTGTGCTTATTAACTGGGAAACTAGCACAGCCCAAAATGTAACTCCCTCTTCCTGTGCACACTTACAATGCCTAATACTGATAAGAGAGCATTGCTGTAAAAAGATGTGTGGGCATTTCATTTGGGGTTTATCCCATAAATTGTGTGGGGATTTTTAATACCAGAAAGGTGCACAGTCAGGCGAGTCTTGGAGATGTATTATCTAAATGAACAAACTACAGGTACTTGTCATACTGTTTTGGTCTATGATTAAGGCATACTCTGCCGAAACACGTAAGACCTGAGATATGCTGACAGTCATAATTGTGCTTTTATGATCACATTCTCCGTTGAATAAACCTTTATTTAACAGTGTCTTTAGGGTCACTGGTTTATTTGGAATTTTATACTGTTTCAAGTGTAACACCTCAGCAGTGTGAAAAGGCAACAGGCAGGTAAAGGAAGAGCACAAAAATAAAGTGATTATAAATCACAAACCTAACACCCGTACATCTGATACTACCAAGAGATTAACCACACAAGAGGGTGCTGCTGTAATAAACATCTGCAGGTGGTTTGTGATTAATGATCACTTTAACTTTAAAGGTGCCTGGTTTTCATATATATATATATTAGTGAATTTTATTAGTTTCAGGACCGTACAGTCCCTTCCTCAGACTAAATCAGACTGTTACAAAAATGCAGGCTTATTTAAAATACCATAGTAAACCCCACACACAGCTTCACCAATGTCAGTGATTGAAATGTCTCACACACCTGCGTGTAACCTTACTCCCATATGTGTAACGTATACAAAACAACATAGCACAAAATCACAATTTAGCTTGTCCACAGATCTAATCATCCTGTCCCTCACATATTCATAAATAGAAAAAAACACCACAACTCACCTATAGAGCCAGTAACAACTCATATAATGTACTTTTCTAGTGCTCAGGCCAATCTGTCAGACCGCCCCATCTGTGATGTAAACACTCGTCGACCAATCATAGCGCATATAAACATACACAGTAATATATTACGGCACTCGCACAAAATCATCAACAGGGCAAGCAAATCATATAGCAACAGCCCCAGCTTGTATAAAACAATACAACGTTCATAAGCGTTTAGTTAGCACACATGTCTATTGTAGAACTTTAAATATACAAACAGACACACAGACCTCCCCATGCATGACGTACACCCCTTAAAACTAATGAGCGCACATGTAAAGATACACATTTAATTGACTTCAAAATCAATTTGTTTGTAATTAAGCTAGAACTATCTGAAGGCCCACACTGCTTAGCATAAACGTTCGGTTTGTGCCTATTTGCAATTACAGAATTTTTTGTGTTACTACAACTTTGCTAACTGGTGTTTGTTTATGTATTTAAAAAATAATTGCTTAAAAATATTGGTGCAAATTATTACATTAATGTGATTTTGCAATGTCTGTTTATTGGTTTAAGGATTAAGGAAGTGGAAGAGCTGTGCAAGGGCAGCCTGGAATCGGTATACTCTCTATATCCCTCTCTGTGTAGACTTCAAGCACTAGGGGAGCTGGCCAGTGTTGGACAGATGTTTTCTAGGTATGTTAATTAAGGTCTTTTTTATTCTCATGGAGTCTTGAAATAGAAACAAAGCTTTAAATATACATTATGTTTGTATTTTGGATGAAGTAAAAGCCTTGCACTCAACCACTCATACTTTGAGCTGTGTCCCCACCCATTGCCGCTGTTTCCTGCTATCGGCCGGGAAGCTGGGGGCACATCTCTCGAACTTCTCTGGCAGTTTTGTTGATCTGCTATTCTGGTACTTCTCTAGGACATGACACAGGTACCCTCCTAAACACAGCCTTTGTTTGCCTCTTGGAGGTGAGAAGTTATCAGCTCTTTTCGGGACATTTGTTTGCAAATTTGCTTTGTTCAGGACCGCACAGTGTCCCTTCCTCAGACCAAATCAGACTGTTACAAAAATGCAGGCTTATTTAAAATACCATAGTAAACCCCACACACAGCTTCACCAATCAAAGACCAATGTCAGTGATTACAATGTCTCACACACCTGCGTGTAACCTTACTCCCATATGTGTAACGTATACAAAACAACATAGCACAAAATCACAATTTAGCTTGTCCACAGATCTAATCATCCTGTCCCTCACATATTCATAAATAGAAAAAAACACCATAACTCACCTATAGAGCCAGTAACACCTCATATAATGTACTTTTCTCCAACATAGGTGTGTCCGGTCCACGGCGTCATCCTTACTTGTGGGATATTCTCTTCCCCAACAGGAAATGGCAAAGAGCCCAGCAAAGCTGGTCACATGATCCCTCCTAGGCTCCGCCTACCCCAGTCATTCTCTTTGCCGTTGTACAGGCAACATCTCCACGGAGATGGCTTAGAGTTTTTTAGTGTTTAACTGTAGTTTTTATTATTCAATCAAGAGTTTGTTATTTTAAAATAGTGCTGGTATGTACTATTTACTCAGAAACAGAAAAGAGATGAAGATTTCTGTTTGTATGAGGAAAATGATTTTAGCACCGTAACTAAAATCCATGGCTGTTCCACACAGGACTGTTGAGTGCAATTAACTTCAGTTGGGGGAACAGTGTGCAGTCTCTTACTGCTTGAGGTATGACACATTCTAACAAGACGATGTAATGCTGGAAGCTGTCATTTTCCCTATGGGATCCGGTAGCCATGTTTATTAAGATAGTAAATAAGGGCTTCACAAGGGCTTATTAAGACTGTAGACTTTTTCTGGGCTAAATCGATTCATTATTAACACATATTTAGCCTTGAGGAATCATTTATTCTGGGTATTTTGATATGATTATATCGGCAGGCACTGTTTTTGACACCTTATTCTTTAGGGGCTTTCCCTAATCATAGTCAGAGCCTCATTTTCGCGCCGGTATGGCGCACTTGTTTTTGAGGACAGCATGGCATGCAGCTGCATGTGTGTGGAGCTCTGATACATAGAAAAGTCTTTCTGAAGGCATCATTTGGTATCGTATTCCCCTTTGGGCTTGGTTGGGTCTCAGCAAAGCAGATTCCAGGGACTGTAAAGGGGTTAAATATAAAAACGGCTCCGGTTCCGTTATTTTAAGGGTTAAAGCTTCCAAATTTGGTGTGCAATACTTTTAAGGCTTTAAGACACTGTGGTGAAATTTTGGTGAATTTTGAACAATTCCTTCATACTTTTTCGCAATTGCAGTAATAAAGTGTGTTTAGTTTAAAATTTAAAGTGACAGTAACGGTTTTATTTTAAAACGTTTTTTGTGCTTTGTTATCAAGTTTATGCCTGTTTAACATGTCTGAACTACCAGATAGATTGTGTTCTGACTGTGGGGAAACCAAGGTTCCTTCTCATTTAACTATATGTATTTTATGTCATAAAATTTTTTTAGTAAAAATGATGCCCAAGATGATTCCTCAAGTGAGGGGAGTAAGCATGGTACTGCATCATCCCCTCCTTCGTCTACACCAGTCTTGCCCATACAGGAGGCCCCTAGTACATCTAGTGCGCCAATACTCCTTACTATGCAACATTTAACGGCTGTAATGGATAATTCTATCAAAAACATTTTAGCCAATATGCCCACTTATCAGTGAAAGCGCGACTGCTCTGTTTTAGAAAATTCTGTAGAGCATGAGAACGCTGATGATATGGTTTCTGAAGGGCCCCTACACCAGTCTGAGGGGGCCAGGGAGGTTTTGTCTGAGGGAGAAATTTCAGATTCAGGAAACATTTCTCAACAAGCTGAACCTGATGTGATTACTTTTAAATTTAAGTTGGAACATCTCCGCGCTCTGCTTAAGGAGGTGTTATCCAATTTGGATGATTGTGATTATCTGGTCATTCCAGAACCACTATGTAAAATGGAAAAGTTCTTAGAGGCCCCGGGGCCCCCCGAAGCTTTTCCTATATCCAAGCGGGTGGCGTACATTGTTAGTAAAGAATGGGACAGGCCCGGTATACCTTTAGTACCTCCCCCCATATTTATAAAATTGTTTTCCTATAGTCGACCCCAGAAAGGACTGATGGCAGACAGTCCCCAAGGTCGAGGGGGCGGTTTCTACTCTACACAAGCGCGCCACTATACCCATAGAAGATAGTTGTGCTTTCCAAGATCCTATGGATAAAAAATTAGAAGGTCTGCTAAAGATGTTTGTTCAGCAAGGTTCCCTTCTACAACCAATTGCATGCATTGTCCCTGTCTCTGCAGCCGCGTGTTTCTAGTTTGATGAGCTAGGAAAGGCGATTATTAGTAATTCTTCTTCTTATGAGGAGATTATGGACAGAATTCGTGCTCTTAAATTGGCTAATTCTTTCACCCTAGACGCCACCTTGCAATTGGCTAGGTTAGCGGCGAAAAAATTCTGGGTTTGCTATTGTGGCGCAGAGCGCTTTGGTTAAAATCTTGGGCAGCGGATGCGTCTTCCAAGAACAAATTGCTTGACATTCCTTTCAAGGGGAAAACACTCTTTGGCCCTGACTTGAAAGAGATTATCTCTGATATCACTGGGGGCAAGGGCCACGCCCTTCCTCAGGATAGGTCTTTTCAAGACCAAAAATAAACCTAAGTTTCGTCCCTTTCGCAGAAACGGATCAGCCCCAAGGGCTACGTCCTCTAAGCAGGAAGGTAATACTTCTCAAGCCAATCCAGCCTGGAGACCTATGCAAGGCTGGAACAAAGGAAAGCAGGCCAGGAAACCTGCCACTGCTACCAAGACAGCATGAAATGCGGGCCCCCGATCCGGGACCGGATCTGGTGGGGGGCAGACTCTCTCTCTTCGCTCAGGCTGGGGCAAGAGATGTTCTGGATCCTTGGGCGCTAGAAATAGTCTCCCAAGGTTATTCTCTGGAGTTCAAGGGGCTTCCTCCAAGGGGGAGGTTCCACAGGTCTCAGTTGTCTTCAGACCACATAAGAAGACAGGCATTCTTACATTGGGTAGAAGACCTGCTAAAAATGGGAGTGATTCATCCTGTTCCATTAGGAGAACTAGGGATGGGGTTCTACTCCAATCTGTTCATAGTTCCCAAAAAAGAGGGAACGTTCAGACCAATCTTAGATCTCAAGATCTTGAACAAGTTTCTCAAGGTTCCATCGTTCAAGATGGAAACCATTCGAACACTTCTTCCTTCCATCCAGGAAGGTCAATTCATGACCAAGGTGGATTTCAAGGATGCGTATCTACATATTCCTATCCACAAGGAACATCATCGGTTCCTAAGGTTTGAATTCCTGGACAAGCATTTCCAGTTCGTGGCGTTTTCTTTCGGATTAGCCACTGCTCCTAGGATTTTCTCATAGGTACTAGGGTCCCTTCTGGCGGTGCTAAGACCAAGGGGCATTGCTGTAGTACCTTACTTGGACGACATTCTGATTCGAGCGTCGTCCCTTCCTCAAGTAAAGGCTCACACGGACATTGTCCTGGCCTTTCTCAGATCTCACGGATGGAAAGTGAACGTGGAAAAGAGTTCTCTATCTCCGTCAACGAGGGTTCCCTTCTTGGGAACTATAATAGACTCCTTAGAAATGAGGATTTTTCTGACAGAAGCCAGAAAAACAAAACTTCTAGACTCTTGTCGGATACTTCATTCCGTTCCTCTTCCTTCCATAGCGCAGTGCATGGAAGTGATAGGTTTGATGGTAGCGGCAATGGACATAGTTCCTTTTGTGCGCATTCATCTAAGACCATTACAACTGTTCATGCTCAGTCAGTGGAATGGGGACTATTCAGACTTGTCTCCGAAGATACAAGTAAATCAGAGGACCAGAGACTCATTCCGTTGGTGGCTGTCCCTGGACAACCTGTCACAAGGGATGACCTTCCGCAGACCAGAGTGGGTCATTGTCACGACCGACGCCAGTCTGATGGGCTGGGGCGCGGTCTGGGGATCCCTGAAAGCTCAGGGTCTTTGGTCTCGGGTAGAATCTCTTCTACCGATAAATATTCTGGAGCTGAGAGCGATATTCAATGCTCTCAAAGCTTGGCCTCAGCTAGCGAGGGCCAAGTTCATACATCAACCATCAGGGGGGAACAAGGAGTTCCCTAGCGATGGAAGAAGTGACCAAAATCATTCTATGGGCGGAGTCTCACTCCTGCCACCTGTCTGCTATCCACATCCCAGGAGTGGAAAATTGGGAAGCGGATTTTCTGAGTCGTCAGACATTGCATCCGGGGGAGTGGGAACTCCATCCGGAAATCTTTGCCCAAGTCACTCAACCGTGGGGCATTCCAGACATGGATCTGATGGCCTCTCGTCAGAACTTCAGAGTTCCTTACTACGGGTACAGATCCAGGGATCCCAAGGCGGCTCTAGTGGATGCACTAGTAGCACCTTGGACCTTCAAACTAGCTTATGTGTTCCCGCCGTTTCCTCTCATCCCCAGGCTGGTAGCCAGTATCAATCAGGAGAGGGCGTCGGTGATTTTGATAGCTCCTGCGTGGCCACGCAGGACTTGGTATGCAGATCTGGTGAATATGTCATCGGCTCCACCATGGAAGCTACCTTTGAGACGAGACCTTCTTGTTCTAGGTCCGTTCGACCCACTCCAGCTGACTGCTTGGAGATTGAACGCTTGATCTTATCAAAGCGAGGGTTCTCAGATTCTGTTATTAATACTCTTGTTCAGGCCTGAAAGCCTGTAACCAGAAAAATTACCACATAATTTGGTATATCTGTTGGTGTGAATCTGCAGGATTCCCTTGGGACAAGGTTAAGATTCCTAAGAGTCTATCCTTCCTTCGAGAAGGATTGGAAAAAGGATTATCTGCAAGTTCCTTGATGGGACAGATTTCTGCCTTGTCTGTGTTACTTCACAAAAAGCTGGCAGCTGTGCCAGATGTTCTAGCCTTTGTTCAGGCTCTGGTTAGAATCAAGCCTGTTTACAAAATTTTGACTCCTCCTTGGAGTCTCAACCTAGTTCTTTCAGTTCTTCAGGGGGTTCCGTTTGAACCCTTACATTCCGTTGATATTAAGTTATTATCTTGGAAAGTTTTGTTTTTGGTTGCAATTTCTTCTGCTAGAAGAGTTTCAGAATTATCTGCTCTGCAGTGTTCTTCTCCTTATCTGGTGTTCCATGCAGATAAGGTGGTTTTGTGTACTAAACCTGGTTTTCTTCCAAAAGTTGTTTCTAACAAAAACATTAACCAGGAGATAGTTGTGCCTTCTTTGTGTCCTAATCCAGTTTCAAAGAAGGAACGTTTGTTGCACAACTTGGATGTAGTTCGTGCTCTCAAATTTTACTTAGCAGCTACTAAGGATTTCAGACAAACTTTGTCTTTGTTTGTTGTTTATTCTGGTAAACGGAGAGGTCAAAAAGCAACTTCTTCCTCTCTCTCCTTCTGGATTAAAAGCATTATCCGATTGGCTTATGAGACTGCCGGACGGCAGCCTCCTGAAAGAATCACAGCTCACTCCACTAGGGCTGTGGCTTCCACATGGGCCTTCAAGAACAAGGCTTCTGTTGATCAGATATGTAAGGCAGCGACTTGGTCTTCACTGCACACTTTTTCTAAATTTTACAAATTTGATACTTTGGCTTCTTCTGAGGCTATTTTTGGGAGAAAGGTTTTGCAAGCCGTGGTGCCTTCCATTTAGGTGACCTGATTTGCTCCCTCCCTTCATCCGTGTCCTAAAGCTTTGGTATTGGTTCCCACAAGTAAGGATGACGCCGTGGACCGGACACACCTATGTTGGAGAAAACAGAATTTATGTTTACCTGATAAATTACTTTCTCCAACGGTGTGTCCGGTCCACGGCCCGCCCTGGTTTTTTTTAATCAGGTCTGATAATTTATTTTCTTTAACTACAGTCACCACGGTAACATATGGTTTCTCCTATGCAAATATTCCTCCTTAACGTCGGTCGAATGACTGGGGTAGGCGGAGCCTAGGAGGGATCATGTGACCAGCTTTGCTGGGCTCTTTGCCATTTCCTGTTGGGGAAGAGAATATCCCACAAGTAAGGATGACGCCGTGGACCGGACACACCGTTGGAGAAAGTAATTTATCAGGTAAACATAAATTCTGTTTTCTAGTGCTCAGGCCAATCTGTCAGACCGCCCCATCCGTGATGTAAACACTGTATTCTTTGTTGAAAGCGAAATCTATGTAGGCTCATTTGCTAATTTCTATGCCTTTGGAGGCCGCCTCTTATCTCAATGCATTTTGACAGTTTATCACAGCTAGATAGCGCTGGTTCTTGTGTGCCATATAGATAACATTGTGCTCACTCCTGTGGAGTTATTTATGAGTCAGCACTTATTGGTCATAATTCATGTCTGTCAAAAAAAACTGTGATAAGGGGGCAGTTTGCAGAGGCTTAGATACAATGTAATCAGAGAGCTAAAACGTATATTAATATAACAGTGTTGGTTATACAAAACTGGGGAATGGGTAATAAATGGATTTTCTGTATTTTTAAACAATAAACATTTTTAAGTAGTAAGTTTAAAAAAAGAAAAATTAAGCTTTTTTCCCCTTTGCCCCACTTTTTTATAAACATTTTATTGGAGGATTTATTTCCCTTTTAACAGAATATAGCTACATATGTTTTGATGATTATTTCACCCGATTTTTTTATTAACAGACTGAACCATTGATATTACAATTGTTTTTGCTTTCAGATCGATTACTGACCAAGAACTTGCTGAAACTTGTATGAGGTGGAAAAGACAATCCCAGCTCCTTAAAGACAGTGACTTTGGTTTCCAGGAGCCCGTCATGGCCCTCCGGTCTATAGTCCTAGAAATTCTGTTGGAGAAGGAGACAAATAACTCCTCTAAGGAGTGTATCAAGGACTTCCTAACTACGCACTTGGTGGAGTTGTCTAGAGTAGCTAGGACTGCCAGAAATACACAGGTACCAGTTATTCATTTAGATCATATATTTTTAAACAACTTTCCAGTTTTCTTCTATTATCAAACTTATTTCATTCTTGTGGTATCTTTTGTTGTAAGAGCAGCAATGCATTACTAGGAGCCAACTGAACACATCACATTAACCAATAACAAGAGGCTTATGTGTTTAGCCACCAATCAGCAGCTAGCTCCCAGTAGTGCATTGCGGCTCCTGAGATTACCTAGGCTCAATAAATGATACCAAGAGAATAAAGCAAATTAGATAATAGAAGTAAATTGGACAGTTGTTTCAAATCACATATTTTATCTAAATCATGAAAGTTTAACTTGGACTTTACTGTTCCTTTAATCACTAACGTAAATAACCATAAAATGTTCAAGCATAGGAAAATCATTTATATTCACTGTTTACTTTTCATACAGTTTTGTAATTCGTGCTTTCCCCCAGGGGCACTGCAGAGGTACGGTATGTACAGCAGTTATTTTGAAATTTGCTATGTACAGGCCAATTGTTTGCAGATTTATCAGATTTTATTTTAGAGCAGCCTCTGTTTTGCATTGCAAGGGATAGTGAGGGTATGAATTCTACCAGGTTTTTCAGACTGTAACTGTAATTATCAGAGGATAGTTTTAAACATTTCACCCAGCTGTTAAGTGTTGAATAATACCGGTCTTGTTAACCCTAATAAGACTGGATGGTTATTGCAGTAAAATTATCCGCGTGTTATTATCTTCTTACACAGCTCCCAGAAAAAGCAATGTTCCAGATTAAACAACATAATCCAGCACAGTACCAAGTGTGTGAGTGGCAGCTTGAAGAAGCTCAAGTGTTCTGGGCTAAGAAGGAACAGAGTTTGGCCCTTGGGATACTCAAACAAATGATCGACAAACTGGAATCAAGTCCTTTTGAGGTCTGTTTCTGTACAGTTATGCACGTTAGAGATACAGTCATTGATAATTCCTTCACTCTCTGATGATCTCTTTTTGTGATAATTCATTATCATTATTTAGAGCAATAACTTCAAATATAGAAACCTCTTCTTATTAAAATATGTTCAAAAACACAGTGACGACTTTACTGGTACAATGTGCCATCCTGTACATTGGGAATAAATGTGATCTAATTTATTAAACTAAACCATGCAATTTTATGGTTTAAAGTTTTGATTTATTTTGTTTGTGTGTATATATATATATGTGTGTATGTATGTGCGTATGTGTATGTGTGTATATATATATATATATATATAATTTATTTAATTGCACTGCTTCTTAAACTACTACGCCAACTGTTATTTGCATTTCTCAATTCCTCCGGACTTCCTCAACCCAGATGATTGACAGCCCCACAGGTAACGGCATTGCAGAAGCAGAGGCTTGTATAATGATAAATGCTGCTCGGTAGCCACAATGCCTGGTGGAGATGTCCTCCCTTGTCCATCCAGCCATTAGTAAATGGAACCCTATATATGTGTAGTACTCCTCAGGACTCCAGACATCTTCAAATTCTAGCCCGTTAGTGGGTCCTGATGACTTTGGAAAACAATATTTCATTTTACCTTAGCAAAGTTTAACGGGTTTTTAATGTACAAATATATATATATATATATATATATATATATATATATAATTTTCCTCCTAATGGGAAAGAGTCCACAGCCGCATTCATTACTTATGGGAAATAAGAACCTGTTCACCAGAAGGAGGCAAAGACCCACCAGCCAAAAGGCATAAATACTCCTCCCACTTCCCCTATCCCCCAGTCATTCTTTGCCATTCATCCAAGGAGGTTGGCAGAGATGTGTCAGAAGTTTTCTTTAAAATTATTTTATTTTAATTTTATTTTCATATGTCTCTTATGGAGGGTGCTACCCTTCGACATGGGACGGGAGTTTTAAGTAGTCCTGTCAGTCTCTCGTGGAGGGCCTGGGCGAAAGTGAGAGCTTCCCCTGCGATACCATCCCTACTCGTATTCACAACTCTGTTTTCAGCACTTGGCATTGCCGAACTTCACTTCGCTACATGCTGTCTTCTCTCAAGTCCATGACGGAGGCGATGCTACTAATCGTCACACTTGAAGGGCCGTGTTCCTGTTTCACGGCGTAGATTCCGGTAAGATCGTTTCATTTTATTCCATTATCTGTAATGCTGTAATCTGTAAGAAATACTTTTAACCACGACCCGGTTTTGTGGCTACCCTCATTCCATTCACACTTTGGAAATTTCTGCAGCCTCATATGGTCAGCTTGCAGCCGAACACTGATCTTTGTGTCTGACAACTGTATGCTGCATTTACTCAGCTGGACATGCTGTTATCCTATCCTAGCAAGGTATCCGCTGATATCTTGTCGAGATAGACGCTGTTATCCTGTGAGTTACACGCCTGAACCCGGTTTCCAGCTTGGGAAGCCGAGTGTTGTGACAACCTGAGTCCAGATCTGCCAGGTCAAATACACGGAGACCCACAGCGTACTGTTGCTTAAGCTTCAGTCTGCCTGATAGCACTTTATTCGTTTAAAGTGCCACTATTCTTGTGAGTATTTTTTTCATTTCTTTTTGATTCACTACAAATTTGTACAAATCACACTATGAGGTGCCCCTTGTCTTTCTCTTGTTAAGTGTATCCAGTCCACGGATCATCCATTACTTGTGGGATATTCTCCTTCCCAACAGGAAGTTGCAAGAGGATCACCCACAGCAGAGCTGCTATATAGCTCCTCCCCTCACTGCCATATCCAGTCATTCTCTTGCAACTCTCAACAAAGATGGACGTAGTAAGAGGATTGTGGTGTATTATAGTTAGCTTTTAACTTCAATCAAAAGTTTGTTATTTTTAAATGGTACCGGAGTGTACTGTTTTCTCACAGGCAGCATTAGAAGAAGAATCTGCCTGTGATTTCTATGATCTTAGCAGAAGTAACTAAGATCCATTGCCGTTCTCACATATTCTGAGGAGTGAGGTAACTTCAGAGGGGGAATGGCGTGCAGGTTTTCCTGCAAAAAGGTATGTGCAGTTAACATATTTCTAGGGATGGAATTTGCTAGAAAAATGCTGCTGATACCGGATTAATGTAAGTTGAGCTTAAATGCAGTGATTTAATAGCGACTGGTATCAGGCTTATTAACAGAGATACATACTCTTATAAAAGTGTAATATAAAACGTTTGCTGGCATGTTAATCGTTTTTATATATGTTTGGTGACAAAACTTATTGGGGCCTAGTTTTTCTCCACATGGCTGGCTTGATTTTTGCCTAGAAACAGTTTCCTGAGGCTTTCCACTGTTGTAATATGAGTGGGAGAGGCCTATTTCTCCAACATAGGTGTGTCCGGTCCACGGCGTCATCCTTACTTGTGGGATATTCTCTTCCCCAACAGGAAATGGCAAAGAGCCCAGCAAAGCTGGTCACATGATCCCTCCTAGGCTCCGCCTTCCCCAGTCATTCTCTTTGCCGTTGTACAGGCAACATCTCCACGGAGATGGCTTAGAGTTTTTTGGTGTTTAAATGTAGTTTTTATTCTTCAATCAAGAGTTTGTTATTTTAAAATAGTGCTGGTATGTACTATTTACTCTGAAACAGGAAAGAGATGAAGATTTCTGTTTGTAAGAGGAAAATGATTTTAGCACCCGTTACTAAAATCGATGGCTGTTTCCACACAGGACTGTTGAGAGGAATTAACTTCAGTTGGGGGAAACAGTGAGCAGATTTTTGCTGCTTGAGGTATGACACATTTCTAACAAGACTCGGTAATGCTGGAAGCTGTCATTTTCCCTATGGGAACCGGTAAGCCATTTTCTTTGTTTAAGTAAAAGAATAAAGGGCTTCATTAGGGCTTAAAAAACTGGTAGACATTTTTCTGGGCTAAAACGATTACTTTACTAAGTATATTTGGCAGATTATTACTTTTAATAGTTGTTAAATCTTGGGGATTGTTTTAATAAAAACGGCAGGCACTGTATTGGACACCTTTTTCACTGGGGGCCTTTTCTAGTCATAGACAGAGCCTCATTTTCGCGCCTCTAATGCGCAGTTGTTTTTGGAAAGCATGGCATGCAGATGCATGTGTGAGGAGCTAAGAACCACTGAAAGAGCTTATAGAAGGCATCATTTGGTATCGTATTCCCCTCTGGGCTTGGTTGGGTCTCAGCAAAGCAGATACCTGGGACTGTATAGGGGTTAAATGTAAAAACGGCTCCGGTTCCGTTATTTTAAGGGATAAAGCTTTCAAATTTGGTGTGCAATACTTTTAAGGCTTTATGTTACTGTGGTGAAATTTTGGTGAAATTTGAACAATTCCTTCATACTTTTTCACATATTCAGTAATAAAGTGTGACAGTAACGGTTTTATTGTAAAACGTTTTTTGTGCTTTGTTAACAAGTTTAAGCCTGTTTAACATGTCTGAACCATCAGATAACGATGTTCTATATGTATGAAAGCCAATGTGTCTCCCCATTTAAATATATGTGATATATTTGTGTCATAATGTCCAAACAAAGTAGGGATAATAATGCCATAGATATGATATTGCCCAAGATGATTCCTCTAATGAGGGGAGTAAGCATGGTACTGCATCATCCCCTTCTGTGTCTACACCAGTTTTGCCCACACAAGAGGCCCCTAGTACATCTAGTGCGCCAATACTTATTACCATACAACAATTAATGGCTGTAATGGATAATTCTATTGCATGCATTTTTTTCCAAAATGCCTACTTATCAGAGAAAGCGTGATTGCTCTGTTTTAAACACTGAGGAGCAAGAGGACGCTGATGATATCTTTTCTGACATACCCTCACACCTATCTGAAGGGGCCAGGAGGGAGGTTTTGTCTGAGGGAGAAATTTCAGATTCAGGGAAAATTTCTCAACAAGCAGAACCTGATATTGTAACTTTTAAATTTAAATTTCAACATCTCCACGCACTACTTAAGGAGGTATTATCTACTCTGGATGATTGTGACAATTTGGTAATTCCAGAGAAATTAGGTAAGATGGACAAGTTCCTAGAGGTTCCGGTGCCCCCCGATGTTTTTCCTATACCCAAGCGGGTGGCGGACATAGTAAATAAGGAGTGGGAAAGGCCCGGCATACCCTTTGTCCTCCCCCTATATTTAAGAAATTAGTTTCCTATAGTCGACCCCAGAAAGGACTTATAGCATACAGTCCCCAAGGTCGAGGGGGCGGTTTCTACTCTAAACAAACGCACTTCTATTCCTATAGAAGATAGTTGTGCTTTCAAGATCCTATGGATTAAAGGTTTGAGGGTTTGCTTAAAAAGATGTTTGTTCAGCAAGGTTACCTTCTACAACCAATTTCATGCATTGTTCCTGTCACTACAGCTGCGTGTTTCTGGTTCGAAGAACTAGAAAAGTCGCTTAATAAAGAATCTTCGTACGAGGAGGTTTTGGACAGAGTTCAAGCTCTTAAATTGGCTAACTCTTTTTTATTTTAGATGCCGCTTTGCAATTAGCTAGATTAGCGGCGAATAATTCAGGGTTTGCTATCGTGGCGCGCAGAGCGCTTTTGCTTAACATCCCTTTCAAGGGTAAAACACTGTTTGGCCCTGACTTGAAAGAGATTATTTCAGACATCACTGGGGGAAAGGGCCACGCCCTCCCACAGGATAGGTCTTTTAAAGCTAAAAATAAGCCAAATTTTCGTCCCTTTCGCAGAAACGGACCAGCCTCAAATTCTACACCCTCTAAGCAAGAGGGTAATACTTCTCAAACCAAGCCAGCCTGGGGGCCGATGCAAGGCTGGAACAAGGGTAAGCAGGCCAAGTCACCTGCCACTGCTACCAAAACAGCATGAAGTGTTGGCCCCCGATCTGGGAAGGATCTGGTGGGGGGCAGACTTTCTCTCTTTGATCAGGTTGGGGCAAGAGATGTTCAGGATCCTTGGGCGCTAGAAATAGTTTCTCAAGGTTATCTCCTGGAATTCAGGGAACTACTCCCAAGGGGAAGGTTCCACGGGTCTCAATTATCTTCGAACAGGCATTCTTACACTGTGTAGAAGACCTGTTAAGCATGGGAGTGATTCATCCTGTTCCATTAGGAGAACAAGGGATGGGTTTTTACTCCAACCTGTTCATAATTCACAAATAAGAGGGAACATTCAGACCTATTTTAGATCTCAAGATTCTAAACAAGTTTCTAAGGGTTTCATCATTCAAAAGGGAAACCATTCGAACGATCCTTTCTACCATCCAGGAAGGTCAATTCATGACCACGGTTGACTTAAAGGATGCGTACCTACGTATTCCTATCCACAAGGAACATTTTCGGTTCCTAAGGTTCGCCTTTCTGGACAAGCATTACCTGTGGCACTTCCATTCGGATTAGCCACTGCTCCAAGGATTTTCACAAGGGTACTAGGGTCCCTTCTAGCGGTGCTAAGACCAAGGGGCATTGCAGTAGTACCTTACTTGGACGACATCCTGATTCAGGTGTCGTCTCTGTCAAAAGCAAGGGCTCATACGGACATGGTCCTAGCCTTTCTCAGATCTCACAGGTGGAAAGTGAACATAGAAAAAAGTTCTCTGTCCCCGTCAACAAGAGTTCCCTTCTTGGGAACAATAATAGTTTCCTTAGAAATGAAGGTTTTTCTGACAGAGGCCAGAAAATCAAAACTTCTAAGCTCTTGTCAGGTACTTCATTCTGTTCTTATTCCTTCCATTGCGCAGTCCATGGAAGTAATAGGGTTGATGGTTGCGGCAATGGACATAGTTCCTTTTGCACGAATTCATCTAAGGCCATTGCACCTGGGCATGCTCAGACAGTGGAATGGGGATTATACAGTCTTGTCTCCGACGATACAAGTAGATCAAATAACCAGAGATTCACTCCGTTGGTGGCTGTCCCTGGACAACCTGTCACAGGGAATGAGCTTCCGCAGACCAGAATAGGTCATTGTCACGACCGACGCCAGTCTGGTGGGCTGGGGCGCGGTCTGGGAACCCCTGAAAACTCAGGGTCTATGGTTTCGGGAAGACTCTCTTCTCCCGATAAACATAATGGAACTGAGAGCGATATTCAATGCTCTCAAGGCTTGGCCTAGACTAGCAAAGGCCAAATTCATAAGGTTTCAATCAGTCATCATGACGACTGTTACATATATCAACCATCAGGGGGTAACAAGGAGTTCCCTGGCGATGGAGGAGCATCCGGGGGAGTGGGAACTCCATCTGGAAATCTTTGCCCAAATAACTCAATAATGGGGCATTCCAGACTTGGTTCTGATGGCCTCTCGTCAGAACTTCATGGTCCCTTGTTACGGGTCCAAATCCAGGGATCCCAAGGCGACTCTATTGGATACAATAGTAGCACCTTGGATCTTCAACCTAGCTTATGTATTCCCACCGTTTCCTCTCTTTCCCAGGCTGGTAGCCAGGATCAATCTGGAGAGGGCTTCGGTGACCTTGATAGTTCCTGTGTGGCCACGCAGGACTTGGTATGCAGACCTGGTGAATGTGTCATCGGCTCCACCATGGAAGCTACCTTTGAGACAGGACCTTCTTATTCAGGGTCCATTTGAACATCCGAATCTGGTTTTCCTCCAACTGACTGCTTGGAGTTTGAACGCTTGATTTTATCAAAGCGTGGGTTTTCAGATTCTGTAGTAGATACTTTTATTCAGGCTAGAAAGCCTGTAACTAGAAAAATTTACCATAATATATGGAAAAAATATATCTGTTGGTGTGAATCTAAAGGATTCCCATGGAACAAGATAAAAATTCCTAAGATTCTTTCCTTTCTACAAGAAGGTTTGGAGAAAGGATTTTCTGCGAGTTCTCTGAAGGGACAGATCTCTGCTTTATCTGTTTTACTTCACAAAAGGCTGGCAGCTGTGCCAGACGTTTAAGCGTTTGTTCAGGCTCTGGTTAGAATCAAGCCTGTTTACAGACCTTTGACTCTTCCCTGGAGTCTTAATCTAGTTCTTTCAGTTCTTCAAGGGGTTCCGTTTGAACCCTTACATTCCATAGATATTAAGTTATTATCTTGGAAAGTTTTGTTTTAGGTTGCAATTTCTTCTGCTAGAAGAGTTTCTGAGTTATCTGCTCTGCAGTGTTCTCCGCCCTATCTGGTCCATGCAGATAAGGTGGTTTTTACGTACTGAGCCTGGTTTTCTTCCGAAGGTTGTTTCCAACAAAAATATTAACCAGGAGATAGTTGTACCTTCTTTGTGTCCGAATCCAGTTTCATAGAAGGAACGTTTGTTACACAATTTGGACGTTGTCCGTGCTCTAAAATTCTATTTAGATGCTACAAAGGATTTCAGACAAACATCTTCCTTGTTTGTTGTTTATTCTGGTAAAAGGAGAGGTCAAAAAGCAACTTCTACCTCTCTATCTTTTTGGATTAAAAGCATCATCAGATTGGCTTATGAGACTGCCGGACGGCAGCCTCCTGAAAGAATCACAGCTCATTCCACTAGGGCCGTGGCTTCCACATGGGCCTTTAAGAACGAGGCTTCTGTTGATCAGATATGTAAGGCAGCGACTTGGTCTTCACTGCACACTTTTACCAAATTTTACAAATTTGATACTTTTGCTTCTTCTGAGGCTATTTTTGGGAGTAAGGTTTTGCAAACCGTGGTGCCTTCCATCTAGGTGACCTGATTTGCTCCCTCCCATCATCCGTGTCCTAAAGCTTTGGTATTGGTTCCCACAAGTAAGGATGACGCCGTGGACCGGACACACCTATGTTGGAGAAAACAGAATTTATGTTTACCTGATAAATTACTTTCTCCAACGGTGTGTCCGGTCCACGGCCCGCCCTGGTTTTTTAATCAGGTCTGATGATTTATTTTCTTTAACTACAGTCACCACGGTATCATATGATTTCTCCTATGCAAATATTCCTCCTTTACGTCGGTCGAATGACTGGGGAAGGCGGAGCCTAGGAGGGATCATGTGACCAGCTTTGCTGGGCTCTTTGCCATTTCCTGTTGGGGTAGAGAATATCCCACAAGTAAGGATGACGCCGTGGAACGGACACACCGTTGGAGAAAGTAATTTATCAGGTAAACATAAATTCTGTTTTTGGCGCTTTTCTGCGCAGCTGAAATTACAGACAGAGACACTCAGCTTCCTTCTGCATGATACAGGACATCTCTGAAGGGCTCAAAAGGCTTTAAAAGTCGTGTTTGAGGAGGGTAACAACCACAGTAGACCTGTGGCAGTTGTTGTGACTGTTTAAAAACGTTTTTGTCATTTATTATTCCGTTTTTGGTATTAAGGGGTTAATCATCCATTTGCAAGTGGGTGCAATGCTCTGCTAACTTGTTACATACACTGTAAAAATTTCATTAGTGTAACTGCCTTTTTTCACTGTTATTTCAAATTTTGTCAAAATTTGTTTCTCTTAAAGGCACAGTAACGTTTTTTATATTGCTTGTTAACTTGGTTTAAAGTGTTTTCCAAGCTTGCTAGTCTCATTGCTAGTCTGTACATGTCTGACACAGAGGAAACTACTTGTTCATTATGTTTAAAAGCCATGGTGGAGCCCCATAGGAGAATGTGTACTAAATGTATTGATTTCACCTTAAACAGTAAAGATCAGTCTTTATCTATAAAAGAAATGTCACCAGAGGGGTCTGTCGAGGGGGAAGTTATGCCGACTAACTCTCCCCACGTGTCGGACCCTTCGCCTCCCGCTCAAGGGACGCACGCTAATATGGCGCCAAGTACATCAGGGACGCCCATAGCAATTACTTTGCAGGACATGGCTACAATTATGAAAAATACCCTGTCACAGGTATTAGCCAGATTGCCTGAATTGAGAGGCAAGCGCGATAGCTCTGGGGTTAGACGACATACAGAGCGCGTAGATGCTGTAAGAGCCATGTCTGATACTGCGTCACAATATGCAGAACCTGAGGACGGAGAGCTTCAGTCTGTGGGTGACGTCTCTGAATCGGGAAGACCTGATTCAGAGATTTCTAATTTTAAATTTAAGCTTGAGACCCTCCGTGTATTGCTTGGGGAGGAATTAGCTGCTCTGAATGACTGTGGCACAATTGCAGTGCCAGAGAAATTGTGTAGGCTGGATAAATACTATGCAGTACCGGTGAGTACTGATGTTTTTCCAATACCTAAAAGGCTTACAGAAATTATTAGCCAGGAGTGGGATAGACCCGGTGTGCCCTTTTCCCCTCCTCCTATATTTAGAAAAATGTTTCCAATAGATGCCACTACACGGGACTTATGGCAGACAGTCCCTAAGGTGGAGGGAGCAGTTTCTACTTTAGCAAAGCGTACCACTATCCCGGTTGAGGGCAGTTGTGCTTTTTCAGATCCAATGGATAAAAAATTGGAGGGTTACCTTAAGAAAATGTTTATTCAACAAGGTTTTATTTTACAGCCCCTTGCATGCATTGCGTTTGTCACTGCTGCGGCGGCGTTCTGGTTTGAGGCCCTGGAAGAGGCCATCCATACAGCTCCATTGACTGAAATTATTGACAAGCTTAGAACACTTAAGCTAGCTAACTCATTTGTTTCTGATGCCATTGTTCATTTGACTAAACTAATGGCTAAGAATTCCGGATTCGCCATCCAGGCGCGTAGGGCGCTATGGCTTAAATCCTGGTCAGCTGATGTGACTTCAAAGTCTAAATTACTCAACATTCCTTTCAAGGGGCAGACCTTATTCGGGACTGGTTTGAAAGAAATTATTGCTGACATTACTGGAGGTAAGGGTCATACCCTTCCTCAGGACAGGGCCAAATCAAGGGCCAAACAGTCTAATTTTCGTGCCTTTCGAAATTTCAAGGCAGGTGCAGCATCAACTCCCTCTGCTTCAAAACAAGAGGGAACTTTTGCTCATTCCATGCAGGCCTGGAAACCTAACCAGTCCTGGAACAAGGGCAAGCAGGCCAGAAAGCCTGCTGCTGCCTCCAAGACAGCATGAAGGAGCGGCCCCCTATCCGACAACGGATCTAGTAGGGGGCAGACTCTCTCTCTTCGCCCAGGCGTGGGCAAGAGAAGTTCAGGATCCCTGGGCGTTGGAGATCATATCTCAGGGATATCTTCTGGACTTCAAAGCTTCTCCTCCACAAGGGAGATTTCACCTTTCAAGATTATCTGCAAACCAGATAAAGAAACAGGCATTCCTAAGCTGCGTGCAAGACCTCCTTGTAATGGGAGTGATCCATCCAGTTCCGCGGACGGAACAAGGACAGGGGTTTTATTCAAATCTGTTTGTGGTTCCCAAAAAAGAGGGAACCTTCAGACCAATTTTGGATCTAAAGATCCTAAACAAATTCCTCAGAGTTCCATCATTCAAGATGGAAACTATTCGAACCATTTTACCCATGATCCAAGAGGGTCAGTACATGACCACAGTGGACTTAAAGGATGCCTACCTTCACATTCCGATTCACAAGAATCATCATCGGTTCCTAAGGTTTGCCTTTCTAGCGGTGGCTCCTTACCTAGACGACATCCTGATACAGGTGTCAAGCTTTCAAATTGCCAAGTCTCATACAGAGATAGTTCTGGCATTTCTGAGGTCGCATGGGTGGAAAGTGAACGAAGAAAAGAGTTCTCTATCTCCTCTCACAAGGGTTTCCTTCCTAGGGACTCTAATAGATTCTATAGAAATGAAAATTTACCTGACGGAGTCCAGGTTATCAAAACTTCTAAATGCTTGCCGTGTTCTTCACTCCATTCCGCGCCCCACGGTGGCTCAGTGCATGGAAGTAATCGGCTTAATGGTAGCGGCGATGGACATAGTGCCATTTGCGCGCCTGCATCTCAGACCGCTGCAATTATGCATGCTCAGTCAGTGGAATGGGGATTACACAGATTTGTCCCCTCTACTAAATCTGGATCAGGAAACCAGAGATTCTCTTCTCTGGTGGTTATCTCGGGTCCATCTGTCCAAAGGTATGACCTTTCGCAGACCAGATTGGACCATTGTAACAACAGATGCCAGCCTTCTAGGTTGGGGTGCAGCCTGGAACTCCCTGAAGGCTCAGGGTTCATGGACTCAGGAGGAGAAACTCCTCCCAATAAATATTCTGGAGTTAAGAGCAATATTCAATGCTCTTCTAGCTTGGCCTCAGTTAGCAACACCGAGGTTCATCAGATTTCAGTCGGACAACATCACGACTGTGGCTTACATCAACCATCAAGGGGGAACCAGGAGTTCCCTAGCGATGTCAGAAGTCTCCAAGATAATTTGCTGGGCAGAGACTCACTCTTGCCATCTGTCAGCGATCCATATCCCAGGTGTAGAGAACTGGGAGGCGGATTTTCTAAGTCGTCAGACTTTTCATCCGGGGGAGTGGGAACTCCATCCGGAGGTGTTTGCTCAATTGGTTCTCCGTTGGGGCAAACCAGAACTGGATCTCATGGCGTCTCGCCAGAACTCCAAGCTTCCTTGTTACGGATCCAGGTCCAGGGACCCAGAAGCGGCACTGATAGATGCTCTAGCAGCGCCTTGGTTCTTCAACCGGGCTTATGTGTTTCCACCGTTTCCTCTGCTCCCTCGTCTGATTGCCAAAATCAAACAGGAGAGAGCATCGGTAATATTGATAGCGCCTGCGTGGCCACGCAGGACCTGGTATGCAGCCCTAGTGGACATGTCATCCTTTCCACCATGGACACTGCCTCTGAGACAAGACCTTCTAATACAAGGTCCTTTCAATCATCCGAATCTATTTTCTCTGAGACTGACTGCATGGAGATTGAACGCTTGATCCTATCAAAGTGTGGCTTCTCTGAGTCGGTAATTGATACCTTAATACAGGCACGAAAGCCTGTCACCAGGAAAATTTACCACAAGATATGGCGTAAATATCTTCATTGGTGTGAATCCAAGAATTACTCATGGAGTAGGGTTAGGATTCCTAGGATATTGTCCTTCCTCCAAGAGGGTTTGGACAAAGGATTATCAGCTAGTTCTTTAAAGGGACAGATCTCTGCTCTGTCTATTCTTTTACACAAGCGTCTGGCAGAAGTTCCAGACGTTCAGGCATTTTGTCAGGCTTTAGTTAGAATTAAGCCTGTGTTTAAACCAGTTGCTCCTCCATGGAGCTTAAACTTGGTTCATAAAGTTCTTCAAGGAGTTCCGTTTGAACCCCTTCATTCTATTGATATCAAACTTCTATCATGGAAAGTTCTTTTTCTGATGGCTATTTCCTCGGCTCGAAGAGTCTCGGAGTTATCTGCCTTACATTGTGATTCTCCTTATCTGATCTTCCATTCAGATAAGGTAGTCCTGCGTACAAAACCTGGGTTTTTACCTAAGGTGGTTTCTAACAAGAATATCAATCAGGAGATTGTTGTTCCATCATTATGTCCTAATCCTTCTTCAAAGAAGGAACGTCTTTTGCATAATCTAGACGTAGTCCGTGCCTTGAAGTTTTACTTACAGGCTACTAAAGATTTCTCTTGTTAAGTGTATCCAGTCCACGGATCATCCATTACTTATGGAATATATTCTCCTTCCCAACAGGAAGCTGCAAGAGTCCACCCACAGCAAAGCTGCTATATAGCATATTCAGTCATTCTCTTGCAAGCCTCAACATAGATAGGAGGTCGTGAGAGTCTGTGGTGCTTTCTACTTAGTTTATTCTTCAATCAAAAGTTTGTTATTTTTAAATGGCACCGGAGTGTGCTGTTTATCTCAGGCAGTATTTGGAAGAAGAATCTGCCTGCGTTTTTCTATGATCTTAGCAGACGTAACTAAGATCCATTTGCTGTTCTCACACATTCTGAGGAGTGAGGTACTTCAGAGGGGGAATAGCGTGCAGGTTTTCCTGCAGATAAGGTATGTGCAGTAAAATATTTTTCTAGGAATGGAATTGACTAAGAAAATACTGCTGATACCGAAGTAATGTAAGTAAAGCCTTAAATGCAGCGATAGCGACTGGTATCAGGCTTATTAATAGAGATACATACTCTTATAAAAATGTGTTTTAAAACGTTTGCTGGCATGTTTAATCGTTTTTTAACGTACATTGGTGATAACACTGTAATGTTGGTATAGCCTTAAATGCAGTAAAAGCGACTGGTATCAGGCTTATTAATAGAGATACATACTCTTGTAAAAATGTGTTTTAAAACGTTTGCTGGCATGTTTAATCGTTTTTTAACATATGTTTGGTGATAAAACTTATTGGGGCCTAAGTTTTTTCCACATGGCTGGCTTAAATTTTGCATAGAAACAGTTAACTGAAGCTTCCCACTGTTGGCTGTGGCAGTTTGTTGTGTCTGTTTTTAAAAACGTCTATGTCGTTTTTTTGATCTGTTTTTTGCATTAAGGGGTTAATCATCCATTTGCAAGTGGGTGCAATGCTCTGTTACCTTATTACATGTACTGTAAAAATTTCGTTTGTTTTACTGCCTTTTTTTCACTGTTTTTCAAATTTTGACAAAATTTGTTTCTCTTAAAGGCACAGTAACGTTTTATATATTTGCTTGTTAACTTGATTTAAAGTGTTTTCCAAGCTTACTAGTCTCATTATTAGTCTGTTCTAACATGTCTAACATAGAGGAAGCTCTGTGTTCATTATGTTTTAAAGCCATGGTGGAACCCCATCTTAGAATGTGTACCAGATGTACTGATTTCATGTTAAACAATAAAGATCATTTTTTGTCTTTAAAAACATTATCACCAGAGGATTCTGTCGTGGGGGTAGTTATGCCGACTAACTCTCCCCACGTGTCAGACCTTTTGACTCCCGCTTTAGGGACTCACGCTCAAATGGCGCCAAGTACATCAAGGGCACCCATAGCGTTTCTTTTACCAGGGGATTCTGTCGAGGGGAAAGTTATGCCGACTAACTCTCCCCACGTGTCAGACCCTTCGACTCCCGCTTCAGGGACTCACGCTCAAATGGCCCCAAGTACATCAAGGGCACCCATAGCGTTTATTTTACAAGACATAGCAAAGGTGGTGAATAATATTCTGGCAGCAGTATTAGTCAGACTACCTGAAATTAAAGGAAAGCAGTTAGCTCTGGGGGTAGATACAGAGCATACAGACGCTTTAAGAACCATGTATGATACTACCTCACAATATGCTTAGTCTGTGGGTGATTTATTTATTTTTTTGACTCAGGGAAGATGATTTAACCTGATTCTGATATTTCTACATTTAAAATTTATGCTTGAGAACCTCCACTTGTTTCTCAGGGAGGCTTTGGCTGCTCTGAATGAATGTGTACAATCGCAGGGCCAGAGAAATTGTGTAGACTGGATAAATAATATGCAGTGCCGGTGTGTACTGATGTTTTTCCAATACCTAAAGAGGTTTACTAAAAATATTTTAATAAGGAATGGGATAGACCAGGTGTGCCGTTCTCTTCCCCTCCTATTTTTTAGAAGAATGTTTTCTAATAGTTACCACCACACGGGACTTCTGGCAGACAGTTCCTAAGGTGGAGAGAAGAGTTTCTACTCTAGCTAAGCGTACCACTACCTCTGACGAGGACAGTTGTGCTTTTTAGATCCAATGGATAAAAAATGTTTATTCAACAGGGTTTTATCCTGCAGCCCCTTGCATACATTGCTTCTGTCACTGCTGCTGCGGCGTTCTGGGTTGAGTCTCTTGATGAGGCTTTACAGTTAAGCGACTCCATTGGATGAATATATTTGACAAGCTTATGCTAGCCAATTCCTTTGTTTTCTGATGCCTTGTTCATTTGACTAGACTAATGGCTAAGAATTCTGTTTTTTACTATACTGGCGCGCAGAGCGCTATGGCTTATATCATGGTCAGCTGTCGTGACTTTAATAAATAAGCTACTTAACTTCCCTTCAAGGGGCAGACCCTATTCGGGCCTGGTTTGAAGGAGATTATTGCTTATATCACTGGAGGAAAAGGTCATGCCCTTCCTCAGGATAGGTCCAAATCAAGGGCAAAAAAAAAAAAAAAAAAAGTCTAATTTTCGTGCCTTTTAAAAACTTCAGGGCAGGTGTGGCATCCTCTTCCTCTAAGGCAAAACAAGAGGGAATTTTTGCTCAGTCCAAGGCGGTCTGGAGACAATCGGACCTGGAACAAAGATAAGCAGGCCAAGGAGCCTGCTGCTGCCTCTAAGGCAGCATGAAGGAACGGACCCCTATCCGGTAACGGATCCTATAGGGGGCAGACTTTCATTCTTCGCCCAGGCGTGGGCAAGAGATGCCCAGGATCCCTAGGCATTGGAATTTATATCCCAGAGATATCTTCTGGATTTCAAAGATTCCCCCCCCCAAAAAAAAGGGGAGATTTCGCCTTTCACAATTATCTGCAAACCAGATAAAGAAGGAGGCATTCTTACATTGTGTACGAGATCCATCCAGTTCCAAGAGAGGAACAGGGACAGAGTTTTTACTCAAATCTGTTTGTGGTTCCCAAGGAGAGGGAACCTTCAGACCTATTTTGGATCTAAAGATCTTAAACAAATTCCTCAGAATTCCGTCATTTAAGATGGAAACTATTCGTACCATCTTAACTATGATCCAGGAGAGTCAATAGAGGACTACAATGGATTTGAAGGATGCTTATCCTCACATTGTGATGCATAAAGATCACCATCGTTTTTCAAGTTTGCCTTTCTAGACAGGCATTACCAGTTTGTAGCTCTTTCCTTTGGGATATCTACAGCCCCAAGAATCTTTATGGAGGTTCTGGGGTCGCTTTGGCGGTCCTTAGACCGCGGGGCATAGAAGTGGCCCCTTATTTAGACGACATCCTGATACAGGCGTCAAACATCCAAATTGCCCAGTCTCATACGGACGTAGTACTGGCATTTCTGAGATCACATGGGTGGAAAGTGAACAAGGAAAGAGTTCTCTATCCCCAATCTCAAGGGTTTCCCTCCTAGGGACTCTGATAGATTCTGTAGAAATGAAATTTTACCTGACGGAGTCCAGGTTGTCAAAGTTTCTACATTTCTGCCGTGTTTTTTCATCCCATCCGCGCCCTTCGGTGGCTCAGTACATGAATGAAATCGGCTTAATGGTAGCGGCAAGGGACATAGTACCGTTTGCACGTCTACATTTCAGACCGCTGCAACTATGCATGCTCAGTCAGAGGAACGGGGATTACACAGATTTGTCCCCCTGTTAAACCTGGACCAAGAGACCAGAGATTCTCTTCTCTGGTGACTATGTCGGGTCCATCTGTCCAAGGGTATGACCTTCCGCAGGTCAGATGGGACAATTGTTACAATAGATGCCAGCCTTTTAGGTTGGGATGCAGTCTGGAACTCCCTGAAGGCTCAGGGATAGTGGACTTAGGAGGAGATCCTCCTTCTAATAAATATTCTGGAACTGGGAGTGATATTCCATGCTCTTCAGACTTGGCCTCAGTTAGCAACTCTGAGGTACATCATACTCAGTCGGACAATATACACGACTGTGGCTTACATCAGCCATCAAGGGGGAACAGAAGTTCCCTAGCGATGTTAGAAGTCTTACAATAATTCACTGGACAGAGACTCACTCTTGTCTATCAGCTATCCATATCCCAGGTGTTGAGAACTGGGAGGTGGATTTTCTAAGTCGTCAGACTTTTCTTCCGGGGGAGTGGGATTTCCTCCGGAGGTCAAGACCAAGCAGGAGAGGGCTTTGGTGTTTTTGACAGCACCTGCGTAGCCACGCAGGACCTGGTATGCAGATCTGGTGGACATGTCATCCTTTCCATCACGGTCTCTGCTTCTGAGACAGGTCCCTCTACCTCAGGGTCCTTTCAACCATCTAAATAGAATCAATCTGAGATGGACTGCCTTGAGACTGAACGCTTGATGTTATCAAAGCATGGCTTCTCCGAGTCAGTCATTGATACCTTAATACAGACATGAAAGCCTGTCTCTAGGAAAATTGAACATAGATATGGTGTAAATATCTGATTGTTATGAATCCAAGGGTTACTCATGGAGTAAAGTCTGGATTCCCAGGATATTATCTTTTCTCCAAGATGTTTTTGAGAAAAGGGTTGTCAGCTAATTCCTTAAAAGGGGACAGATTTTTACTCTGTCTATTTTTTTGCACAAGCGTCTGGCAGGTATTCTAGACGTTTAGGCATTTGGTCAGGCTTTGGTTAGATCCAAGCCTGTGTTTAAAACTGTTGCTCCGCCATGGAGCTTAAACCTGATTCTTAAGGTTCTTCAAGAAGTTCCGTTTGAACCTTTTTTGTTCCATAGATATCAATCTTTATCTTGGAAAGTTCCTTTTGGGTAGCTAATTCCTCGACTCGTAGAGTCTCCAAGTTATCTGTGTTACAATGTGATTCTCCTTATCTGGTCCTTCGTACGGATAAGGTAGTCCTGCGTACCAACCTGGATTTTTTCCTAAGGTGGTATCTAACAAGTACATCACTCAAGAGATAGTTGTTCCATGCTTGTATCCTAATCCTTCCTCAAAGAAGGAACGTCTATTACACAATATTGGACGTGGTTTGTGCTTTAAAGTTTTACTTACAAGCTACTACAGTTTTCATCAAACGTTCACCTTGTTTGTTGTCTATTCTGGACAGAGGAGAGGTCAAAAGACTTCAGCAGCCTCTCTGTCTTTTTGGTTAAAAAGCATAATTCATTTAGCTTATGAGACTGCTGGACAGCAGCCTCCTGAAGGGATTACAGCTCATTCTACTAGAGCTGTGGTTTTCACTTGGGCCTTTTTTAAATGTGGCTTCTGTTGAACAGATTTACAAGACGGAGTCTTGGTCTGCGCTTCATACTTTTCAAATTTAACAAATTTGATACCTTGCTTCTTCGGAGGCTATTTTTGGGAGAAAGGGTTTTTTACAGGCAGTGGTAACTCCCGTTTAAGTACCTGCCTTGTCCCTCCCATCATCCGTGTACTTTAGCTTTGGTATTGGTATTCCATAAGTAATGGATGATCCGTGGACTGGATACACTTAACAAGAGAAAACATAATTTATGCTTACCTGATAAATTTATTTCTCTTGTAGTGTATCCAGTCCACGGCCCGCCCTGTCACTTTAAGGCAGGTAATTTTTTCATTTGAACTACAGTCACCACTGCACCCTATGGTTTTTCCTTTCTCTGCATGTTTTCGGTCGAATGACTGAATATGGCAGTTAGGGGAGGAGCTATATAGCAGCTTTGCTGTGGGTGGACTCTTGCAGCTTCCTGTTGGGAAGGAGAATATATTCCATAAGTAATGGATGATCCGTGGACTGGATACACTACAAGAGAAATAAATTTATCAGGTAAGCATAAATTATGTTTTTCGTCAAACATCTAACCTGTATGTTGTTTACTCTGGACAGAGGAGAGGTCAAAAGGCCTCGGCAACCTCTCTTTCTTTTTGGCTTCGGAGTACAATCCGTTTAGCCTATGAGACTGCTGGACAGCAGCCCCCTGAAAGGATTACAGCTCATTCTACTAGAGCTGTGGCTTCCACCTGGGCCTTTAAAAATGAGGCTTCTGTTGAACAGATTGCAAGGCCGCGACTTGGTCTTCGCTTCATACCTTTTCCAAATTTTACAAATTTGACACTTTTGCTTCTTCGGAGGCTGTTTTTGGGAGAAAGGTTCTACGGGCAGTGGTTCCTTCCGTTTAAGTTCCTGCCTTGTCCCTCCCATCATCCGTGTACTTTAGCTTTGGTATTGGTATCCCACTTTTTGGAATTTCGCAGGGCATCTGGTGGCCGAGCGCGTTTCTACGCTTGGGTGGGGCTTCTTCCTCTTCCACATTCCTGACTGTGTGGCGACAGAGGAAAGAGTCTGCTCCACTGAGGTCTGGTCATAGGAGGTGATGGCCCCCAGCCATTGGTGTAAGGTGCCAGTCGTTTTTTCCAATATCTGTTTATCTTGTACAGTCTTAAGCCATGGACAATTCCTATGCCGGGACTATTTTTATATCAGATTCCGAATCGTCCTCGGATGATGATTGTAATTCTGAGAAGCCCTCGTATGAGGACCGTAATTTGGTCCTGTTATCGCAATTCTGCCAATCTTGTCTCTCGTGCCTGGATAGTTTACCGGGTCCTTAAGACGAACATTTGATTTATTGGGGGATCATTTCCTTTATAGTCCGCTTCGGTTCTCACAAGGTTCTTCGAGATAGGCTGTTGGGGATGTGTCTCTCGGTCGATCTACTGTGAGCTTTCCCCATTTTTTTTTTTTCTGGATACGGTTTCCATTTGCCAGGTCCTGCGGAAACATAGTTCCTTCTGGGCGGATGCCTGCGGGTGCCCTTGTTTTTCTTTATCCAGTTCGGATTACTTTTCTTTCTGTTTTCTGGATTCTGGGATTGCTTGATTCAAGTTCTACGGAAGTTGTTCCCAGAGTTTTGAGTGTGTCTTGTTACTTGTTAGTGACGCATGTTGAGCATGGCTGGTACCGCGGGATTTACTGCTTGTTCAGCTATTTGTTTTTGGAAAAAAAAGACACTATTCTTCCGGACCTTTGGGTCTGGATGTCGGAAGTGCTTGGGCTGGTCTGTGTCAGTCCGCACCCCGACATCGGGACCGGTGGTGTCCCACCGTGATCCTTCGCATCCCTGATCTGAGGGGTGTGGTCCTTACCGTGAGGAGCGGTTATGCCCTTTTGAGCTAATGTTGATGGTTCTCCTTGAGTCTTTGCCATCGTGTAGTTTAGGTTATTGTGCGGAAGTGGCCAATGTCCTCTACCTCCGCCCCTGGGAGCTTTTAGGCTCTGATGGGATTTTGGATTTCACTGGTGTCCGGGTCGTCTTTATCGCCCCTTGGGGGTTTGGGCCCGTGATGGGCTTGGTTCTTGAAGTCCTGTACCTCGGGGTTCTGGTTAAGGGTTTTTCCCCTAATGGACTCGTCCTGCGGGTGTGGTTCGCAGTATCTTCTGTGTCATCCTGTTTTTGATCAAGGTTTTTTTTCCTCATTGTCGCTGGTCGGCTTTGGGCATGTTGCCCTGAGCGTTGACTTATGGAAGTCTTGTTTCCTCCTTTATGATTCCATTGTGGATCTCGGGGGAGTGTCTAGGGTTTGGAGCAGTTTAGCTCTTTGTCCTATTTGTATGTTCCTGTTATGCCCCTAGGATTTGGGGTTGGGTCAGGACGGGTCCTATTGTCTATCTTTTAGGGAGTCTAGGGTATTTTCAGTTTGATACCTTGGCGGAGGATGGGCTCTGGTCCTTCTTGTAAGGGGGTTCCTTTTTCTCATTCCTCTAGGACTAGTCTAGGACTAGTTCTAGCTCGGTTTGTCATCTTTTCCCCGTTTGTCTCTGCCTTCTGCAGACTTGTTCACGACGCATGGGGTGGACTTGTTGGTCGCCTTGTTGCTTGTGTTAAGGGAGGGGGTTCGAGCGGTTGATACCAATCTTGTCCCTTTTATTGGGTTCTGAGAGGTCTGTTTTTCTTTCGGTCCTTGGATTTGCGTTGGTCACTCAACACTTTGGGCGTTCTGTGCCTGTGCAATCATTTATTGATTGGTTGGGTGTCCTGGGGACACGTGCTTCCTGTCTTGCGTTTTTTTTCCTGAGGGTCTCTTGTCTCTCTTGGATCAGCTTCGCTGCCGAGTAAGCAGACGTTTTACTGTGGGAAACAGCTGCAGTCATTTTTATTTGTCTGCTGATAAGGCTGATAAGGTGTCTTAGGGTTAGCTTGTCTGTCTAGCAGGTTGCAGTTTCTGAGTTTGTACTCAGCTGCGATTAATTTCTATTTCTCTTGTAAGGTGTATCCAGTCCACGGGTTCATCCATTACTTGTGGGATATTCTCCTTCCCAACAGGAAGTTGCAAGAGGACACCCACAGCAGAGCTGTCTATATAGCTCCTCCCCTAACTGCCACCCCCAGTTATTCTCTTGCAACTCTCGACAAGAAAGGAAGTATCAAGAGATATGTGGTGACTTAGTGTAGTTTTACCTTCAATCAAGAGTTTGTTATTTTTAAACGGTACCGGCGTTGTACTGTTTTACTTTCAGGCAGAAATTAGGAGTTCTGCCTGGAGATTTGATGATCTTAGCGGTTTCTAAGGTCCACTGCTGTTCTCACACATAACTGAAGAATATGGGACAACTTCAGTTTGGGGAAAGTCCTGCAGATTACCTGCTTTGAGGTATGTTCAGTATTTTTATTTCTCTTGTTAAGTGTATCCAGTCCACGGATCATCCATTACTTGTGGGATATTCTCCTTCCCAACAGGAAGTTGCAAGAGGATCACCCACAGCAGAGCTGCTATATAGCTCCTCCCCTCACTGCCATATACAGTCATTCTCTTGCAACTCTCAACTAAGATGGAGGTCGTAAGAGGACTGTGGTGTTTTATACTTAGTTTATTTCTTCAATCAAAAGTTTGTTATTTTTAAATGGTACCGGAGTGTACTGTTTATCTCAGGCAGTATTTAGAAGAAGAATCTGCCTGCGTTTTCTATGATCTTAGCAGAAGTAACTAAGATCCTTTGCTGTTCTCACATATTCTGAGGAGTGAGGTAACTTCAGAGGGGGAATAGCGTGCAGGTTTTCCTGTAATAAGGTATGTGCAGTTAAAATATTTTTCTAGGGATGGAATTTGCTAGAAAATGCTGCTGATACCGAAGTAATGTAAGTAAAGCCTTAAATGCAGTGATAGCGACTGGTATCAGGCTTATTAATAGAGATACATACTCTTATAAAAGTGTATTTTAAAACGTTTGCTGGCATGTTTAATCGTTTTTTACATATTTTTGGTGATAAAACTTATTGGGGCCTAGTTTTTTCCACATGGCTGGCTTGAATTTTGCCTAGAAACAGTTCCCTGAGGCTTCCCACTGTTGTAATATGAGTGGGAGGGGCCTATTTTGGCGTTTTTTTGCACAGCAAAAATTACAGACACAGACATCCAGCTTCTTCCTGCATGATCCAGGACTTCTCTGAAGGGCTCAAAAGGCTTCAAAAGTCGTATTGAGGGAGGTAAAAAGCCACAGTAGAGCTGTGGCAGTTGTTGTGACTGTTTAAAAAACGTTTTTGTCATTTGTTATTCCGTTTTTGGTATTAAGGGGTTAATCATCCATTTGCAAGTGGGTGCAATGCTCTGCTAACTTATTACATACACTGTAAAAATTTCGTTAGTGTAACTGCATTTTTTCACTGTTATTTAAAAATTTGGGAAAATTTGTGTTTCTTAAAGGCGCAGTAACGTTTTTTTTATATTGCTTGTAAACTTGTTTTAAAGTGTTTTCCAAGCTTGCTAGTCTCATTGCTAGTCTGTTTAAACATGTCTGACACAGAGGAACCTACTTGTTCATTATGTTTGAAAGCCATGGTGGAGCCCCATAGGAGAATGTGTACTAAATGTATTGATTTCACCTTAAACAGTAAAGATCAGTCTTTATCTATAAAAGAATTATCACCAGAGGGTTCTGTCGAGGGGGAAGTTATGCCGACTAACTCTCACCACGTGTCAGACCCTTCGCCTCCCGCTCAGGGGACGCACGCTAATATGGCTGCAATCATGAATAATACCCTGTCAGAGGTATTATCTAGATTGCCTGAATTAAGAGGCAAGCGCGATAGCTCTGGGGTTAGGAGAGATACAGAGCGCGCAAATGCTGTTAGAGCCATGTCTGATACTGCGTCACAGTATGCAGAACATGAGGACGGAGAGCTTCAGTCTGTGGGTGACATCTCTGACTCGGGGAAACCTGATTCAGAGATTTCTAATTTTAAATTTAAGCTTGAGAACCTCTGTGTATTGCTTGGGGAGGTATTAGCTGCTCTGAATGACTGTAACACAGTTGCAATTCCAGAGAAATTGTGTAGGCTGGATAGATACTATGCGGTGCCGGTGTGTACTGACGTTTTTCCTATACCTAAAAGGCTTACAGAAATTATTAGCAAGGAGTGGGATAGACCCGGTGTGCCCTTTTCCCCACCTCCTATATTTAGAAAAATGTCTCCAATAGACGCCACTACACGGGACTTATGGCAGACGGTCCCTAAGGTGGAGGGAGCAGTTTCTACTTTAGCAAAGCGTACCACTATCCCGGTTGAGGACAGTTGTGCTTTTTCAGATCCAATGGATAAAAAATTGGAGGGTTACCTTAAGAAAATGTTTATTCAACAAGGTTTTATTTTACAGCCCCTTGCATGCATTGCGCCCGTCACTGCTGCGGCGGCATTCTGGTTTGAGACCCTGGAAGAGGCCATCCAGACAGCTCCATTGAATTAAATTATTGACAAGCTTAGAACGCTTAAGCTAGCTAACTCATTTGTTTCTGATGCCATTGTTCATTTAACTAGACTAACGGCTAAGAATTCCGGATTCGCCATCCAGGCGCGTAGGGCGCTATGGCTTAAATCCTGGTCAGCTGACGTGACTTCAAAGTCTAAATTACTCAACATTCCTTTCAAGGGGCAGACCTTATTCGGGCCTGGCTTGAAGGAAATTATTGCTGACATTACTGGAGGCAAGGGTCATACCCTTCCTCAGGACAGGGCCAAATCAAAGGCCAAACAGTCTCATTTTCGTGCCTTTCGAAATTTCAAGGCAGGAGCAGCATCAACTTCCTCCGCTTCAAAACAAGAGGGAACTGTTGCTCATTCCAGACAGGCCTGGAAACCTAACCAGTCCTGGAACAAGGGCAAGCAGGCCAGAAAGCCTGCTGCTGCCCCCAAGACAGCATGAAGGAACGGCCCCCTATCCGGAAACGGATCTAGTGGGTGGCAGACTTTCTCTCTTCGCCCAGGCGTGGGCAAGAGATGTTCAGGATCCCTGGGCGTTGGAGATCATATCTCAGGGATTTCTTCTGGACTTCAAAGCTTCTCCTCCACAAGGGAGATCTCATCTTTCAAGGTTATCAGCAAACCAGATAAAGAAAGAGGCATTCCTAAGCTGTGTGCAAGACCTCCTAGTAATGGGAGTGATCCATCCAGTTCCGCGGACGGAACAAGGACAGGGATTTTATTCAAATCTGTTTGTGGTTCCCAAGAAAGAGGGAACCTTCAGACCAATCTTGGGTCTAAAGATCTTAAACAAATTCCTCAGAGTTCCATCATTCAAAATGGTAACTATTCGGACCATCCTACCCATGATCCAAGAGGGTCAGTACATGACCACAGTGGACTTAAAGGATGCCTACCTTCAAATACCGATTCACAAAGATCATCATCGGTTCCTAAGGTTTGCCTTTCTAGACAGGCATTACCAATTTGTAACTCTTCCCTTCGGGTTGGCCACTGCCCCGATAATTTTTACAAAGGTTCTGGGCTCACTTCTGGCGGTTCTAAGACCGCGAGGCATAGCGGTGGCTCCGTATCTAGACGACATCCTGATACAGGCGTCAAGCTTTCAAATTGCCAAGTCTCATACAGAGATAGTTCTGGCATTTCTGAGGTCGCATGGGTGGAAAGTGAACATGGAAAAGAGCTCTCTATCACCACTCACAAGAGTCTCCTTCCTAGGGACTCTTATAGATTCTGTAGAGATGAAAATTTACCTGACGGAGTCCAGGTTATCAAAACTTCTAAATGCTTGCCGTGTCCTGCATTCCATTCCACGCCCGTCAGTGGCTCAGTGCATGGAAGTAATCGGCTTAATGGTAGCGGTAATGGACATAGTGCCATTTGCGCGCCTGCATCTCAGACCGCTGCAATTATGCATGCTAAGTCAGTGGAATGGGGATTACTCAGATTTGTCCCCTCTACTAAATCTGGATCAAGAGACCATAGACTCTCTTCTCTGGTGGCTTTCTCGGGTCCATCTGTCCAAGGGTATGACCTTTCGCAGGCCAGATTGGACGATTGTAACAACAGATGCCAGCCTTCTAGGTTGGGGCGCAGTCTGGAACTCCCTGAAGGCTCGGGGATCGTGGACTCAGGAGGAGAAACTCCTCCCAATAAATATTCTGGAGTTAAGAGCAATATTCAAGGCTCTTCTAGCTTGGCCTCAGTTAGCAACACTGAGGTTCATCAGATTTCAGTCGGACAACATCACGACTGTGGCTTACATCAACCATCAAGGGGGAACCAGGAGTTCCCTAGCGATGTTAGAAGTCTCAAAGATAATTCGCTGGGCAGAGTCTCACTCTTGCCACCTGTCAGCGATCCACATCCCAGGCGTAGAGAACTGTGAGGCGGATTTTCTAACTCCATCCGGAGGTGTTTGCTCAACTGGTCCATCGTTGGGGCAAACCAGAACTGGATCTCATGGCGTCTCGCCAGAACGCCAAGCTTCCTTGTTACGGATCCAGGTCCAGGGACCCGGGAGCAACGCTGATAGATGCTCTAGCAGCTCCTTGGTTCTTCAACCTGTCCTATGTGTTTCCACCGTTTCCTCTGCTCCCTCGACTGATTGCCAAAATCAAACAGGAGAGAGCATCGGTTATTCTGATAGCGCCTGCGTGGCCACGCAGGACCTGGTATGCAGACCTAGTGGACATGTCATCTCTTCCACCATGGACTGCCTCTGAGGCAGGACCTTCTAATACAGGGTCCTTTCAATCATCCAAATCTAATTTCTCTGAGACTGACTGCATGGAGATTGAACGCTTGATTCTATCAAGGCGTGGCTTCTCCGAGTCAGTCATTGATACCTTAATACAGGCTCGGAAGCCTGTCACCAGGAAAATCTACCATAAGATATGGCGTAAATATCTTTATTAGTGTGAATCCAAGAGTTACTCATGGAGTAAGGTTAGGATTCCTAGGATATTGTCCTTTCTCCAAGAGGGTTTGGACAAAGGCTTATCAGCTAGTTCTTTAAAAGGACAGATCTCTGCTCTGTCTATTCTTTTGCACAAGCGTCTGGCAGAAGTTCCAGACGTCCAGGCATTTTGTCAGGCTTTGGTTAGGATTAAGCCTGTGTTTAAAACTGTTGCTCCCCCGTGGAGCTTAAACTTGGTTCTTAAAGTTCTTCAGGGAGTTCCGTTTGAACCCCTTCATTCCATTGATATTAAACTTTTATCTTGGAAAGTTCTGTTTTTGATGGCTATTTCCTAGGCTCGAAGAGTCTCTGAGTTATCTGCCTTACATTGTTATTCTCCTTATCTGATTTTTCATTCAGACAAGGTAGTTCTGCGTACCAAACCTGGGTTTTTACCTAAGGTGGTTTCTAACAGGAATATCAATCAAGAGATTGTTGTTCCATCATTGTGTCCTAATCCTTCTTCAAAGAAGGAACGTCTTTTGCATAATCTGGACGTAGTCCGTGCCTTGAAGTTTTACTTACAGGCTACTAAAGATTTTCGTCAAACATCTGCCCTGTTTGTCGTTTACTCTGGACAGAGGAGAGGTCAAAAAGCTTCGGCAACCTCTCTCTCCTTTTGGCTTCGGAGCATAATACGCTTAGCCTATGAGACTGCTGGACAGCAGCCCCCTGAAAGGATTACAGCTCATTCTACTAGAGCTGTGGCTTCCACCTGGGCCTTTAAAAATGAGGCTTCTGTTGAACAGATTTGCAAGGCTGCGACTTGGTCTTCGCTTCACACCTTTTCAAAATTTTACAAATTTGACACTTTTGCTTCTTCGGAGGCTGTTTTTGGGAGAAAGGTTCTACAGGCAGTGGTTCCTTCCGTTTAAATTCCTGCCTTGTCCCTCCCATCATCCGTGTACTTTAGCTTTGGTATTGGTATCCCACAAGTAATGGATGATCCGTGGACTGGATACACTTAACAAGAGAAAACATAATTTATGCTTACCTGATAAATTTATTTCTCTTGTAGTGTATCCAGTCCACGGCCCGCCCTGTCCTTTTAAGGCAGGTCTAAATTTTAATTAAACTACAGTCACCACTGCACCCTATGGTTTCTCCTTTCTCGTCTTGTTTCGGTCGAATGACTGGATATGGCAGTGAGGGGAGGAGCTATATAGCAGCTCTGCTGTGGGTGATCCTCTTGCAACCTCCTGTTGGGAAGGAGAATATCCCACAAGTAATGGATGATCCGTGGACTGGATACACTACAAGAGAAATAAATTTATCAGGTAAGCATAAATTATGTTTTCTAGAGAGATGATATGAGTTCTAGAAAATGCTGACAGAGCCTTGTGTACTGAGGTAAGCCTGATGCAGTGATTTAACAGCGACTGGGATCATGCTTACAGAACAGGGTAATACTCATGTTAATGCTTATGTTACTTAGGGACAAAACATTTACATGATTTTAAAAATAGGACGATTTTTCTCTGAGGGAGATAACTCTTTATTTGGGGCCTAGTTTCCACATGGCTAATCAGATACTCCTAGGAGTACTTTCTTAAGGCCCCTCTGGCATCCAGTACATGGTGGGAGGGGCCTATTTTAGCGCTCTAAATGCGCAGTTTTTATTCAGACTCAGACATCCAGCTTCCCTAGAGGAGTCCTCTGACACCTGCGGACCATTACAAGGGGTTTATTTCTGCACAAAATCGTATTTGAGGGCAGGTAGGAGCCTCAGCAGAGCTGTGGCAGGGTGCTCAATTGTCTTTTAAACGTTTTTTAACGTTTTTTCAATCCGGTTTGGGGCCTAAGGGGTTAATCATCCATTTGCAGGTGGGTGCAATGCTGCTTTAGTCCCTTACACACACTGTAAAAATTTCAAAGAATTTGCTATATTTTTTCACTGTTTTGCAGTTTAAGTATGTTTTTTTCTCTTAAAGGCACAGTAACGTTATTGTTTAATTGCTGTTTTACCTTTATTAAAGTGTTTTCCAAGCTTGCTTGTCTCATTACTAGTCTGTTAAACATGTCTGACATAGAGGAAACTCCTTGTTCAATTTGTTAGAAGCCATGGTGGAATCCCCTCTTAGAATGTGTACCAAATGTACTGAAATTTCTATAAACTATAAAGACCATATTATGGCACTTAAAGATTTATCTCCAGGGGATTCTCTGACTAAAAAAAGGAAGATTATGCCATCTAACTCTCCCCATGTGTCAGAACTTATAACTCCTGCTCCAAGTACATCTAGCGCGTCTAATTCGTTTACCTTGCAGGACATGGCGGCAGTTATGAATAATACCCTCACAGAGGTATTTTCCAAACTGCCAGGGTTACAAGGAAAGCGAGACAGCTCTGGGGCTAGAACTAATACAGAGCTTTCTGACGCTTTAATGCCTGTGTCCGATATGCCCTCACAATACTCAGAAGCCGAGGCAGGTGAGCTTCTATCTTTGGGTGACATTTCAGACTCAGGGAAGGCGTTACTTCAGCCTGATTCTGAAATGACAGCGTTTAAATTTAAGCTTGAACACCTCCGCTTATTGCTTAGGGAGGTTTTAGCGACTCTGGATGACTGTGACCCCATTGTGGTTCCAGAGAAATTGTGTAAAATGGACAAATACTTTGCAGTGCCTGTTTACACTGATGTTTTTCCAGTCCCTAAGAGGTTTTCGGAAATTACTACTAAGGAATGGGATAGACCAGGTGTGCCGTTCTCTCCCCCTCCTGCTTTCAAAAATATGTTTCCCATAGATGCCGCTATACGGGACTCGTGACAGATGGTCCCTAAGGTGGAGGGAGCAGTCTCTACCCTAGCTAAGCGTACAACTATCCCCGTCGAGGACAGTTGTGCTTTCCTAGATCCTATGGATAAAAAATTGGAGGGCCTCCTTAAGAAAATGTTTATACATCAAGGTTTTATCATCCAGCCTCTTGCATGCATAGCCCCAGTTACTGCTGCAGCGGCTTTTTGGTTCGAGTCTCTTGAGGAGTCTCTGCAGGTAGAGACCCCGTTAGACGATATTCTAGACAGGTTTAAAGCTCTTAAGTTAGCTAATTCCTTTATTTCTTACGCCGTTTTTCAGTTAACCAAACTAACGGCTAAGAATTCAAGTTTTGGCGCGTAGGGCGCTATGGCTTAAGTCCTGGTCAGCAAACGTTACTTCAAAGTCTAAACTTCTTAACATCCCCTTCAAGGGACAGACCCTATTCAGGCCTGGTCTGAAGGAGATAATTTCTGATATTACTGGAGGAAAAGGCTACGCCCTTCCTCAGGATAGGTCCAATAAGTTAGGGACCAAACAGAATAATTTTCGTTCTTTTCGAAACTTCAAGAGTGGCGCAGCTTCAACTTCCTCTAATGCAAACAAGAGGGAAATTTCGCCCAGTCCAAACCAGTCTGGAGACCTAACCAGGCTTGGAACAAGGGGAAGCAGGCCAAGAAACCTGCGGCTGCCTCTAAGACAGCATGAAGGAGTAGCCCCCGATCCGAGACCGGATCTAGTGGGGGGCAGACTTTCTCTCTTCGCCCAGGCTTGGGCAAGAGACGTCCAGGATCCCTGGGCGCTAGAGATTGTTTCCCAGGGATATCTTCTGGAATTCAAAGGGTCATCTCCAAAGGGGAGATTTCATCTCTCACAACTATCTGTAAACCAGATAAAAAGAGAGGCATTCTTACGTTGCGTTCAAGACCTACTGGTTATGGGAGTGATCCACCCAGTTCCAAGAGAGGAACAGGGGCTGGGTTCTATTCAAACCTGTTTATAGTTCCCAAAAAAGAGGGAACTTTCAGACCTATCTTGGATCTCAAGATCCTAAACAAATTTCTCAGGGTCCCATCCTTCAAGATGGAGACAATCCGAACCATCCTCCCTATGATCCAGGAGGGTCAATATATGACTACAGTGGACTTAAAGGATGCTTATCTCCACATTCCGATTCACAGAGATCATTATCAGTTCCTCAGGTTCGTCTTCCTAGACAGGCATTACCAGTTTGTGGCTCTTTCCTTCGGGTTAGCCACGGCACAAAGAATCTTTACGAAGGTTCTAGGGTCCCTTCTGGCGGTTTCTAAGGCCGCGGGGCATAGCGGTAGCCCCTTACCTAGACAACATTCTGATTCAGGCGTCTACTCTTCAAATCGTCCCATACGGACATTGTTCTGGCCTTTCTGAGGTCTCATGGATGGAAAGTGAACATAGAAAAGAGTTCTCTCTCTCCTCTCACAAGAGTTTCCTTCCTAGGAACTCTAATAGATTCAGTAGAAATGAAATTTTTTCTGACAGAAGTCAGGATATCAAACCTTCTAACTTCTTGCCGTGCTCTTCATTCCACTCCTCGGCCATCAGTGGCTCAGTGTATGGAAATGATCGGCCTAATGGTAGCGGCAATGGACATAGTTCAGTTTGCCCACCTACATTTCAGACCACTGCAACTTTGCATGCTCAACCAGTGGAATGGGGACTACACAGATTTGTCTCCTCTGTTAGATCTGGATCAAGAGACCAGGGATTCTCTTCTCTGGTGGTTATCTCGAGTCCATCTGTCCAGGGGAATGAGTTTCCGCAGACCAGAGTGGACTATAGTGACGACAGATGCCAGCCTTCTGGGCTTGGGCGCAGTCTGGAACTCCCTGAAGGCTCAGGGTTCGTGGACTCAGGTGGAAGCCCTCCTTCCGATAAACATTCTGGAACTAAGAGCGATATTCAATGCTCTTCAGGCTTGGCCTCAACTAGCTGCGGCCAAGTTCATTAGATTTCAGTCGGACAATATCACGACTGTAGCATATATAAACCATCAGGGGGGAACAAGGAGTCTCCTGGCCATGATGGAGGTTTCCAAGATAATTCTATGGGCAGAGATTCACTCTTGCCATCTCTCAGCTATCCATATCCCAGGAGTAGAGAACTGGGAGGCGGATTTTCTAAGTCGGCAGACTTTTCATCCGGGGGAGTGGGAGCTCCATCCGGAGGTATTTGCCCAGCGTATTCATCTATGGGGCAAACCAGAACTGGATCTGATGGCGTCTCGTCAGAACACCAAGCTTCCTCGTTATGGGTCCAGGTCAAGGGATCCCCAGGCAACGCTGATAGATGCTCTAGCAGTGCCCTGGTCCTTCAGCCTGGCTTATGTGTTTCCACCATTTCCTCTCCTCCCTCGTCTGATTGCCAAGATCAAGCAGGAGAGAGCTTCGGTGATTTTGATAGCACCTGCGTGGCCACGCAGGACTTGGTATGCAGATCTGGTGGACATGTCATCCTTCCCATTATGGACTCTGCCGCTGAGGCAGGACCTTCTACTCCAAGGTCCATTCAAACATCCAAATCTAGTTTCTCTGCATCTGACTGCTTGGAGATTGAACGCTTGATTTTATCAAAGCGTGGTTTCTCCGAGTCGGTCATTGATACCTTGATTCAGGCTCGAAAGCCTGTCACCAGGAAAATCTATCATAAGATATGGTGGTAAATATCTTCATTGGTGTGAATCCAAGGGTTACTCGTGGAGTAAAGTCAGGATTCCTAGGATACTATCTTTTCTCCAAGATGGATTGGAAAAGGGATTATCGGCTAGTTCCTTAAAGGGACAGATTTCTGCTCTGTCTATTCTTTTTCACAAGCGCCTGGCTGATGTTCCAGACGTTCAGGCGTTTTGTCAGGCTTTGGTTAGAATCAGGCCTGTGTTTAAACCTGTTGCTCCGCCATGGAGTTTAAATTTGGTTCTTAAGGTTCTTCAAGGGGTTCCGTTTGAACCCTTGCATTCCATAGATATCAAGCTGTTATCTTGGAAAGTTCTGTTTTTAGTAGCTATCTCTTCGGCTCGAAGAGTTTCAGAGTTATCTGCCTTGCAGTGTGATTCCCCTTATCTGATCTTCCATGCAGATAAGGTAGTTTTACGTACCAAACCTGGGTTTCTTCCTAAGGTGGTATCTAATAGGAATATCAATCAGGAAATTGTTGTTCCTTCACTGTGTCCTAATCCTTCTTCAAAGAAGGAACGTCTATTACACAATCTTGACGTGGTTCGTGCTTTAAAGTTTTATTTACAAGCTACTAAGGATTTTCGTCAAACATCTGCATTGTTTGTCGTCTACTCTGGACAGAGGAGAGGCCGAAAGGCTTCGGCATCTTCTCTTTCTTTTTGGCTGAGAAGCATAATCCGCTTAGCTTATGAGACTGCTGGCCAGCAGCCTCCTGAAAGAATTACAGCTCATTCCACTAGAGCGGTAGCTTCCACATGGGCTTTTAAAAATGAGGCCTCTGTTGAACAGATTTGTAAGGCGGCGACTTGGTCTTCGCTTCATACTTTTTACAAATTTTACAAATTTGATACTTTTGCTTCTTCGGAGGCTATTTTTGGGAGAAAGGTCTTACAGGCAGTGGTGCCTTCCGTTTAAGTACCTGCCTTGTCCCTCCCTTCATCCGTGTCCTAAAGCTTTGGTATTGGTATCCCACAAGTAATGGATGAACCCGTGGACTGGATACACCTTACAAGAGAAAACAAAATTTATGCTTACCTGATAAATTTCTTTCTCTTGTGGTGTATCCAGTCCACGGCCCGCCCTGTCACTTTAAGGCAGGTGTTTTTTATTTTTAAACTACAGTCACCACTGCACCCTATAGTTTCTCCTTTTTTCTTGCTTGTCTTCGGTCGAATGACTGGGGGTGGCAACTGATTGACCTACGGTTAGTTTTGCTACCCAGTTTGCGGAGGGTTGCTGTGGTCTCCAGGGCAACTGTTGTTCCTTGAACGCTAGCATGCACTTTGAGGTCCCTTGTGAGGTGTTTTTTTCGAAACCCTTGGGGGAAGTTGGATCCTGGGGTTCTCCTTCCTCAGAAAGTTGGACTCAGGAAGGATGTTCCGCTGTTCTGCGGTCTATAGTGGTGTAGTATTGGTCTGCACTGTTTCAGCTGCACAGGAGCGGGATGTTTCGTATCGGTTTTCGGATGGGGGCTCTGCTTATTTTTTTGCGCCACTGGTTTTTATCATCCTTTTTCTGTCTCTCTCCTGAGTTTTTCTTTGGCTACAGAATTTTTTTCCTTTGCTTGTGAGACATCCTTGCTTGGTTGAGGGGCTGTGGCGGGGTTGTTGCCCCTGTCAGATGCTGTCCTGGGGTTGGGTGCTCTCGGTGGGCCCACTTGTGGTTCTATCTAGGTTCTTTGAACTGTTGGTAGATTTGTGTATCTGGGACCGCTTTTTAAAAAATGTTTTTCGTTCCCTGTTTCGGACTAACTGTTTTTAGGTAGGTGCCTTTATTGGTCCGCCTCTTACCCTCCCGTTTTGGCATTCTGTGTCCTTTTTGGCTTGGGTATAAAATCCCATAAGTAATGAATGCGGCTGTGGACTCTTTCCCATTAGGAAGAAAAACATAAATTATGCTTACCTGATAATTTCCTTTTCTTCGTGGGAAAGAGTCCACAGCCCCCCGCCCGTTTTTTTGAGGCGTTTTTTTTTATCTTCTGGCACCCTTTCACCTTGATGCTTCTTCCACTGTTCCTTGTTCCTCGGCTGAATGACTGGGGGATAGGGGAAGTGGGAGGAGTATATATGCTTTTTGGCTGGTGGGTCTTTGCCTCCTCCTGGTGGCCAGGTTCTTATTTCCCATAAGTAATGAATGCGGCTGTGGACTTAAAGCATAATTTATGGGGGGTTTTATATATACATTTTCTTGATCTTTTCTGTCCACTTTATCTTTTGGACACTAGCACTGCTCTCAGGACATATGCAGCTGTCAATTAGTGTATTCATACAGTGCACTTGTTTCAACCACATACACTCTATGTACTTTGAATGTGTAAAAAGAATACATTTATAGTTTTACTGGAATAATGTTCTAGTCTTTACATTAGGTACAAAGGGGATCTAATCTATGCATCCATGCCACTTAACACTGGGGCAAAACAACCATGTTTTAAGTAGCACAATCATTTCCTTAAGTTTTTTTAATGTTTGTTAGTATCATTCCATTTGACTTTAAACTATAAGCGACTAAACCTAAATGGCTTAAGTTTTTGTTTAACTGCTCTGTTCACCTTACAACAACATTAAAGCTTTTTCCTCATTTAAAGGTTGAGAACAACTCCAGTCTTCGGCTAATTTATGCAGAATGCTTGCGGTTATGTGGAAACTGGCTTGCAGAAACATGCTTGGAAAGTCCGACTATTATTATGCAGAATTACCTTGAAAAGGTAAGATGCAGTCATAAGACCCACATTACCACATAGGAGGAAAAAAGAGATAAACATATCATACAGCTGTTAAAAGTGTTATAAGAATTTCTTTGTTTAATTGCATATTTCGTCCATACAGGTGGTGAGAGTGCACAATCCGTTACTCCTAGGAATTACTCTTTCTTTTTAATGACACGGTGAGTCCACGGACCATCATAATTTCTTTTGGGAATATAACTCCTGGCCAGCAGGAGGAGGCAAAGAGCACCACAGCAAAGCTGTTTAATATCAATCCCCTACCCACAATCCCCCAGTCATTCTCTTTGTCTGTAGTGCAAGGAGGAGGTGAAAGTTTAGGTGTCTGATGAGAAGTTTTCTTCAATCAAGAGTTTATTATTTTTAAAGCAGAGTAAGCTTACTCTGATGGCTTTTGAGCACTTGGGAACTTGTGGGGTGCAAACCTCACTGCGTTTTCTCAAGAATCTGCTGCCCTATACAGAAAGCCTGAGTAGGTTTTACTTTCTTTCTTTACAGGTCCATGTGAGGTGCTGCACCCTCTCAAACCAGGTGAGCTGTCCTGCTGCCGAACAGCATTTTCAATTAAGTGCCATTTTAGTTTTCTTTTGCAAAAGTAAATACTGGCACTTGTAACAGCTAAGGGGCTGTCTTATAAAAAATGGTCCGTTATTTTTATAGACTTTCATGATTGGGGTTTCTTTACTGGCAGTTTTGGGCATGAGGCTGTGAGGAGAGGGATTCATGGTGACTTAATGAGTTATGTCTGTTACTATGGACTTTTAACTTTTTTATTTTTAGGTCATAAAAATTACTAGTTTTCCGTCAGTTAGGGCTCTTTAACCGCTAGGACCGCTCCGTATTTGGAAAGGGGAGGGTCCTTGTTAAGCGGTTTTCTTTTGGTGTGCTTTTAGTGCGACTGAAGAGAGCTGTGTAGCTGTGACGTAGTAGTCGGCTGCTCCGATTTCACTGCGCTGCCGTTTTCAAGTCCGGATAGTTTCTTCTGTGAGGGAAGTCACTCCGTGAGCTGCAGGACAGGTAGGCACCTCAGTAAAGCTACTGAGGTGTATAGGTTGCCTGAGGTCTATTTGGTTTGTTACGTTAACACACTTTTCCACTTAAGGACACAGTACACATTTATTTTTTATTTTGAAATAAAGAATGTTTACACTTTATCCTTTTTTATTACATTATATGGATCAAGAGGCCTTTCAAACCATTATCCCAGGCGAAGTTGCTGCTTGTCAGTTTTTGTTCCTCATGCATTGAGAGAACTTTAAGTTATAGAGATAACATTTTTGACCATGAGCCACCATTATCCCAGGCAAATGCTGTTCAGGTGTCTCCTATAGCAGATATGCCGCAGCATTCTCCTCCAGTGTCCCAACCTTTTCAGTCTCCACATGCAATGACCTGCGTTTCCTCTTGCAATCTGGTAGGATTTTCTTTACAGGACATTGCTTCCCAAGTATCCTCTGCGGTATCTGATGCATTGTCAGCCTTTCCCATGCTGCAGGGAAGGCGTAAAAGGAAACTTAAAGAATCAGTTAATAAGGTTTCTGATCAAGTTGTGGCTACCCAGGGTGTCCCTTCTCAAAAGTCTGAGGAAGAAGACATGTCGGTAGCGTCTGAGGGTGAAATCTCAGATTCAGATAGTGTAATTCCTTCTTCTGAATCCTTCAGATTAAATCTAGAACACCTTCGCTTATTACTTAAGAAGGTTTTGGCTACTTCAGACGACTCCGACACGACCATCGTAGTCAATCCTAAAAAAGTTTAGTAAGCTGATCAAGTATTTTGATGTTCCCTTCGCGGTGGAGGTTTTCCCAGTACCAGACCGAGATACGGAGATTATTGCACGGGAGTGGGAGAGACCTGGTATTCTTTTTTCTCCATCTCCTATTTTTAAGGAGATGTTTCCTATAGTGGACTCCATTAAGGAGTCGTGGCAGATGGTTCCTATGGTAGAAGGAGCGATCTCCAGTTTGCAGTTTGGCTATGGTTTTCCCATAGAGGATAGTTGCTCTTTTAAGGATCCAGTGGATAAGAAATTGGAGGCATTACTAAAAAAGATGTACGTTCACCAGGGTCTACAATGGCAGCCTGCGGTGTGTATTACCACGGTGACCAGCATTGCAGCTTACTGGTTCGATGCATTGTCTGAGTCTCTTCAGACGGATACTCCTCTTGAGGAGATCCAGGACAGGATTAAGGCCCTTAAGTTAGCTAACTCCTTTATTACTGATGCTCCCTTACAAGTCATTAAATTGGGAGCAAAAATTTCTGGTTTTGCGGTTTTAGCCCACAGAGCCTTGTGGTTAAATTCCTGGTCTGCGGATGTTTCATCTAATTCCAAGCTTCTGGCGATCCCTTACAAGGGTAAGACCGTGTTTGGGACCGGTTTGGCTGACATTATCTCAGATATTACAGGACGGAAGGGTTCCTTTCTTCCTCAAGATAAAAAGAATAAGCAGAAAGGATGTCAGAGTAATTTGCGTGCCTTTCGTAATTTTAGAGGCAAGGCTTCCTCTCCTTCCTCCAAGCAAGATCAAGCCAAGTCTTCCTGGAAGCCTAGCCAGTCTTGGAATAATGGAAAACAATCTAAAAAGCCCACAGCTGACTCCAAGTCAGCATGAAAGGTCGGACCCCTGATCTAGTAGGGGTCAGACTCTCTCTTTTTTCTCAAGCCTGGATAAGAGATGTTCCGGATCCCTGGGCGGTGGACATCCGTCTCCCATGGATACAAAATCTTTTAATCCCAGAGGCAGGTTTCTACTCTCCAGATTATCTGTAGACCAGATAAAAAGAGAGGCGTTCTTACATTGTGTCAAGGACCTTGCTGTCCTGTGGGTAATAGTTCCAGTTCCCATTCAGGAAAGGGGTCTGGGATTTTACTTGAATCTGTTCGTGGTTCCCAAAAAGGAGGGAACTTTTCGACCAATCCTAGATCTAAAATGTTTAATCAAGTTTCTCAGAGTGCAATCCTTCAAGATGGAGACTATACATTCCATTCTTCCTTTGGTACAAGAAGGTCAGTTCATGACAACCATAGATCTAAAGGATGCGTACCTTCATGTTCCCATTCACAGGGACCATCACAAGTTTCTGAGATTCGCCTTCTTGGACAATCCTTTCCATTTTGTGGCCCTTCCATTCGGCCTTTCCTCAGCCCCCAGAATTTTTTCAAAGGTTCTGGGGGCTCTTTTAGCTGTGCTTTGGTCTCGGGGCATTGCAGTGGCACCTTATTTGGACAACATTCTGGTTCAGGCGCCATCTTTTCAACAAGCATACGGAGATCTTCTTGTCTTTTCTTCGATCCCATGGTTGGAAGGTGAATCGGGAAAAAAGTTTTCTGGTTCCAGCTACAAGGGTCGTGTTTTTGGGGACCATAATAGACTCCATGTTAATGAAGATTTTTCTGACGGAGGTCAGAAAAAGAAAGATTTTCGACTCTTGTCTTGCCCTTCAGTCTGTATGGAGGTAATTGGTCTGATGGTGTTTTCTATGGACATTCCATTTGCTCGGTTCCATCTCAGACCTCTGCAGTTATGCATGCTCAGTCAATGGAACGGGGACTATACGGACCTGTCTCTGCATATAGATATAGATCAGGCATCAATAGACTCTCTTCCGTGGTGGCTTTCTCAGGACCATCTCTCCCAGGGAACTTGCTTCCGCAGACTCTAATGGGTGATTGTGACCACGGATGCCAGCCTTCTGGGTTGGGGAGCAGTCTGGGGCTCATGAAGGCTCAGGGCCTGTGGACTCGGGAGGAGTCAGCTCTGCCCATAAACATACTGGAGCTGAGAGCAATCTTCAATGCTCTACTGGCCTGGCCTCAGCTTTAGCCCGGTTTATCAGGTTCCAATCGGACAACATAACCTCGGTGGCCTACATCAACCACCAGGGGGGAACTCGGAGTTCCTGGGCCATGTCAGAGGTGGCCCGAATTATTCAGTGTTCAGATACCCACAACTGCTGTCTTTCTGCAATCCAAATCCCAGGAGTGTACAATTGAGAAGCCGATTTTCTGAGCAGACAGACTTTTCATCCCAGGGAGTGGGAACTTCATCCGGATGTGTTTTCCAGCTTGACCCTCAAATGGGGGCTGCCGAATTTGGATCGCATGGCTTCTCGTCAGAATGCCAAACTCCCGAGATACGGCTCAAGGTCAAGGGATCTGCAGGCATTTTTGATAGATGCTCTGACGGTTCCTTGGAACTTCAGTCTAGCATACCTGTTTCCTCCATTTGCTCTCCTTCCAAGAGTCATTGCTCAAACTAAGCAGGAGAGGGCGTCTGTAATTCTCATAGCCCTGGCGTAGCCTTGCAGGATTTAGTATGCAGACCTAGTGGAAATGTCCTCCTTTCCACCTTGGAGACTCCCTTTGAGGAAGGACCTTCTACTTCAGGGTCCCTTCCTTCATCCAAATCTTGTTTCTCTGAAGCTGACTGCTTGGAGATTGAACGCTTAGTTTTATCTAAACGTGGATTTTCAGAGTCGGTCATTGAGACCTTGATTCAAGCTCGTAAGCCAGTGACTCGCAGGATCTACCATAAGATCTGGCGTAAATACTTGTATTGGTGTGAATCCAAAGGATACTCTTGGAGAAGAGTAAGGATTCCTAGAATTTTGTCCTTTCTCCAGGATGATCTGGAGAAGGGTTTGTCGGCAAGTACTCTAAAGGGTAAGATTTCGGCATTGTCTATTTTGTTACATAAGCGCTTGGCGGATGTTCCAAACGTACAATTGTTTTGTCAGGCCTTGGTCAGGATTCGGCCTGGGTTTAAACTTGTTACTCCTCCATGGAGTGTGTTTTTTGTTTTTTTTTCTTAACTCTTTTTTATTATTTTTTTCCCAATATATATACAATATAAAGATCAACAAAACATAGTTGCTTAAGCAGGATATCTCCCTGCGTGGATACAACATATTAATATACATTCTCCAGAAAATACATACAAAAAAGAAAAAACAAAAAACTGGATGAAACAAAAACGAACAACACAACAAAGAAAAAAAGCAAACAAGGAGAAAAAAGAAAAAAAAAGGTCAAAGGGCTTTACCCACAGACCTACCAATCTGATCTTGTGTTCCTTAACCTGGCTTTTAATACAATATATTCTCCTTACCTGAAGGAATTTTTAACCTATCTTATTTAGCCTTAAGGATGCGTGATTGGCTCGTCTGTGTGTCCCTTATCGGCCGAGTGTTGGGAGGGTCAGGGTCCTCACCTATTTACCCTTTATATTTTAAGTTTTGGATTACTTTAGCAATATTCTCCATGAAGCCGGTAATTTACCATCAATTATCCATTGTCGTATTAAATTTGATTTTAAGAGTGGTGTGATAATCTGTACTTGTACTATCTCTGGTTGTGCTTCAATTACCTTTAGCCATTTATATAAATACATTTTAAGCATTCTCTGTGATTTTATCTTCATGTTATATTGTTCCATTATCGCCTGGTTTATCATTTCTGCTTTAAATTTAGAGATACTTGGCCCCTGAGGCGATTTCCACTCAGCTAATATCAGTATACGTCCCTGTAGAATTGCCGTATTAATCAATTTTATATTACTCGGTTGGCCCTGCATTTCATACAGGAATATAATCTGTTTACTGCTGAGTTGACACCTTGGTTCAAGGGTCGTATTTAACCAATATTGTATTTTTAACCAGAACTGTTTAATTTTTGAGCATGCCCATAAACAGTGCTCCAAATCTGCTGATCTTGAACCACATTTAGCACATACTATAGACTCATTTTTAAACCAATGTGCCAATCTACTGGGTGTGATATATAGCTGGTTTATTATTTTAAAATGTGCTTCTCTCCAGGAAGTTATATTAGTGGTTTCAGTAATCCTTTTTAAACTAGATGAGATCTCTAGAGGTGTAAGATTCCTGAATGTTCTAATCCACTTCCCATGTATTCTTTTCATGTGTATCTCAGTTTTATAAATCATATATAAGTTATATATCTTATTAACTGCATTTTTTTTTTTTTTTGAGCCAGTGAGTTGATTACTTCCTCTAGTTCTCCCAGGCTCCAGTCTGCTCCATATTTATTTTGTAAATCGAAAAATAAATGCCTAATTTGTAAGTATGCGTAAAACCCTTTTTCTTCTGTTATGTGTGATCAGTCCACGGGTCATCATTACTTCTGGGATATAACTCCTCCCCAACAGGAAATGCAAGAGGATTCACCCAGCAGAGCTGCATATAGCTCCTCCCCTCTACGTCAGTCCCAGTCATTCTCTTGCACCCAACGACTAGATAGGATGTGTGAGAGGACTATGGTGATTATACTTAGTTTTTATGACTTCAATCAAAAGTTTGTTATTTTAAAATAGCACCGGAGCGTGTTATTACTTCTCTGGCAGAGTTTGAGGAAGAATCTGTCAGAGTTTTTTACTATGATTTTAACCGGAGTAGTTAAGATCATATTGCTGTTCTCGGCCATCTGAGGGAGGTAAAGGCTTCAGATCAGGGGACAGCGGGCAGATGAATCTGCATTGAGGTATGTAGCAGTTTTTATTTTCTGAATGGAATTGATGAGAAAATCCTGCCATACCGTTAAAATGACATGTATGTATACACTTCAGTATTCTGGGGATGGTATTTCACCGGAACTACTCTGTTAAAGGTCACTAATCCTTTTTAATAACTATTTATCATGTTAAACGTTTTTGCTGGAATGTAGAATCGTTTACATTGCTGAGGTACTGTGTGAATAAATATTTGGGCATTATTTTCCACTTGGCAGTTTTTTTGCTTTAATTGTGACAGTTTCGTTTCTCTTCACTGCTGTGTGGGAGAGGGAGGGGCCGTTTTTGGCGCTCTTTGCTACGCATCAAAAAATACCAGTCAGTTACTTTTATATTTCCTGCATGATCCGGTTCATCTCTGATAGATCTCAGGGGTCTTCAAACTTCTTTGAAGGGAGGTAAATTCTCTCAGCAGAGCTGTGAGAATTCTTATAGTGACTGTGAATAAAAACGTTGCTTTGTATTTTTTATGTCAAATTTAATTATTGTTATTTTACTAATGGGAACAAACCTTTGCTAAAAGTTTTGTTGTTTTTAAAGTTTGATGCTATAACTGTTTTTTTTTCAGTTCATTATTTCAACTGTCATTTAATCGTTAGTACCTCTTTGAGGCACAGTACGTTTTTTGCTAAAAAAGATTATAACCAAGTTGTAAGTTTTTTGCTAGTGTGTTAAACATGTCTGACTCAGAGGAAGATATCTGTGTCATTTGTTCCAATGCCAAGGTGGAGCCCAATAGAAATTTATGTACTAACTGTATTGATGCTACTTTAAATAAAAGTCAATCTGTACAATGTGAACAAATTTCACCAAACAGCGAGGGGAGAGTTATGCCGACTAACTCGCCTCACGCGGCAGTACCTGCATCTCCCGCCCGGGAGGTGCGTGATATTTTGGCGCCTAGTACATCTGGGCGGCCATTACAGATAACATTACAAGATATGGCTACTGTTATGACTGAAGTTTTGTCTAAATTACCAGAACTAAGAGGCAAGCGTGATCACTCTGGGGTGAGAACAGAGTGCGCTGACAATGCTAGGGCCATGTCTGATACTGCGTCACAGCTCGCAGAGCATGAGGACGGAGAGCTTCATTCTGTGGGTGACGGTTCTGATCCAAACAGATTGGACTCAGATATTTCAAATTTTAAATTTAAATTGGAGAACCTCCGTGTATTACTAGGGGAGGTCTTAGCAGCTCTCAACGATTGTAACACCGTTGCAATACCAGAGAAACTGTGTAGGTTGGATAAATACTTTGCGGTACCGGCGAGTACTGACGTTTTTCCTATACCTAAGAGACTAACTGAAATTGTTACTAAGGAGTGGGATAGACCCGGTGTGCCGTTCTCACCCCCTCCAATATTTAGAAAGATGTTTCCAATAGACGCCACCACTCGGGACTTATGGCAAACGGTCCCCAAGGTGGAGGGAGCAGTTTCTACTTTAGCTAAGCGTACCACTATCCCGGTGGAGGATAGCTGTGCTTTCTCAGATCCAATGGATAAAAAATTAGAGGGTTACCTTAAGAAAATGTTTGTTCAACAAGGTTTTATATTACAACCCCTTGCATGTATCGCGCCGATTACGGCTGCGGCAGCATTTTGGATTGAGTCGCTTGAAGAGAACCTTAGTTCATCTACGCTAGACGACATTACGGACAGGCTTAGAGTCCTTAAACTAGCTAATTCCTTCATTTCGGAGGCCGTAGTACATTTAACACAAACTTACGGCTAAGAACTCAGGATTCGCCATACAGGCACGTAGGGCGCTGTGGCTAAAATCCTGGTCAGCTGATGTTACTTCTAAGTCCAAATTACTTAATATACCTTTCAAGGGGCAGTCTTTATTTGGGCCCGGTTTGAAAGAGATTATCGCTGACATTACAGGAGGTAAGGGCCACGCCCTACCTCAAGACAAAGCCAAAGCTAAGGCTAGACAGTCTAATTTTCGTCCCTTTCGGAACTTCAAAACAGGAGCAGCATCAACCTCCACTACACCAAAACAGGAAGGAGCTGTTGCTCGTTACAGGCAAGGCTGGAAGCCTAACCAGTCCTGGAACAAGAGCAAGCAGGCCAGGAAACCTGCTGCTGCCCCAAAGACAGCATGAACCGAGAGCCCCCGATCCGGGACCGGATCTAGTGGGGGGCAGACTCTCTCTCTTCGCCCAGGCCTGGGCAAGAGATGTTCAGGATCCCTGGGCACTAGAGATCATATCTCAGGGATACCTTCTAGACTTCAAATTATCTCCCCCAAGAGGGAGATTTCATCTGTCAAGGTTGTCAACAAACCAGATAAAGAAAGAAGCGTTTCTACGCTGCGTACAAGATCTGTTAATAATGGGAGTGATCCATCCGGTTCCGCGGTCGGAACAAGGACAAGGGTTCTACTCAAACCTGTTTGTGGTTCCCAAAAAAGAGGGAACTTTCAGGCCAATCTTAGATTTAAAGATTCTAAACAAATTCCTAAGAGTTCCATCGTTCAAAATGGAAACTATTCGGACAATCTTACCCATGATCCAAGAGGGTCAGTACATGACCACAGTGGATTTAAAGGATGCTTACCTTCACATACCGATCCACAAAGATCATCACCGGTATCTAAGGTTTGCCTTCTTAAACAGGCACTACCAGTTTGTAGCTCTTCCATTCGGATTGGCTACGGCTCCAAGAATCTTCACAAAGGTTCTGGGTGCCCTTCTGGCGGTACTAAGACCACGAGGGATTTCGGTAGCTCCATACCTAGACGACATTCTAATACAAGCTTCAAGCTTTCAAACTGCCAAGTCTCATACAGAGTTAGTTCTGGCATTTCTAAGGTCGCATGGATGGAAAGTGAACGAAAAGAAGAGTTCTCTTTTTCCTCTCACAAGAGTTCCATTCTTGGGGACTCTTATAGATTCTGTAGAAATGAAGATTTACCTGACAGAGGACAGGTTAACAAAGCTTCAAAATGCATGCCGTGTCCTTCATTCCATTCAACACCCGTCAGTAGCTCAATGCATGGAGGTGATCGGCTTAATGGTAGCGGCAATGGACATAGTACCTTTTGCACGCCTACACCTCAGACCTCTGCAATTATGCATGCTAAGTCAGTGGAATGGGGATTACTCAGATTTGTCCCCTACTCTGAATCTGAATCAAGAGACCAGAAATTCTCTTCTATGGTGGCTTCATCGGCCACACCTGTCCAGGGGGATGCCATTCAGCAGGCCAGACTGGACAATTGTAACAACAGACGCCAGCCTACTAGGTTGGGGCGCTGTCTGGAATTCTCTGAAGGCTCAGGGACTATGGAATCAGGAGGAGAGTCTCCTTCCAATAAACATTCTGGAATTGAGGGCAGTTCTCAATGCCCTTCTAGCTTGGCCCCAATTAACAACTCGGGGGTTCATCAGGTTTCAGTCGGACAACATCACGACTGTAGCTTACATCAACCATCAGGGAGGGACAAGAAGCTCCCTAGCAATGGTGGAAGTATCAAAGATAATTCGCTGGGCAGAGTCTCACTCTTGCCACCTGTCAGCAATCCACATCCCGGGAGTGGAGAACTGGGAGGCGGATTTCTTGAGTCGCCAGACTTTTCATCCGGGGGAGTGGGAACTTCATCCGGAGGTCTTTGCCCAAATACTTCGACGTTGGGGCAAACCAGAGATAGATCTCATGGCGTCTCGCCAGAACGCCAAACTTCCTCGCTACGGGTCCAGATCCAGGGATCCGGGAGCGGTTCTGATAGATGCTTTGACAGCACCTTGGAACTTCGGGATGGCTTATGTGTTTCCACCCTTTCCGCTGCTTCCTCGATTGATTGCCAAAATCAAGCAGGAGAGAGCATCAGTGATTCTAATAGCGCCTGCATGGCCACGCAGGACTTGGTATGCAGATCTAGTGGACATGTCATCCTGTCCGCCTTGGTCTCTACCTCTAAGACAGGACCTTCTGATACAGGGTCCATTCAAACATCAAAATCTAACTTCTCTGAAGCTGACTGCTTGGAAATTGAACGTTTGATTTTATCAAAACGTGGTTTTTCTGAGTCGGTTATTGATACCCTGATACAGGCTAGGAAGCCTGTTACCAGAAAGATTTACCATAAAATATGGAGTAAATACCTATACTGGTGCGAATCCAAACATTACTCCTGGAGTAAGGTTAGGATCTCTAGGATATTGTCTTTTCTACAAGAAGGGTTAGAAAAGGGTTTATCAGCTAGTTCATTAAAGGGACAGATTTCAGCTCTGTCCATCTTGTTACACAGGCGTCTGTCAGAAAATCCAGACGTCCAGGCTTTTTGTCAGGCTTTAGCTAGGATCAAGCCTGTGTTTAAAGCTGTTGCTCCGCCATGGAGTTTAAACTTAGTTCTTAACGTTTTACAGGGTGTTCCATTTGAACCCCTTCATTCCATTGATATAAAATTGTTATCTTGGAAAGTTCTGTTTTTAATGGCTATTTCCTCGGCTCGAAGAGTCTCTGAGTTATCAGCCTTACATTGTGATTCTCCTTATCTGATTTTTCACTCAGACAAGGTAGTTCTGCGTACTAAACCTGGGTTCTTACCTAAGGTGGTCACTAACAGGAATATCAATCAAGAGATTGTTGTTCCATCCTTGTGTCCAAATCCTTCTTCAAAGAAGGAACGTCTTCTACACAATCTGGATGTAGTTCGTGCCCTCAAGTTCTACTTGCAGGCAACTAAAGATTTTCGCCAAACTTCTTCCCTGTTTGTCGTTTATTCTGGACAGAGGAGAGGTCAAAAAGCTTCTGCTACCTCTCTCTCTTTTTGGCTTCGTAGCATAATACGTTTAGCCTATGAGACTGCTGGTCAGCAGCCTCCTGAAAGAATTACAGCTCACTCCACTAGAGCTGTGGCTTCCACTTGGGCCTTTAAGAATGAGGCCTCTGTTGAACAGATTTGCAAGGCTGCAACTTGGTCTTCGCTTCATACTTTTTCCAAATTTTACAAATTTGACACTTTTGCTTCTTCGGAGGCTATATTTGGGAGAAAGGTTCTTCAGGCAGTGGTTCCTTCTATATAATGAGCCTGCCTATCCCTCCCGTCATCCGTGTACTTTTGCTTTGGTATTGGTATCCCAGAAGTAATGATGACCCGTGGACTGATCACACATAACAGAAGAAAACATAATTTATGCTTACCTGATAAATTCCTTTCTTCTGTTGTGTGATCAGTCCACGGCCCGCCCTGTTTTAAGGCAGGTGAATATCTTTTAAATTATACTCCAGTCACCACTTCACCCTTGGTTACTCCTTTCTCGTTGATTCTTGGTCGAATGACTGGGACTGACGTAGAGGGGAGGAGCTATATGCAGCTCTGCTGGGTGAATCCTCTTGCATTTCCTGTTGGGGAGGAGTTATATCCCAGAAGTAATGATGACCCGTGGACTGATCACACAACAGAAGAAAGGAATTTATCAGGTAAGCATAAATTATGTTTTTCGATAAATTGTATTCTCTACTTAGTGTTTCGAATGATTTACACGTATTTAATACCTTATCTTGGAGTTGTATCACATAATTCAGACCTTGTTCTCTCCATTTTTTAAATATACCTTCTCCTATACATCCTGGTTTAAAATTAGGGTTTCCCATGATTGGTAGATAACATGAGACTCTTGTGTTCCTTCCCAACATTTTACCAAATTTATGCCATGCATTTATCACATTACTAATTACCGTAAGTTTAACTATTTCTTTTGGAATTTTCGTGTATTCACAGTGTAGTAGTGCTTTCAGAGAGTAAGGTTCACATATAGCCCTGTCTAGTTGGCCGTATGTTACGTAATTATCTTCTTTTATCCAGTCTATAGCGTATTTGGCTAAAGTTGCCAAATTGTATATCTTTAGATTTGGGAGTGCTAATCCACCTGCCCTACTTGGCAGAGACAATATTTCATTTGAACATCTACTTTTTTTCCCTTGCCATATCAGAAGGGCACACATTCTATTGAACTTTACGATACCTTTTTGCTTAATGATTAAGGGTGTATTTTGCATTACATAGCATATACGTGGAAAGATAATTGTTTTTATCAACATTATTCTAGCTAACATTGAAATAGGAAGGGCTATCCATTTTTTGCAATCTATTATACATTTATCTAGGCATGTCGTGATGTTTCTGCTGTACCATTGTCTAGGGTTCTTAGTTAAGAAGATGCCCAGATATTTCATACATTCCACTTCCCTAAATGGGCATTCTCCTCTTTTATATTTTGGGTCAGATATCCACATGATTTCTGATTTGCTTATATTGATCTTATATCCTGAGAAGGAACTAAATCTATTGACTATCGTCAAGAATTGCCCAATACTCTGCTTCGTATCTTTAAGGAATATTAATAGGTCGTCCGCAAACAGTGATAGCACCACTTTGTGTTGTTGTATCTTAACACCCTCTAATTCTTGTCTTAACATAATAGCTAATGGCTCTATAGCCAAGTTGAACAGGAGTGGTGACAACGGACAGCCCTGCCTCGTTCCCCTTCTTAGATGGATGTTTGGGGTTAATTCATCATTTACTATAATATTGGAGATGGGGTCTTTGTATAATAATTTTATTAATGTCCTTAAATTACCCTTTATCCCGAATTTATCCAATACTGTGAAAAGGTGGTCCCATGTTATACAGTCGAAAGCCTTTTCGGCATCGACTGAAAGGACCGCAATATCTGTTTCTCTTCCCTTTATATCTTGGTCCAATCTCTGTCTACAATAATTAATCATTGTAAATATTCTATGTGTATTCTTTGCAGGGTTACGTCCTTCCATGAACCCTGCTTGATCCGTGTGTATTAATTTCTGCATAACCTTTTTAATTCTATTTGCAATAATGTTTGTTAATATTTTATAGTCATTATTTAATAATGAGATTGGGCGGTATGATGCAGGGTCTTCTGGATCTCTATCTTTCTTTCTGATTAAAGCTATAGAGGATGTCGCAAAATATTTAGAATTCATTTCTCCTTTCATAAAATAGCTATTATATAGACTAGTGAGTATTGGTGCTAATTCTTTCGACATCATTTGATAGAACTCTGCCGGTAACATATCTGGACCTGGTGCTTTATTTATTTTAGATTTATTTATGGTGTCCACTACTTCTTTTTCTGTTATAACTTGATTTAAGTATTCATTATCTTCCTCTGTTAGTTTGGTTGTGACTAATTTCTCCCAGAATATTTTTTTATTTTCTATATCAACCTCACTACTTGTATACAATTGATAGAAATATTCATATATTACTTGCTTGATTTCTTTATTGGAGGTCACTCTCTTTGAGCCTATCTTGATTGCGGGTATATAGTTTTTTTGTTTATTAGTTTTGATAAGTCTGGCCAAGTATTTGGCCGATCTTCCATAATACCCTCCATATAGGGCTCTAACTTTCTTATCTTGCTGTATTGCACTATGTTTTAAAAACGCGTCCCTTTCCTGTTTACTAGTTACATAATTCTTCCATAATCTAGAACTGGGGTTCCTTATATATGCTCTATAGCTATTCTTAAGTTGGTTTGATAGCTGTAAGCTTCTTTCTTGTTTTTTTTTCTTTTCCTTTTACATATATATGCCTTAATAATGCCCCTTAGGAATGCCTTAGCTGCTTCCCAGTATATCTCCCATTTGCCCAAATATGCTTTATTAAAATGTTGATATTCTTTAAGTTTCTCATGGACATAGTTTCTAAAATGTATACATTCTATCAGAAATCTGGGAAAAATAAATCTATTAATACTGGGTTTTATCCCGACTGCATTTTGCAATTCAAGGGATATAATTGCGTGGTCTGATATGACAATCTCTTTTATCTCCGTACAAGAGTCTAATCCCAATAGATTATCTGATAGTAAAAAAAGGTCTATCCTCGAGAAAGTACTGTGTGTCTTAGAGGCACAAGTAAATGTTTGTAAATCAGGATTCTGGATCCTCCATATGTCTCGTAGTTTAAGAGCCTTACAGAACCCGTTAAAATTTTTAGCTTCTCTCTTAATTTCCCTAGTATTACTACATCTCATTCTGTCTATTATTGGCGATGGTGTTAAATTAAAATCACCTCCTACAATTATATTCTTACCTATATACTTAATGAGTTTATTGTTTAGATCATCCCAGAATTCATTCTCTAATTTATTTGGCCCATAGATGTTACAAAGTACCAAATTTAATCTGTTTATTTGTATTTCTGTTATAAGGTATCTAGCTTGCTCATCTGTTTCTTGGGTTATAATTCTGTATGACATATTTTTATTGAAGAGTATTGCTACTCCTTTCTTCCTTCCACAATAAGGTGTAGCTAGTACCTCCCCCACCCATTTACTTTTCAATTTTATTATTTCATTTTGATTAAGGTGGGTTTCTTGCAGAAACACTATACTCGGTTTCATATGGCCTAGTTGTTTTAAAATCATTTTCCTTTTTATTGGCGACGTTATGCCACCTACATTCCAAGATAGAAATTTAATATTATTTGCCATTCTTTCTAGGTTTTAATTTGTCAAATTTCTGGATATTTCTCTTAAGTATTATATTAAATATTCTCATAATCCGAATATGAAGACCCTTACCCCCCCAACCACGCTTAAAAACTCCTATCACAACATAAAAATTAAATTCTGGCCTAGTTATCTAATATTTACCTTTTTACACTTTACAGACACGGCTATTTAGTCAATGCCTTGTTCTTTACAAAAGGCTTGAGCTTCTCTCACCGTAAGCAGGTTCTTTGTTTTACCATTACTTTCAATACATATTTTAGCAGGATATACCATCCTAGCTGCCCATTTTGCTTTGATTAATTTTGTGCAGAACGGGGCCATTTCCCTTCTCTTTCTGCTTGTTTCTGCCGAAAAATCTTGGAACAGTAGGATTCTTCTTTGCTCTATAATTAATTCTTGTTTCTTACGAAATTGGCGTAACATGTTGACTTTATCTTGGAAGTCCAGTACTTTTATCATGATTGGTCTAAGTCTTTGTTGTCCCTGCTCTGTTCTTCTAGACCCTATCCTGTGTGCTCTTTCAATTTTTATAGGCAACTTTTCAGGGGGAAACCCTAAGTACTGAGGGAGTGTGTTGGATGCAAAAAACAACAGTTCATTATATTCATTGACCTCGGGTAGACCAATAACCTTAATATTATTTCTACGTGTTCTATCCTCGAGATCTTCTAGTTTATTTTGTATGGAGATTATCTGTTTGCTCTGTGTAACTACAGCTTGATCCATATAATACACTTGGTCTTCCATTGTGGATATACAGGTTTCAGCCTCTGTGAGTCTATTGGCATACTGTCTGATCTCATTAGAGAGGTTAGTGATTTCTTGCTTAATGTTATTAAACTGTGGCAACATTATATCAGAGATTTGTTGTATTAATTGCTGAGATTCTACAGTATTTATATGTGACTCATCTAGTGTTGTTTCTAATGTATGTTCACCACTTTTATTGGCCTGCTTTTTATCCTTTGTTTTGGGTGGCATGATTGGTGATCTAGATTTCATGTATTTTTCCATAGGGCTGTGTACTTATCTGTGGTGTGAATTAACTACTTCTACAGTGAGTGTGCTATTAAGTGAATAGCTTATGCCTACTTACATAGGCTAAAATTAAATATATCAATGAGGCCCTCTATTCTGGCCTCTTACTATAGGTGCACTCCTTTTTACAAATTCTTACTTAATGTGCTTATCCAGCTAGTGCAGTGTCTTTTAATATATTACTACGTGTTCAATCCCCCCACTTAGTGTGTGTCCCCTATTGGGGTGTAATTAAACCCTTCACCTGCTGCTCTTCTATAAAGAGCTCACTTTATTTTAGTCAACTCTTAAATTAAGTTAAACCTCTGTGTCAAAAATAGCAAATTTTCGTGTTCAAATTGGTGCAAATACAATCTAGTCACTAAAGTGGACTAGATCTCACTAATGTGCAAAAAAGAAAAACAAGCAAAAAACAAAACAATCTAAAACTTCACATCACATATGCATACTTAATTATCTTATCTAGTAACACTTTCAGCCCAGTATCAGGTTTATCTATTCAGCCACCCTTACACGGACAATTCCCTTCCTCCTTTCAACTGTTAGCTTTTAGAATGGTGACATTTAATATAACATACTATTCTTTGAATATCCTATTGTTATTACAAAGTTCATTTCTTTTTCAGTCTTTGACTTTTATGTCATACTCTTTAGAGAAATTTGATATAGTTCCACTTTATCTCTCTGTCCCTTTTTGTGTTATTATTAAAATGTCCTTTGTAGCAGGGACAGTTCTTATACTAACATACAATACTGTATTTGTGTCCCCACAGTGATCAGAAATAGTCTCTCCTCCTCGATTGAATCCCAGTTCTTAATATAGACTATTTCTTATATCTTTATTTAGATTTTAGGGGTTATATCAACTCCCCTCTAAAGAATATCAAGGTAGTCCTGATTTTAATGCAGAGCTGGGGTTCTAATAATAATAAGAGGGTACAGTTGTTATTACTTTTCAGGGCAACTAAGCATATATCTTGAAAAGAGGTTTCTTCTTTTCCCTTAATATTCACCTCTCGTAGAGAATTCTTCCAAATCTCTAAAGTATATTACTCTTATGGTGTCCCTTGATTCAGGTGTGCAGTAGCCTTATTTAGTCTATCTTTAGATCCATATCATATTGTGTTTTATTGCATCCCTTTAATCTTTGTGCGACCCTCTTTTTCTTTATCTTAGTTATTATTAGATAGCTACCCCCTCTAAAGTCCAGAGACACTTATCTTTATCATTGCCCCCTTAGTACTTGCGCTTGGCTTGACCGATATCCGCTGTCCCTCTTGGATACTGTGCAGCTTGTCTTGTATTCAGCTGACTCCCTGCAGCTGCTGTGCGGCTTATCTGATACTCCAGCTAGCTTCCTCCAGATGGGATTATTTAGTTGGCTAGCTCGGCTGTAACCAGCTTTTTACTTGTTACCGCTCCTCAGATCCTCCTCTTCTCTTACCGGGATCCCCGGTACTGCTTCGGTGTATCCCAACGCACCTTCGCGCCGTCTGGGACTAACACCTCTTTTCCGGTCTGTGTGTGTTGTGGCCAGATGCCCCACTTCCTGTGCCTGGTTCCTTGCGTTGAGCCGGTCTTTTTGCCTCTGTTCGGCTTCTTGCGCTGAGTTTCACCCGGACGATCCTGGGTCTTGTGTCCAGCCTGGGACGATGTCTCACTCGGCAAGGACTAATGCGCAGCGGTTGTTGTTACATGCTCCGTTGGACAGGGAGCATGCATTCAGCAGTAATTCTGCAGTCTCCGCCTCCGGAAGCCCAGCAAGTAGCACTCCTCCATGGAGTGTTAACCTTGTTCTTAAAGTTTTACAACAGGCTCCGTTTGAGCCTATGCATTCTTTAGATATTAAGATGTTATTTTGGAAAGTTTTGTTTCTTGTTGCTATTTCCTCTGCTCAGAGAGTTTCTGAACTCTCTGCTTTACAGTGTGATTCCCCTTATCTTTTCTTTCACTCTCATAAGGTGGTTCTGCTTACTAAGTTTGGTTTCCTGCCCAAGGTTGTTTCGGTCAAGAATATTAATCAGGAAATCGTTGTACCTTCTTTGCTCCCTAATCCTTCTTCTCACAAAGAACGCTTGTTACATAATCTGGATGTTGTGCGAGCGCTAAACTTTTATTTGCAGGCATCTAAGGACTTTCGTCAGTCTTCTCCATTGTTTGTTTGTTTTTCTGGGAAACGCAAGGGTCAGAAAGCTATGGCTACTTCACTTTACCTTTGGCTGAGGAGTGTTATTCGCTTGGCATATTAGACTGCTGGACAGCAGCCTCCTGAGAAAATTTCAGCTCATTCCACGAGGGCTGTTTCTTCTTCCTGGGCTTTCAAAAATGAAGTTTCTGTGGAGCAGATTTGCAAGGCTGCAACTTGGTCATCTTTGCACACTTTTTCCAAATTCTTCAAATTCGATACTTTTGCGTCTGCTGAGGCTTCTTTTGGGAGAGAGGTTTTTCAAGCAGTGGTGCCTTCTATTTAGGTTCCTGTCTTGTCCCTTCCCTTATCATCTGTGTCCTCTAGTCTGGGTATTGATTCCCAACAGTAATTATGATGACCCGTGGACTCACCGTGTCATTAGAAAGAAAACAAAATTTATGCTTACCTGATTTCTTTCTTTCTTGACACGGTGAGTCCACGGCCCGCCCTGTATTTCAGACAGTTTCTTTTTTATATAAACCTCAGGCACCTCTGCACCTTTTGTTACTTCCTTTCTCTCCTTTCTCTTTGGTCGAATGACTGGGGGATTGTGGTTAGGGGAGTGATATTTAACAGCTTTGCTGTGGTGCTCTTTGCCTCCTCCTGCTGGCCAGGAGTGATATTCCCAACAGTAATTATGATGATCCGTGGACTCACCGTGTAAAGAAATAAATAAATTTATCAGGTAAGCATGAATTTTGTTTCCTACCACTAGGAGAAGGTAAAGATTTCCAAACCCTAAGAACTATATAAAACCCCTCCCACCTCACCAGTACCTCAGTCTTGCCTCCACGGGAGGTGGTCAAAGAATGGAGATGTTCATTTGATTTTTCAAAGAGAGAGGTTGTTCTTAGATTGAATTAAGGCCCGTTTCCCCTCATAGGACAAGTTTCTTGTCGGAGGGATGTATTTGAAATATTGGAAGTGAAAAACATTTCTCCAGTGGGGATTTAGTTACAAGTCTTGCCATAAGGGATCACAGGGGCTTGTCTTTTGCCTTTGCCTGTTGGTTTGTCAATATACTCCTATTCTAGTTCCTTTACTGTTATGTTTCATCACTGTTCTTGGCTTTCTATTGTTTTCCTCCAATAGCAGAGTACCTTTTGGTAAGTACTATATTTTTAGGTTACCACTATATATATTTATATATGTATACAGACTTGTGTAAGAAATTTGCTAGGGAACAGGTGGCAAAATCAAGACATACACAAAGGTGATAAATAAAAAAGGATATTATATTGTGTACAGAAATTAAAACCCTGTTACATGAGTTGTGTAGAAAAAAAACAACAACATACAAAAGTGCAAAAAAAAAAAAATAATTGTAACACCATACTAAAACCAATATATCTTGGGATCTCACTCTCATAGGCCAGTGTTTTCAGATGTCCTGCTTGTGGGTCTTTAGGTACTCCTCCAGGACTGGAATCTGGTCCAAGGTTCACGCTGGATCTTCAGAGTGCTGGGCTCCCAAAGTTCCACTGTCCAAAACTGCAACCTCTCTCCAGTCATGGCAGGCTCCAGCACTTGCTACTTCTACCATCAGCAGTTTTATCCAACTAGTTCCAAATATATATTAGCATAACTTGTTAGGTCAGTCCCTCCTCTTACCAACTCAGGATGTCTCTTTGGGAGTTGGGAGTTCCTGGCACATCACTGTCTAACAGGTGGCCATATACCTTTTAGTTTTGAAGGTTTACAAAATTGTGAAACGGTCAAGTAACATATCTATGGTAAGGAAGTCCCTATTGTTTGGCGTCCTTTCTGGCATATAAGTACATTAAATAACCACATGATCAAAACCTATGTGAATATGTAATTTTACAGAGCAATACAAATAAATGATGATGATGATAATAATATTTCCTTCTTAATATGAGGAGAGTCCACGGCATCATTCCTTACTGTTGGGAAATACTGAACCCGGCCACCAGGAGGAGGCAAATACACCCCAGCCAAAGGCTTAAATACTTCCTCTTCTTCCCTCATATCCCAGTCATTCTTTGCCTTTCGTCACAGGAGGTTGGCAGAGAAGTGTCAGAAGATTCAGGCTAGTTCCTTATAAAGGGTATCTACCCTTCGAAATGGGACTGGAGTTTTAAGTAGTCTTGTCAGCCTCTCAGTGAGAGCATTGACAAATGTTAGAGTCTGGAGATGTTGATGAGTTTCACCAGTGATGTGCAGTCACTAGAGGCAGGTGAGGCAGTGCTTCACCTCTCATATGGGCAAAAATATATATTTTTTTATTGGCTTTAAAAAAAAAATTGTCATTTTTTTCCCCCAGCATTTTTTTTTCTCACAGCTATATGTTGTGCAATGGAGAGGCACAAGCAGGTCTGCCCACCATTACACAACATGCTGCGCCATCTACTGGATGCAAGTGGTTAAGATCATTGCATGGCCCATTAACTGCTTATTTGAGGCAGTCCTATTTGGGGTGAACCAATCCAGTGAGAGGCATTAGTAAGTGGAACATAGGGTGGGGCTGGATGTTAAATCATATAAAACAAAACAAAAACGGAAAAAAACAACTTTCATTTATTTTGTTGCTGTCCTGTGAACCTGCTAGCTTTGCTAAAGTGAAAAAGAGAGTTCTGTTCTTCCCCTCTAAGTGCAGTGGAATGTGCCACTGTCACTTCCTGAATCCTTACAGAGCAGGAAAAGAGGCACAGAGAGCAGTGTTTCAGCCACATCTTATTAAAGTAAGATTTTACTGAAAGGGATTCTGTTAGTGAAAATGATAATTTAATGAATGTGGTTTAGTGTTTGTTTACTCTTTTACAGCAGGGTCATTTTTGTATTTTGTTTACTCAAACTTTACATCCACTAACTTAGCAGCTTGCCTCTGTACTTCACACTAAATTATAGACTCATTTTCTGAACTCTCTGTAGCTCTGCTGTTTTATTTAAAATGCAGTGGTCCCCCCCCCCCCCTTGTGTGTGTGTGTGTGTGTGTCTCTCTCTTTCTATCCATCTCTCTCCTTATGTGTTGTTCTCCCCCATGGTCTCTTTCTCTCTCTGTCTCTCTTCATCCCCCTCTGACTCTCATCCCTTATGTAATGAAAGAATCTATAAGCATAAAGGCTGTGACCCACTGCAAGCGATGCGGCGCGAGGCGAAGCAGCTGCTTCGCTCCGCGTCGCATCGCTTCTAAAGATCAAATATTTCATCTCTGAGTGCTCAGCTACGCGACCTGACGCAGCAGAGTGCTCAGAGATGAAAAGGCAGGACACACTGAGCGCACACAGCTGCATGTACACGCTGCGCGTCGCTCTGCTTGCAGTGTGTCACAGCCTTAATTTGCAGCATTAAAGTAAAAAGTATGTTTTAAACATATTTTAATGGGCATGGATTTCTAGATCTCATAATCAGAGCAAGCATTGTGTTATCTGGCAAGAGTTTCTGTTACAATCCTTTTAGACTAAAATCAGATGTTTACTAAGTTGACCAGTTTTCCAAGACACCATTTAAAGGGACATGAAACCCATATGAAAATTTAAATAACTTTCCAATTTACATCTAATATCTAATTTTCTTCATTCTTTTGATGTCCTTTGTTGAAAATCATATCTAAATATGCTCAGTAGCTGCTGATTGGTGGCTGCACATAGATACCTCATGTGATTGGCTCACCCATGTGCATTGCTATTTCTTCAACAAAGGATATCTAAAGAATGAAGGCGTATCCTGCCACTGCCTCACCAGCCTCTGACGTCACTGCATGTCACTGAGTTTCACTGCCTGCTTACGTCACTCAAGTCCATGTCAGGAGCGATGCTACAAGACTGTCAAACTTGAGGCTGTTTCATTTTTTTATTTTTTTATTTTTTTTTTACTCATATGATAACGCAAGAAGACAGGGTCACAGTGTGGCTCCTTTTATCTGTATGGAATCAAGGGTTAATATCTCCGGAGGGGGATTATTGAACAGTGGGGATTAATCACATAAATTTATTTGATTATGCTGCGACATGTGTGAGATGAGGCTCAGGCAGATGTTGGAACGTACAGGGTTTTTACTTTCGTTTTGGAAGCTGCGCAGCCTGTAAGGATTGGCGTTCTTTTTTGCTATTATAGCAGGGGCGGTCCTGCATTGCGCACCACGTCAACTGGTGTGGTCACACTTATTTCCTCTTTCTTGACCGTGCAGTTTACCGGAGAAGTGGTTTCTCTGTTTGGCCTGGGTCATAGGAGGTGGTGAGTGCCCCAGCCATTGGGGGTATAAAGGTGCTATTTTTTCTTATTAATCAATAGTCTGCTTTGTAAGTGCAAGCTATGGAGGATTCTGATGCGTTAGAGGGTACTTCCTCTTTACCTAAGTCTTATACCTGTCTATATTTTGAGGAGACCACAGTATACCCGACCGCTCAACTATGTTCCACATGTCTTGATAAAGTAATCATGTCAAAGAAGGTTAATATGGTTGATACCACTAAGCCGTCCACCTCTGAGGAGTCTCAGTCCCGAGAGGTAGGCACCCTACATTCATCTAATAATACACATGCAGCTTCCCCTAATATTCCTAATCCTCCATCTGGAGGGGGCCTTTTACCGCCAGACTTTACTGAGCAGTTGCAAACGGCAGTGTCTGCAGCCTTTAGTGCTTTACCTCGCCCTGCTAAGAGCAAGCGAAAGGGGAAATATTGCTATCCTTCCCAGGGGTCATCATCTAGTTTATTGGATTTATCTGATACAAGATTATCCGATGATGAAGGCGCCTCTTATACTTCAGAGGGCGCTCTTTCTGGGTCGGATTCTTCTGCCTCTAAACCTCCAGTTGCGGAGGAACCAGATTTTAGGTTTAGGATTGAGCATTTACGCTTTCTGTTGAAGGAAGTTTTGGATACGTTAGAGGTTCCAGAGCCCTAATTGCCTGAGGAACCGTTGATTCCTAAATTAGATAAGGTTTACAAGGACTGGGTTGTACCACAGACTTTCACAATTCCCGTAAAGATGGCGGACATTATTAAGAATGCATGGGAAAGGATTGGTTCTTCAGTTTCCCCTTCTTCCTTTAAGAAATTGTTCCCGGTCCCGGACTCTCAATTGGAGTTGTGGGTTCCAACCCCAAGGTGGATGGCGCTATCTCCACGCTTGCTAAACGCACTACTATCCTGCTTGAGGATAGTTCGTTGTTTAAAGAGCCTATGGATAAGAAGATAGAAACTCTGTTAAGAAAGATGTTTCAACATACTGGATATTTGTTTCAACCGGCAGCGGCTGTTGCTGCAGTTGGCGGAGCAGCTACCTACTGGTACGACACCTTATCTGATTTGATAGAGGTGGAGGGTCCCCTCAATGTGATCCAGGAAAGAATTAAGGCCTTAAGGGTGGCTAATTCTTTTATTTGTGATGCTAATATGCTAATTTTTCGCCTGAATGCTAAGGTTTCAGGTTTTTCTATTCAAGCCCAAAGAACACTCTGGCTAAAGTCCTGGTCTGCGGACATGACTTCTAGGTCCAGACTTTTTTCCCTCCCCTTTAAGGGAAATATTTTATTTGGTCCAGGCCTGGACTCCAT